>NC_135233.1:1009430418-1009739623 GCF_051348905.1 Ranitomeya variabilis | reverse complement strand
TCTGTCAGTTTCTTGCCGGTCAACAATGTAATCAGAAGCCTTCTGTGCTTGTTCCTGCTACTAGACAACTCCCAGCTAAGTTGGACTTTTGTCCTTGTGTGTTTTTGCATTTTGTTCCTGTTCACAGCTGCTGTTTCGTTACTGTGTCTGGAAAGCTCTTGTGATCGGAAATTGCCACTCTGGTGTTATGAGTTAATGCTAGAGTCTTAAAGGAATTTCTGGATGGTGTTTTGATAGGGTTTTCTGCTGACCATGAAAGTGTCCTTTCTGTCTTCCTGCTATCTAGAAAGCGGACCTCGATTTTGCTAGACCTATTTTCATACTACGTTTGTCATTTCATCTAAAATCACCGCCAATATATGTGGGGGCCTCTGTCTGCCTTTTGGGAAAATTTCTCTAGAGGTGAGCCAGGACTGTCTTTTCCTCTGCTAGGATTAGGTAGTTCTCCGGCTGGCGCTGGGCATCTAGGGTTAAAAAACGTAGGCATGCTACCCGGCCACTTCTAGTTGTGCGGCAGGTTTAGTTCATGGTCAGTATAGTTTCCATCTTCCAAGAGCTAGTTCTCATATATGCTGGGCTATGTTCTCTCGCCATTGAGAATCATGACAGTTTGACCGGCCCAAAAAGGGTTAAATTACTGGCTGAGAAAGGAGAGAAAAAAGAAGTCTGCTACAATTTTTTTTTTTTTTTTTTTTTCCTCTAGTTCTGAGTGTGCTCTTAATTGAATCACTTGCTAGTCTGCCTATACTGCAGCCTTCCTCTCTTTCTCTCCTTCTAATCCTTGAATGGCTCTGTGTTCACCTGTTTCAAATGGATCTTCAGAGTGTAGCTACAGGTTTGAATAATCTCGCCACAAAGGTACAAAATTTGCAAGATTTTGTTGTTCATGCACCTATGTCTGAGCCTAGAATTCCTTTGCCTGAATTCTTCTCGGGGAATAGATCTCACTTTCAAAATTTTAAAAATAATTGCAAATTGTTTTTGTCCCTGAAGTCTCGCTCTGCCGGAGACCCTGCACAGCAGGTCAGGATTGTAATTTCCTTGCTCCGGGGCGACCCTCAAGACTGGGCTTTTGCATTGGCACCAGGGGATCCTGCGTTGCTCAATGTGGATGCGTTTTTTCTGGCCTTGGGGTTGCTTTATGAGGAACCTCATTTAGAGCTTCAGGCGGAAAAGGCCTTGATGTCCTTGTCTCAGGGGCAAGATGAAGCTGAAATATACTGCCAAAAATTCCGCAAATGGTCTGTGCTTACTCAGTGGAATGAGTGCGCCCTGGCGGCGATTTTCAGAGAAGGTCTCTCTGATGCCATTAAGGATGTTATGGTGGGGTTCCCTGTGCCTGCGAGTCTGAATGAGTCCATGACGATGGCTATTCAGATCGATAGGCGTCTGCGGGAGCGCAAACCTGTGCACCATTTGGCGGTGTCTACTGAGAAAACGCCAGAAAATATGCAATGTGATAGAATTCTGTCCAGAAGCGAGCGGCAGAATTTTAGACGAAAAAATGGGTTGTGCTTCTATTGTGGTGATTCAACTCATGTTATATCAGCATGCTTTAAGCGTACTAAGAAGCCTGACAAGTCTGTTTCAATTAGCACTTTACAGTCTAAGTTTATTCTATCTGTGACCCTGATTTGTTCTTTGTCATCTATTACCGCGGACGCCTATGTCGACTCTGGCGCTGCTTTGAGTCTTATGGATTGGTCCTTTGCCAAACGCTGTGGGTATGATTTGGAGCCACTGGAGGCTCCGATACCTCTGAAAGGGATTGACTCCATCCCATTGGCTAGTAATAAACCACAATACTGGACACAAGTGACTATGCGTGTTAATCCGGATCACCAGGAGGTTATTCGCTTTCTGGTGCTGTATAATCTACATGATGTTTTGGTGCTGGGATTGCCATGGCTGCAATCTCATAACCCAGTCCTCGACTGGAGAGCTATGTCTGTGTTAAGCTGGGGATGTAAAGGAACTCATGGGGACGTACCTTTGGTTTCCATTTCATCATCTATTCCCTCTGAGATTCCTGAATTCTTGTCTGACTTTCGTGACGTTTTTGAAGAACCCAAGGTTGGTTCACTACCTCCGCACCGGGAGTGCGATTGTGCCATAGACTTGATTCCGGGTAGTAAATACCCTAAGGGTCGTTTATTTAATCTGTCTGTGCCTGAACACGCTGCTATGCGAGAATATATAAAGGAGTCCTTGGAAAAGGGACATATTCGTCCTTCGTCATCTCCCTTAGGAGCCGGTTTTTTCTTTGTGTCTAAGAAAGACGGCTCTTTGAGGCCGTGTATTGATTATCGACTTTTGAATAAAATCACGGTTAAATATCAATATCCGTTACCACTGCTTACTGATTTGTTTGCTCGTATAAAGGGGGCCAAGTGGTTCTCTAAGATTCATCTCCGTGGGGCGTATAATTTGGTGCGAATCAAGCAGGGGGATGAGTGGAAAACCGCATTTAATACGCCCGAGGGCCATTTTGAGTATTTGGTGATGCCTTTTGGTCTTTCAAATGCCCCTTCAGTCTTCCAGTCCTTTATGCATGACATTTTCCGCGATTATTTGGATAAATTTATGATTGTGTATCTGGATGATATTCTGATTTTTTCGGATGACTGGGACTCTCATGTCCAGCAGGTCAGGAGGGTTTTTCAGGTTTTGCGGTCTAATTCCTTGTGTGTGAAGGGTTCTAAGTGTGTTTTTGGGGTTCAAAAGATTTCTTTCTTGGGATACATTTTTTCCCCCTCTTCCATCGAGATGGATCCTGTCAAGGTTCAGGCTATTGGTGATTGGACGCAACCCTCTTCTCTTAAGAGTCTTCAGAAATTTTTGGGCTTTGCTAACTTTTATCGTCGATTTATTGCTGGTTTTTCTGATGTTGTAAAACCATTGACTGATTTGACTAAGAAGGGTGCTGATGTTGCTGATTGGTCCCCTGATGCTGTGGAGGCCTTTCGGGAGCTCAAGCGCCGCTTTTCTTCCGCCCCAGTGTTGCGTCAGCCTGATGTTGCTCTTCCTTTTCAGGTTGAGGTCGACGCTTCTGAAATCGGAGCTGGGGCGGTGTTGTCGCAGAGAAGTTCCGACTGCTCCGTGATGAGACCTTGTGCTTTTTTTTCCCGTAAATTTTCGCCCGCCGAGCGGAATTATGATATTGGGAATCGGGAGCTTTTGGCCATGAAGTGGGCTTTTGAGGAGTGGCGTCACTGGCTTGAGGGGGCCAGACATCAGGTGGTGGTATTGACTGACCACAAAAATTTAATTTACCTTGAGTCTGCCAGGCGCCTGAATCCTAGACAGGCGCGCTGGTCGTTGTTTTTCTCTCGGTTTAATTTTGTGGTGTCGTACCTACCGGGTTCTAAGAATGTTAAGGCGGATGCCCTTTCTAGGAGTTTTGAGCCTGACTCCCCTGGTAATTCTGAGCCCACAGGTATCCTTAAAGATGGAGTGATATTGTCTGCCGTTTCTCCAGACCTGCGGCGGGCCTTGCAGGAGTTTCAGGCGGATAGACCTGATCGTTGCCCACCTGGTAGACTGTTTGTTCCTGATGATTGGACCAGTAGAGTCATCTCTGAGGTTCATTCTTCTGCGTTGGCAGGTCATCCTGGAATCTTTGGTACCAGGGATTTGGTGGCAAGGTCCTTCTGGTGGCCTTCCCTGTCACGAGATGTGCGAGGCTTTGTGCAGTCTTGTGACGTTTGTGCTCGGGCCAAGCCTTGTTGTTCTCGGGCTAGTGGATTGTTGTTGCCCTTGCCTATCCCGGAGAGGCCTTGGACGCACATCTCGATGGATTTTATTTCGGATCTGCCTGTTTCTCAGAAGATGTCTGTCATCTGGGTGGTGTGTGACCGTTTCTCTAAGATGGTCCATCTGGTTCCCTTGCCTAAGTTGCCTTCTTCTTCCGAGTTGGTTCCTCTGTTTTTTCAAAATGTTGTTCGTTTGCATGGTATTCCTGAGAATATCGTTTCTGACAGAGGGACCCAATTCGTGTCTAGATTTTGGCGGGCATTCTGTGCTAGGATGGGCATAGATTTGTCTTTTTCGTCTGCTTTCCATCCTCAGACTAATGGCCAGACCGAGCGGACTAATCAGACCTTGGAGACATATTTGAGGTGTTTTGTGTCTGCGGATCAGGATGATTGGGTTGCTTTTTTGCCTTTGGCGGAGTTCGCCCTCAATAATCGGGCCAGCTCTGCCACCTTGGTGTCCCCGTTTTTCTGTAATTTGGGGTTTCATCCTCGATTTTCCTCCGGTCAAGTGGAATCTTCGGATTGTCCTGGAGTGGATGCTGTGGTGGAGAGGTTGCATCAGATTTGGGGGCAGGTGGTGGACAATTTGAAGTTGTCCCAGGAGAAGACTCAGCTTTTTGCCAACCGCCGTCGTCGTGTTGGTCCTCGGCTTTGTGTTGGGGACTTGGTGTGGTTGTCTTCTCGTTTTGTCCCTATGAGGGTTTCTTCTCCTAAGTTTAAGCCTCGGTTCATCGGCCCGTACAAGATATTGGAGATTCTTAACCCTGTGTCCTTCCGTTTGGACCTCCCTGCATCCTTTTCGATTCATAATGTTTTTCATCGGTCATTGTTGCGCAGGTATGAGGTACCGGTTGTGCCTTCCGTTGAGCCTCCTGCTCCGGTGTTGGTTGAGGGTGAGTTGGAGTACGTTGTGGAAAAGATCTTAGACTCTCGTGTTTCCAGACGGAGACTCCAGTATCTGGTCAAATGGAAGGGATACGGTCAGGAGGATAATTCTTGGGTCACTGCCTCTGATGTTCATGCCTCCGATCTTGTCCGTGCCTTTCATAGGGCTCATCCTGATCGCCCTGGTGGTTCTGGTGTGGGTTCGGTGCCCCCTCCTTGAGGGGGGGGTACTGTTGTGAAATTGGATTCTGGGCTCCCCCGGTGGCCACTTGTGGAATTGAACTTGTGTGCATCATCCCCTCTGTTCACCTGCTCCTATCAGGATGTGGGAGTCGCTATATAACCTTGCTCCTCTGTCAGTTTCTTGCCGGTCAACAATGTAATCAGAAGCCTTCTGTGCTTGTTCCTGCTACTAGACAACTCCCAGCTAAGTTGGACTTTTGTCCTTGTGTGTTTTTGCATTTTGTTCCTGTTCACAGCTGCTGTTTCGTTACTGTGTCTGGAAAGCTCTTGTGATCGGAAATTGCCACTCTGGTGTTATGAGTTAATGCTGGAGTCTTAAACGAATTTCTGGATGGTGTTTTGATAGGGTTTTCTGCTGACCATGAAAGTGTCCTTTCTGTCTTCCTGCTATCTAGAAAGCGGACCTCGATTTTGCTAGACCTATTTTCATACTACGTTTGTCATTTCATCTAAAATCACCGCCAATATATGTGGGGGCCTCTGTCTGCCTTTTGGGAAAATTTCTCTAGAGGTGAGCCAGGACTGTCTTTTCCTCTGCTAGGATTAGGTAGTTCTCCGGCTGGCGCTGGGCATCTAGGGTTAAAAAACGTAGGCATGCTACCCGGCCACTTCTAGTTGTGCGGCAGGTTTAGTTCATGGTCAGTATAGTTTCCATCTTCCAAGAGCTAGTTCTCATATATGCTGGGCTATGTTCTCTCGCCATTGAGAATCATGACACATGACCGTCCACTCTGGCCACCGGCAAGGGAGAATCCTGAAAGTGTGCAGTGCTTGCGCTGTGAGAATTCAGAAGCCTGCAGTCACATAGAATGACTGCAGACTTTCATCTCAAACCTGGACGCACCATTTTGTGCCATTTTGGTTGGTGGTGTGCCTCGGGATTTTTTAAGTATAAAAAGTGTGCCGCGGCTCAAAAAAGGTTGAAAATCACTGGTCTAGATGATGGGATTCTCACCTGGGCAATACTAAGGCAATCCTGAAAACATGACCCGTTGGTGGCTCTTGAGGACCGAACTTGGGGAACACTGCCTTGAAGAGAATAGGTCACCAGAAAATGACCCATTAGATAAATCAGGTTTGATTTTGCTCTTTTTAAACATACAGGTCCTTCTCAAAAAATTAGCATATAGTGTTAAATTTCATTATTTACCATAATGTAATGATTACAATTAAACTTTCATATATTATAGATTCATTATCCACCAACTGAAATTTGTCAGGTTTTTTATTGTTTTAATACTGATGATTTTGGCCTACAACTCCTGATAACCCAAAAAACCTGTCTCAATAAATTAGCATATTTCACCCGGCCAATCAAATAAACGTGTTTTTTAATAACAAACAAAAAAAAACATCAAATAATAATGTTCAGTTATGCACTCAATACTTGGTCGGGAATCCTTTGGCAGAAATGACTGCTTCAATGCGGCGTGGCATGGAGGCAATCAGCCTGTGACACTGCTGAGATGTTATGGAGGCTCAGGATGCTTCAATAGCGGCCTTAAGCTCATCCAGAGTGTTGGGTCTTGCGTCTCTCAACTTTCTCTTCACAATATTCCACAGATTCTCTATGGGGTTCAGGTCAGGAGAGTTGGCAGGCCAATTGAGCACAGTAATACCATGGTCAGTAAACCATTTACCAGTGGTTTTGGCACTGTGAGCAGGTGCCAGGTCGTGCTGAAAAATGAAATCTTCATCTCCATAAAGCATTTCAGCCGATGGAAGCATGAAGTGCTCCAAAATCTCCTGATAGCTAGCTGCATTGACCCTGCCCTTGATGAAACACAGTGGACCAACACCAGCAGCTGACATGGCACCCCACACCATCACTGACTGTGGGTACTTGACACTGGACTTCAGGCATTTTGGCATTTCCTTCTCCCCAGTCTTCCTCCAGACTCTGGCACCTTGATTTCCGAATGACATGCAAAATTTGCTTTCATCAGAAAAAAGTACTTGGGACCACTTAGCAACAGTCCAGTGCTGCTTCTCTGTAGCCCAGGTCAGGCGCTTCTGCAGCTGTTTATGGTTCAAAAGTGGCGCCTGTGCACGGTGGCTCTGGATGTTTCCACACCAGACTCAGTCCACTGCTTCCTCAGGTTCCCCAAGGTCTGGAATCGGTCCTTCTCCACAATCTTCCTCAGGGTCCGGTCACCTCTTCTCGTTGTACAGCGTTTTCTGCCACATTGTTTCCTTCCAACAGACTTACCATTGAGGTGCCTTGATACAGCACTCTGGGAACAGCCTATTTGTTGAGAAATTTCTTTCTGGGTCTTACCCTCTTGCTTAAGGGTGTCAATAATGGCCTTCTTGACATCTGTCAGGTCGTTAGTCTTACCCATGATGGGGGTTTTGAGTAATGAACCAGGCAGGGAGTTTTTAAAAGCCTCAGGTATCTTTTGCATGTGTTTAGAGTTAATTAGTTGATTCAGAAGATTAGGGTAATAGGTCGTTTAGAGAACCTTTTCTTGATATGCTAATTTATTGAGACAGTTTTTTTGGGTTATCAGGAGTTGTAGGCCAAAATCATCAGTATTAAAACAATAAAAGACCTGACAAATTTCAGTTGGTGGATAATGAATCTATAATATATGAAAGTTTAATTGTAATCATTACATTATGGTAAATAATGAAATTTAACACTATATGCTAATTTTTTGAGAGGGACCTGTATATATATGTATATATATATATATATATATATATATATATATATATATATATGCAGTATATATATATATATATATATATATATATATATATATATATTGTATGTGGATATATATACAGCTCTAGCAAAAATTAAGAGACCACCACATCAAAACCCTGTCATGGGCAGCCCAATCTCCAGACCTGAACCCCATTGAAAACCTCTGGAATGTAATCAAGAGGATGATGGATAGTCACAAGCCATCAAACAAAGAAGAACTGCTCAAATTTTTGTGCCAGAAGCAGTGGGAAAGACTGGTGGAAAGCATGCCAAGACGCATGAAAGCTGTGATTAAAAATCATGGTTATTCCACAAAATATTGATTTCTGAACTGCTTCCTGAGTTAAAACATTAGTATTGTTGTTTCTAAATGATTATGAACTTGTTTTCTTTGCATTATTTGAGGTCCGAAAGCACTTGTTTTTTTTAATTTTGACCATTTTTCTTTGTCAGAAAAAAATACAAAATGTATTGCTTGAAACGTTGGAGACTTGTCAGAAGTTTATAGAATAAATGAACAATTTGAATTATACTCAAAAATATACCTATAAAGAGAAAAATCAGAAAAACTGAACATTTTGCAGTGATCTCTTAATTTTTGCCAGAGCTGTATATTTACTTTTAAGACATGTGGATATTTAGGAAGGTGACTACCACTATGTACCAATATGGGTTGTTGAATTTATTATAGGTTCAACAGTGAGCATACTGTACATATGTGGACATAGAAGATTGATGCAGCTCTGTTACCAGAGTTCACAATAAAAGCTGCATACATTATTAAATCAAACCTATCAGCGGGATTTTGCTAAGTAAACTACAGGCATTGTCTGGTTGGCGCTGTTACACTGTTTAAAATGATACCTGGGGTGAATAAATCCATCTCGTGGTTCTTGTGTAACCAGTGATAGAAGCTTTCAGTTATTGAGATGCCCATGATCCTTGGTAGGACTGTAGGCAGAGTCCTATCTTCCTACTCTAAGCCATAGAATCCAAGGAAAGACCTGCCCACAGGGCGCCCCTGATTTCTTCACCCCAGGTATCATTTTAATTAGTATAACAGCGCCACCATGACAGTGTCTGTAATTTTCTTAGCAAAATCCTTTACCCCTGGTATCATTTTGATCAGTGTAACAGCGCCAACATGATAATGCCAGTAGTTTACTTTGCAAAATCCTGCTGACTGGTTCACTTTAAGTAGATCTCTTTGACCTGATGAGACTGGTGTTTTTCCTTGGAAATCCATGTCAGTCTGGCTGTATAATCATAACATTAAAATGATCATTTTATGAGTCTGGCTGTAACAACTCTGCTGGCATCACAGCATGGCCTCGCATCTCTCACACTATCTTACCCACTGCTCCAGGCCATGATGTGGTTTCTGTTTTATGCCAGCTCCATGTTCTGTGTCTCTGCTCTCTGCATGCTTCATGGCTGTGTGTATAGGGGGCTTCGCCTGAACTCTCTGGTTCTTTTAGGAGTCAGGTGCATCTGTGTAATCTGTTCCTGACCAATTGCCAGGAGGCCTCCAGTATATAGTGCAGCTCCACCCAGTGTTCTGGGCCTGTGCAATGTGTTAGCTCAGTTTGTGTTTAGCTTCTGAGTTTGCCAGGCTTTGCTCTGAGTTACTCCCTCTCTGGAGGCTTTTCTCTGTGCTATTGCCTTGGTCTTGTTGTCCGCCCTCCAGGAGGCAGAATATCCTGGTCCCTGTGTCTTTATCTTTGTTTCTTGTCTTGTTCCATTTCCTGGTCTGAACTTAGTCTTATCTCGGTCTCCTTGTCTGTGGCTTCCTTCCCTGCTGTGTCTTTCCTCGTGTTCTCAGTCTGCTTACACTCTTGTGGCTCTGCCTGCTCTGTACCCTTGTGGCTTTAGCTCTGCTCCGCACTCCTGCGGTTCTGCTCCTTTCTACTCTGCTTATCTTCTGCTGCAGTTATCCCTTGCTGCAGCTCCTCTCCACATTCCTTGTGGCTCTGCTCTGCTCTGCTTTGCTGCAAAAACCTCTTGCTGCAGCTACTCTCCGTATTCCTTGCGGTTCTGCTCTGCTTAGCTTTTGTTGCTACACTATCTCTTGCTGCTCTACCATTCCTATTTGCAGCCTTGCGGTTCTCTTCCTGTGTGAACATGTCCCAACCTGTTCCTTCATTCTCCTTTCCTTCTGGCTTGTTTCCGTATCTACATCTCTTGTGTGAACAGGTCCCAACCTGTTCCTTCATACCTCATTCCTTTCTGCTTGTTTCCTTTCCTGCACCTCCTGTGTGAACAGGTCCCTACCTGTTCCTTCATATTTCATATCCATTCCTGCACCTCCTGTGTGAACAGGTCCCTACCTGTTCCTTCATAAACCACATCAACCAGTCCTGTGTTCTCTGCCATGCCTTCCAATCCAGTGTTCCTGCCGTTCCTGCCATGCCTTCCAGTCCTGTTTTCCTGCCATCCCTGCCAGTCCTGTGTTCCTGCCAGCCCTGTGTTCTCTGCCGTGTCTCTGCCAGCCCTGTGTCTCAGCTGTGCCAGCCTACTCGTCTGAGTTTCACCTGTGCTCTTCTGCCAGTCCTGCCTGATGCCTGCACCAATCCTGGTGTTCCTGTCTCCCAAGTGGGATCAGCAGCCACAGCCAGACACCACCCTAGAGTAGCACCTGGCAGCTGCCTGCTGCACAAGCCTGACCTCACCATCAGAGGCTCCAGTGAAAACCCAGGCAGCTGTCATAGTCACACCCCTTCCAGGGTAGTCTGGTTTGTGGCACAGTGGGGCCACAAACCCCCCGAGCTCATGCCCTCCAGTCAGGGCATGAGCGTGACACTGGCTAAAGAGTAAGAGAGCTCACAAGTGAGTCCATGTGTCTTCAGTCTCTTGTCACCCATCTTATCCCACAGTTGCAGCTTGTACTGAGCCGTGAGAGCTCTCATCAGGGGTTAAGACATTGAGTCAATCAGTCTAGGTGAATAGAGATTGAGCTCAGAAAAACTATATAACATTTCTAATTGGAGCTATTTGCTAATATTATTATTATTACACCTATTACATATTGGGATAGCATCTTGAAGATGGAAGTTACCACATTGGCAAATAGAGTACTTAGCTCCAATTAAAATAATATTTTAGTCTAATAAACTTTGCTTTTGATGTGACTAAAAAGCAGTTTCTCTGATATGCAAAGTAGAGTGTTGGGTGCACCTTTGACATGGCTACAACCACTCAGTGCATTTCACTCCTCCATTGCCATGCCTGGTTGTCTACACCGATGTGCTTGGGCGCTGCCTGAAAAGAAAAGTCAGATATCCGGGTGCACAATGTTGCCGCAAGAACGAGGGCAGCACTTTCTCATCTGTGCTGCCACTGCTGCTTTCAATGCTTACTAGGGTATCAGTGTGGCAGGCTGCAGTAGATTTTTGTTGCTATTTGGATATGTTTTTTAAATTATTATATAATATTTATTTTATGTGTACTGTAGATTGTGTATAACTAAAAAGCATACAGTATCTAAATAGGAAAAAAACAAGATCCTGCTCCTGAAAGATTTTACTTTTGCATCCTTTCCACAAATATAAGTGCATCCACTACTATCAGTTCATTAAATCTAGCATCCGTTACATTTTTAATTTCTTTTTTTGTATGTTGGTTTGGGGACACCAAGGAGTAGAGTTTAGCAAATCGATTTGATATCAATTGAATTTGTGTGGAAATGTTCAGGTATTCGGTAAATCCAATGAATGTAAACAATTTGTGATTCACTTTGCACAAATCACCTAAAATGTTCATCACTATTTTATAAATTGCCTAAGATTGCATCATCCAGAGAAGGATCATATGATCTTTGGCGGGAATCCCCCATAGTGCCTTGCAGCTATCACATAGCATGAAAAAGCACAGCCAATCAGATTGGACCATGATAGCTTGCATAAAAACAGAAGCAGAGAATACACCAGCCATTTTGTGATGAATCTGGATAGTGAAATGACGTCACAGCTCACAGATTAATCATAGAGAGAGGGGAAAAAAGCCATAGAACACTAAAGTAAGTGTACAGAGAGTGTGTGACAGCACAGCAATGAATGAGATTAGTGTGTGAAGGAAAGAGAATAGTGTCATACATGTTTTTCAAGGATGTTAGATGCTTTGCAGTACCTTAAATCCACTGTAAGGGCTCATTAAGTTGAGCGAATTATACGGACGTGTGCTATCTGAGTAGAAAATGGACTGCACACTGACTAATGTAATTCAATTGGGCTGATCAGTTGACAATTTTTTCAGATGGATCAAGTATCTGTGTGACAAAAATTGCAGTATGCAATATTCTCCCATCTACTTCAGATAAAATTTGCTTATAAAAATCTATGAGTGCACCAAAAAAAATGTGGTTCCCACACAGGTCATCTACATTGCATCTGATATTTGTGGATACAATGCCGTTATTAACTTGTATTTCATCATGTATAAATACAGATGTCACATGCATGACACATTGAAAAAATTCACACATGGATGGCACACAGATGAAAAATGTCAAAGTTATCTTGATGAAAATCAGACGATTTTTCATGCCTCCGACTAAATTGAATTTCCTGTGAAAATTTGGAGAATGTGAAAGATTTAAATGTAAAATTATGTGCTCATCTTTCTGACGGGGGTCGTTAGTGGGGTACTAAACTATTGCCAATAAGAACAATTTTACCGACTGTCGGTTATTTAATATATTGTTTACAAAATTACATAATGCGCACTAAGCAATCTGTAAAAGATCGCTTAGTGCGCATAGGGTGCCGTCATTCTCGGGAGTGTGCACCCTATTTACACCGAATGATGTACCGCCGAGAACGAAGATCAAAAAATTATTTCATTCTAGGATCGAATGTTTTGAGTGTTCCTTGGGAGATCAGCAGCCTGTTTACACTGAAAGATTAGAGCGTTCTCAAAAAAGCTGGTCCACGATCATCTTTCGGTGTAAATGCAGCTTTTTCCCTTTGCTCCAAGCCAATATCTGATATCCTTGATAAAAATGAAGCTCAGAAGAAGAGATTACCAGCCCTGAGAATGTTGTCCATCCACTTGGTTGTGTTTGTCTAGCTAATGTAATGTAAACTGTAGAACATATAATCAATAGCCACTCATTGTAAAGCATACAAAGGCACTGGATGTGTACACTCCGACTATACAGTATATTACCAAGCAGAAGAAAGATCACAATATGTGGAGAGCACAGCAAAGCAGACCAAGCCACAGGCAAAGAACAAACAGATGTAGGGCAAAGCATTGTAATGACATTTTATAAGGGAGACGAAGCCGGAGAGAAATCACATTCGTAATAGAGCATTAAGGTAAACAGGACAAATAGGGAACTCGCTATGTACGAGAATGCGGCTTTCATCTTGCTGGAAATATTTTTGTTTCAGAGGAAAACAAGATGAGGCTGAAGCAATCATTATCCCTGGACAATGGCTTTCTAAACATATAATCAAATGACGGGGTAAAGTAAGGTCTTACAGTAAAACAAACACATCGATATATCCGGTGTATTATCCTGTGTATGTCGCTAATATTCACAGGATCCATTCATCTCTGAAATATATAGAAATAACAAGTGCATTTTCAGTGTCATTTTAACCCCGGATAATCTGCAGACTAACAAAAAGCAAGAGCACTTTCCAGACAGCATTTATACGGACTTTCATTTTCTTTCATACGAAAGAAGATAAACTTTTGCTTTCAGACAGATGAAAATCCTAGTTGTCTGAAAGCAGTAGGTGCCGGTTTCATTGGCAATCCAATTATTTGCTCTGGTGCTTTAACAAGACATTTTCGGGTTGGCATTCGTATTAGGAAATTGCAAATGCATGATTGTAAAACTGGCATACATGCTACAATATCACAGGCAATTGGACATCTGTGGCCATAAGATGACCTCAATACTGGTGGAAGGCCTACAGATAAATACAAGCGTCACATTGGTTAGAAGATGTGAGTACATGATGAATATACATGGCATAATAGAAACCTTTGCATGTTCTGTATGCCCAGCACACATCCTGACAAAGTACATTAAAGGGAACCTGTCACCCTCAAAATCGAAGGTGAGCTAAGCCCACCAGCATCAGGGGCTTATTTACAGCATTTTGTAAAGCGGTAGATAAGCCCCCGATGTATCCTGAAAGATGAGAAAAAGAGGTTAGATTATACTCACCCAGGGGTGGTCCCGCTGCGGTCCGGTACAATGGGCGTCGCGGTCCGGTCCAGGGCCTCCTATCTTCTTACGATGACATCCTCTTTTTGTATCCACACTGCGGCTCCGGCACAGGCGTACTTTGTCTGCCCTGTTGAGTGCTGGTTGTTTTTTTTGTCTATTCAGTTATTGGATGCTGGCTGCCTCCAGGCTGATCTTGCACTCCTCCAATTGACCGTGCAGGTGGCCATAATCAGCTCTCCCTACCCATAAATTGTAGGCTAAGCCTTAGAGTGACATGTTTTGTCCATAGAAGTAGGCTGGTGGCCCAAAAGTGGCATGTACAGTAGAGTAGGACCCATCAGAGGGAGGTCACCTTGCCGTGATGGATGGGCATACATGAGATGGCCAATTTATGCGCTAAGAACCTTCATTTTCATCTATTACTGTAAGTTGTATGAAAATTTTTTTAAAAAATAATTGGTGAAATTTTTTTTGAGAAGTATAATCTATATTGAATGTTTGTCTGTGCTTTCACATGGCCTAGATTCATGCACATGTGCTGCTGTGTTGTTTTGTGTGTATATATATATATATATATATATATATATATATATATATATATACAGTACAGACCAAAAGTTTGGACACACCTTCTCATTTATATTCTAGGTTCTTCAAAGTAGCCACCTTTTGCTTTGATGACTGCTTTGCACACTCTTGGCATTCTCTTGATGAGCATCAAGAGGTAGTCACCGGATATGGTCTTCCAACAATCTTGAAGGAGTTCCCAGAGATGCTTTGCACTTGTTAGCCCTTTTGCCTTCACTCTGCGGTCCAGCTCACCCCAAACCATCTTGGTTGGGTTCAGGTCTGGTGACTGTGGGGGCCAGGTCATCTGGCGTAGCACCCCATCACTCTGCTTCTTGGTCAAATAGCCGTTAAACATCCTGGAGGAGTGTTTGGGGTCATTGTCCTGTTGAAAAATAAATGATGGTCCAACTAAGCGCAAACCGGATGGAATAGCATGCCGCTGCAAGATGCTGTGGTAGCCATGCTGGTTCAGTATGCCTTCAATTTTGAATAAATCCCCAGCAGTGTCACCAACAAAGCACCCACACATCACACCTCCTCCTTCATGCTTCACGGTGGGAACCAGGCATGTAGAGTCCATCCGTTCACCTTTTCTGCGTCACACAAAGACACGGTGGTTGGAACCAAAGATCTCAAATTTCGACTCATCAGACCAAAGCACAGATTTCCACTGGTCTAATGTCCATTCCTTGTATTCTTTAGCCCAAACAAGTATCTTCTGCTTGTTGCCTGTCCTTAGCAGTGGTTTCCTAGCAGCTATTTTACCACGAAGGACTGCTGCACAAAGTCTCCTCTTAACAGTTGTTGTAGAGATGTGTCTGCTGCTAGAACTCTATTTGACATTGATTGACCTGGTCTCTAATCTGAGCTGCTGTTAACCTGCGATTTCTGAGGCTGTTGACTCGGATAAACTTATCCTCAGAAGCAGAGGTGACTCTTGGTCTTCCTTTCCTGGGGCGGTCCTCATGTGAGCCAGTTTCTTTGTGGCGCTTGATGGTTTTTGCCACTGCACTTGGGGACACTTTCAAAGTTTTCCCAATTTTTCGGACTGAATGACCTTCATTTCTTAAAGTAATGATGGCCACTCGTTTTTCTTTACTTAGCTGCTTTTTTCTTGCCATAATACAAATTCTAACAGTCTATTCAGTAGGACTATCAGCTGTGTATCCACCAGACTTCTGCACAACACAACTGATGGTCCAAACCCGATTTATAAGGCAAGAAATCCCACTTATTAAACCTGACAGGGCACACCTGTGAAGTGAAAACCATTTCCGGTGACTACCTCTTGAAACTCATCAAGAGAATGCCAAGAGTGTGCAAAGCAGTCATCAAAGCAAAGGGTGGCTACTTTGAACAACCTAGAATATAAGACATATTTTCAGTTGTTTCACACTTTTTTGTTAAGTATATAATTCCACATGTGTTAATTCATAGTTTTGATGCCTTTAGTGTGAATTTACAATTTTCATAGTCATGAAAATACTGAAAAATCTTTAAATGAGAAGGTGTGTCCAAACTTTTGGTCTGTACTGTATAGCCACAGACATATACATGTATAATTATTACATAGTCTCCTTTATTATGTATATTGCTGTCCCCTATTATACAGTGCCCTCTCCTGTTATGTACAGTACCGTCCCTTACATATTGGATTATATAGAGCCCTGTTTTTTATCACATACTGTCCTGTCTTGTTAGATGTATAATGCAATAATGGCTGATGGAGCATAGGAAAGCTTCTTTTCTAATGGAGGAGCTAATGGACTGGTCGTCTGGTCAGAGGCTCCTCCATCAGAGGTCATTTTATAACTAGAGAGGGGATTATGTAATACAAGAGGGCGCTGTGAATAACAAAATTAAATAGAATATACTATGTAAGAGACAGTGCTGTATATAACAGCAGAGGAAGCTATATAATAAGGGATGGCACCATTTATAACTAGAAAGGATGGTATGTGTAATAAGGGACGGTGTTATACATAATAAAAGAGGAAACTATGCAACTAAGGATGGTGTTATACAGAATTAGTGAGTAGACTATAAACTAAGAGACTGTGTTATGCATAATAAGTATGTACACTATATACTAAGGGACTGTGTTAGACATTATAAGTGAGTACAGTATATACTAAGGGACTGTGTTAGACATAATAAGCAATAATAATGTCTTCCTCCAGCTCCCCCATTCCTAAGTCAATTTGAAGTCCCTCCTCCTCCCATCCCAATTCCCCACACCCCTCATTGTTCTCCTCCCCCGCATCCCATTATTGTCCTCTCTCCACCCCATCATTGCCTATTCCACCACCTCCATCATTGCCTTCTCCTCCACCACCGACATCATTGCCTTCTTCCCCACCACTCCCACCACCATCATTGCCTTCTCCCCCGCCCCATCATTACCCTTTCCAGCACCTCCATCATTTCCTCCTCCCTCACTACCCCATTATTGCCATTTCCACCACCACCATCATTGTTTTCTCCCCTACCACCTCCATCATTGCCTTCTCCTCCACCACCTCCATCATTGCCTTCTCCTCCACCACCGACATCATTGCCTTCTTCCCCACCACTCCCACCACCATCATTGCCTTCTCCCCCGCCCCATCATTACCCTTTCCACCACCTCCATCATTTCCTCCTCCCTCACTACCCCATTATTGCCCTTTCCACCACCACCATCATTGTCCTTTCTACTACCACCATCATTGCATTCTTCCGCACCACCCCTTCATTGTCCTTTCCACCACCACCATCAATGCATTCTCCGCCACCACCTCCATCATTGCCTTCTTCTCCACCACTCCCATCATTGTTTTTCCACTCTTACCATCATTGCCTTATCCCCACCCCATCATTGCCCTTTCACCACCTCCATCATTTCCTCCTCCCCTACCATCCCCATCATTGCCCTTTAAACCACCACCATCCTTGCCCATTCCTCCACCTCCATCATTTCTTCCCCCTCCACCCCATCCTTGTCCATTCCACCACCTCCATCATTTCCTTGTCCCCACCATCCCCATCATTGCCTTAATCACCACCACCATCCTTGCCCTTTCCACCACCTCAATCATTGCCTTCTCCCCCTTGCCATCCTTGCCCATTCCACCACTTCCATCACTTCCTCCTCCCCCACCATCCCCATCATTGCCCTCTCCATCACCACATCATTTCCTTCTCCCCTATATCCCCATCATTGCCTTCTCCATCACCCCATCATTGCCTTCTCCCCATTACCCCCATAATTGCCCTTTCCTCCACCTAAAGACACAGACACACAGGAACATTCACCTCTCTGCACATTCCCCCGCTGTGCTACGCATGCACGCACGCACGCACACACCACCACTCATCTCTACACACACACAACACACATACCTACAACAAAACACACACACAGCACTTCTCACCTGTCCACATGCTTTCCCGCCACTGAAGCATCACCGTCAGCAGCTTCCTCTCTCTGGCACAGCTAGCCGCTGCATGATGACATCATCCAGCGTCACTGCTGTCTGTGTGAGAGGAAGCGTGGGCAGGGAGCAGGACGGATCCCTGCAGCTCTGCTCTGCTGCTATTTTCTCTTGTAGGCAGCAGAGCTGCAGGGATCTCTCCCTGCCCACTGCACATAAGGGCAATATGACCAGGGGCCCCCTGGAGCCTCGGGGTCAGATTAACAGGACAGATTGCCCTTTTTGTTAGCCACCCTGCAGGGGCCCCTCCACCTCGGGCCCTGATGCATCTGCACAGGCTGCACATGTGGTATGTTTTCCCATGTTGTTGGGACCTATTCTATTCAACATTCAGTGCCTTGCGAAAGCATTCGGCCCCCCTGGAACTTTTCAACCTTTTCCCACATATCATGCTTCAAACATAAAGATACCAACTGTAAATTTTTGGTGAATAATCAACAACAAGTGGAACACAATTTTGAAGTTGAATGAAATTTATTGCTTATTTAAAATATTTGTGGAAATTCAAAAACTGAAAAGTTGGGCGTGCAATATTATTCGGCCCCTTTAACTTAATACTTTGTTGCATCACCTTTTGTTGCGATTACAGCTGCAAGTCGCTTGGGGTATGTCGCTATCAGTTTTGAACATCAAGAGACTGAAATTCTTGCCCATTCTTCCTTGGCAAACTGCTAGAGCTCAGCGAGGTTTGATCGAGATCATTTGTGAACAGCAGTTTTCAGCTCTTTCCACAGATTCTCAATTGGATTGAGGTCTGGACTTTGACTTGGCCATTCTAACACCTGAATACGTTTATTTGTGAACCATTCCATTGTAGATTTTGCTTTATGTTTGGGATCATTGTCTTGTTGGAAGACAAATCTCCGTCCCAGTCTCAGGTCTTTTGCAGACTCCAACAGGTTTTCTTCAAGAATGGTCCTGTATTTGACTCCATCCATCTTCCCATCAATTTTAACCATCTTCCCTGTCCCTGCTGAAGAAAACAAGCCCAAACCATGATGCTGCCACCACCATGTTTGACAGTGGGGATGATGTGTTCAGGGTGATGAGCTGGGTTGCCTTTACGCCAAACATATTGTTTGGCATTGTTGCCAAAAAGTTCGATTTTGGTTTCATCTGACCAGAGCACCTTCTTCCACATGTTTGATGTGTCTCCCAGGTCGCTTGTTGCAAACTTTAAACAACACGTTTCATGGATATCTTTGAGAAATGGCTTTCTTCTTGCCACTCTTCTCATGAAAGTTTAGATGGACGGCCGGGTCTTTGTAGATTTGCAGTGGTATGATACCACTTCTATTTCTATGATCGCTTGCACAGTGCTCCTTGGGATGTTTAAAGTTTTGGAAATCATTTTGTATCCAAATCCGGCTGTAGACTTCTTCGCAACAGTATCACGGACCTGCCTGTTGTGTTCCTTCGCCTTCATGATGCTTTTTGTGCTTCAACCAGAACCCTGAGACTATCACAGAGCAGGTGCATTTATACGGAGACTTGATTACACTCAGGTGGATTATACTGTATTTATCATCATTAGGCATTTAGGACAACATTGGATCATTCAGAGATCCACAATGAACTTCTGGAGTGAGTTTTCTGCACTGAAAGTAAATGGGACGAATAATATTGCACGCCCCACTTCTCAGTTTTTGAATTTCCACAAAAATTTAAAATAACCAATACATTTTGTTCAACTTCACAATTGTGTTCCACTTGTTGTTGATTCTTCACCAACAATTTACTTTTGGTATCTTTACGTTTGAAGCATGATATGTGGGAAAAGGTTGAAAAGTTCCAGGGGGCTGAATACTTTCGCAAGGCACTGTATTTATTAACGATCTGGTAGAAGGTTTGCACAGTAAAATATCGATGTTTGCAGATGATATAAAACTATGTAAAGCAGTCAATACAAGAGAAGATAGTATTCTGCTACAGATGGATCTGGATAAGTTGGAAACTTGGGCCGAAAGGTGGCAGATGCGGTTTAACAATGATAAATGTAAGGTTATACACATGTGAAGAAGGAATCAATATCACCATTGCACACTGAATGTTAAACCACTGGGTAAATCTGACATGGAGAAGGACATGGGGATCCTAGTTAATGATAAACTTACCTGGATTAGCCAGTTCCAGGCAGTGGCTGCCAAGGCAAACAGGATCATGGGGTGCATTATAAGTGGTCTGGATACAAATGATGAGAGCATTTTACTGCCTCTGTACAAATCTTTGGTTAGCCGGACATGGAGTACTGTGTACAGTTTTGGGCACCGGTGCTCAGGAAGGATATAATGGAACTACAGTGAGTACAAAGGAGACCAACAAAATTCATAAAGGGAATGGGGGAACTCAATACCCAGAGACCCAGAGAGATCAGCAAAGTTTGGATTATTTAGTCTAGAAAAAAGACGACTGAGGGGTGATCTAATAACCATGTATAAGTATATAAGAGGACAATACAAATATCTCTCTGAGGATCTGTTTATACCAAGGGAGGTGATGGTCACAAGGGGGCATTGTCTGCATCTGGAGGAAAGAAGGTTTTTCCACCAACATAGGAGAGGATTCTTTACTGTTAGGGCAGTGAAAATCTGGAATTCCTTGCCTGTGGAGGTCGTAATGGCAAACTCAGTAGAGGGGTTCAAGAGATGCCTGGATGTCTTCCTGGAGCGTAACAATATTTTGTCTTACAGTTATTAGGTTCGTTAGAAGGACATAGATCTGGTGATTTATTCTGACAGAATATATGCTTAACTGGATGGACAAATGTCTTTTTTCAGCCTTGCTAACTATGTTACTATGTAACCATGTTACATCAAAATCGCGGACAACCTCTTTAAGGCTCCAAATAACTAATTATCTAACTGAGCAATAATACACCCATGTGCATGATCCCTTAAAGACATGCCAAAGGAAACTTAAAGCGATACCATTGCCTACAGGATGGGACAATATTCATGAATTATAGCTCTAAGTTGTGGGACCAGCAAGTGTGGCACAATGCATGGAATATGTCAATCATTTCAAAGATGAGAATATCCTTTTAATGACTTAGGCCCTGGTTCATCAAGATGAGAATATTGTTTTTCTGGTAAAAACTAATGAATAGGCCCCATAGATATTAAACTTAAAGACCACATTCAATGGATGCCGGGCGAATGATGTTCGCTAAGCCGACAACCATCTCTGCTGTCTTTGTCATACAATGGATCGCTTGTTCGGCTGAGCACTCCTGTGCTCTCTATGAGAGAGCCATCAACAGACATCTCTGCCAGCAGCTTAACTCTAGGTGAGCCAAACGATCAGCAATCTGAAATCGGACATGCCTTTTGAATATCTTCCCGAACAATCAGTTGGCTGGTGTACCCATACCCATTATCATGAACTTGTTGATATTAGTGTGTATATGTAGGGTGCTTTATTCTCATCTCATAATGTCCCATGGCTTTAGAGCCACTTTTAGTGTTGAGCGATTCCGTCCGATACTTGAAAGTATCGGTATCGGAAAGTATCGGCCGATACCGGCAAAGTATCGGATCTAATCCGATACCGATACCCGATACCAATACAAGTCAATGGGACACCAAGTATCGGACGGTATCCTGTATGGTTCCCAGGGTCTGAAGGAGAGGAAACTCTCCTTCAGGCCCTGGGATCCATATCAATGTGTAAAAGAAAGAATTAAAATAAAAAATAGGGATATACTCACCCTCCGACGCAGCCTGGACTTTACCGCCTGGACTTTACCGCCGTAACCGGGAGCCGTTGTACCTAAGAATGCGCGCTTGAAGGGCCTTAGATGACGTCACGGCGCTCTGATTGGTCCGTAGCGGTCACAAAGCAGTGACGTCACCTAAGGTCTTTCAAGCACTTGAAATACCTTAGAAGACGTCCGCAGCTTCTGATTGGTCGCGTAGCGGTCGCGTGACCGCTACGCGACCAATCACAAAGCAGTGACGTCACCTAAGGTCTTTCAAGCGCTTGAAAGACCTTAGGTGACGTCACTGCTTTGTGATTGGTCGCGTAGCGGTCACGCGACCACTACGGACCAATCAGAGCGCCGTGACGTCATCTAAGGCCCTTCAAGCGCGCATTTTTAGGTACAACGGCTCCCGGTTACGGCGGTAAAGTCCAGGCTGCGTCGGAGAGGTGAGTATATCCCTATTTTTTATTTTAATTCTTTCTTTTACACATTGATATTAATCCCGATACCGATTCCCGATACCACAAAAGTATCGGATCTCGGTATCGGAATTCCGATACCTGCAAGTATCGGCCGATACCCGATACTTGCTGTATCGGAATGCTCAACACTAGCCACTTTCCATTTTATGTTTTCCCTGCACATCGGTGTCACAGCTATCTGGTTGTGCAAGGATTGACATGAATGGCGCTATGCTGCAGACCCCTGTACAGCAGGTGACCAGTGAAGGAGCTAGCATAGTGCTGCATCACCTTCATTCACAATATCAATGGTGATATGAAATATCAGACACTACCCAAATTATTTCAAGGCATTATATCAGTATTATCAGTTTTGAAACCAATTATTAAAATAATCAGTGGTATTTCTCAAATGAGGTTAGAATTTGTCACTCATTAAACTTCTCACATTTAAATATAGAAGCAAAAGCAAACTGGCCTTAATGGTTTGTGATTAGCGGTGATTAGGAATTTTATGTTCCAGATAAATACTCTGTACAGGTCAGAGTTATCACTTCTTTTTATACGCAATGTCTTTTTTCCTTTCAGTCTCAATGACTTTTGGTTATTCATTACAAACAATTGGGAACAGTTTTCTTGCTAATTACCAGAGAGTGTTATGTTCACAACTAGAATTCTAGATCTTCGTCATTGCATGACTTCTGAAAGTGATAACGTTACAGTTAAACTCAAATTCTATCTAAGTTTGGCTTCATAATGATCAGTCCTTTTTTGCTTTAATGGCTGATCGTATATAATGCAATACACAGAGACTTTCTCTACTTACTAGAGGTGCCGAATTCGTAAAGCGGCATGACCCGCCTAATGATTTTGGCACCATGAACTTGGTCAATACTGGAGTAGTGTAAGCTTATGCTATGCTAGTCTTGATGAAACAACCCAATAGACTGCAAACTGTGGGATTAGCTATCTAAGCTATCTATAGAATACATAACTTGGTGGTCTTACCAATGGGACCTAATTACACTGTGTTCCAAATTATTATGCACAAAAGAGTTTCGGAGTGATAAGGTTAGAATTTTGTTGTTTGTCTTTTAAACTCATTGATGGCAATTTGTGTCAGGGCTCTTTATATCACTGAAAGCATTTGCAGATACCTGTGCAAATTAGTTTGACAGGTGTGTCCAAATAAAGGCAAGACTACTTAAGAAGGTTGTTCCACATTATTAAGCAGCCTATATTTTTTGCCAAAATGGGAAAGAAAAAGGATGTGTCGGCTGCTGAGAAGCAACAAATTGTGGAGTATTTAGGTCAAGGCATGACTCCAATCAACATTGCCAAGACACTTCATCGTGATCATCGCACAATCAAGAAGTATGTAGCTGATTCCCAGCACAAACGTGTGCGTGCTGATGAGGAAAAATTGAGGACTCTTTCCAACAGGCAATTGCGTAAGGTTAAAAGAGCAGCTGCAAAAATGCCTTGTCATAGCAGCAGACAAGTTTTTGAAGCTGCAGGTGCCTCCAACGTCCCCAGAACAACAAGATGCAGGGTCCTTCAGAGGTTTGCAGCTGTGTGTAAGTCATCCTGTCGACCACCTCTATCCACTGTACACAAGCAGAAATGGCTCCAGTGAGCCAAATGATACATGAATACTGACTTCCAAACTGTTTTGTTCACCGATAAGTGCCGTGCAACGCTCGATGGTCCAGATGGATGGAGTGGAGGATGGCTGGTTGATGGACACCCCATGAAAACACGGCTAAGGCGCCAACAAGTAGGAGATGAAGTAATGTTTTGGGCTGGAATCATGGGGAGAGAGATTGTCGGCCCCTTTATGATCCCTGAAGGGGTAAAGATGAACTCCATAATCTATGTGGAGTTTCTAAAACAACACTTCCTGCCATGGTTCAAGAGGAAGAACCGTGCTTTCCACAGCAAGATCATTTTCATGCATGATAATGCACCGTCTCATGCTGCAAAAAACACATCTGCATCTCTGGCTGCTATGGGCATAAAAGAGGACAAACTTATGGTGTGGCCACCATCTTCCCCTGACCTCAACCCCATTGAGAACCTCTGGAGAATCATCAAAAGGAGTGTCTATGATGACGGGAGGCAGCTCCCATCTAAGCAACAGCTCTGGGATGGTATTCTGTCCACATGCAAAACAATTGAAGCAGAAGCCATCCAGAAACTGACAAATTCAATGGACAAGAGAGTTCAGAAGCTTCTTTCGAACAAGGGGTCCTATGTGAAAATGTAACATCACCTAGAATAAAGTTTTCACTTGAAAACTGTTTGATTTATTTTTGTAATAAGCTGATAATGCTTATAACTTCACAATTGACCATTTTTTTGTTCAAAATAAAAAAAAAAGGTTGAAAACTCTGCTGTGCATAATAATTTGGAACATGCATTTTGAGTGTTTATTTTTTTTTTTAAAGATACTGTTTTCATAGGCAGTTTGTTCCCAAACATTGCAATTATACTAGAATAGTAGATGACTAGAAAATAATAATAATAATAATAATCTTTATTTATATAGCGCCAACGTATTCCGCAGCACTTTACAATTAAGATAATAACATAACAATAACAATGACTGCAATTCAGCTAAAATATGAGGAAATATTATTTGCATAATAATTTGGAACACAGTGTAATACCAAGAACAGGGCTTAATCCCAAGAACAAAGCAATTGTTAGGAATCGGGACTCTCCTGCTGCACAGGATAGATCCCAAGCCATATCTGCCTCTCCGGTCTCCCATTCTGTTTCTGCCACTGTGGGTGCTGCTGAGCATAGACGTTGGTCCCAGCATCTTTCTCAAGCTCGTGCAGTTTATTTAGTTACTGCTGGCTCTCCAGCCAAGTTTATATTAAGCAACGACAGGCGGTGGCGACCGGATGCTCTGGAGTCCAATTCCAGAAATCACCTTACTGATCATGTCCGTCTTCCTATTGGTGGTCGGACATCTCCAGTTCTGGTGGTATGGCAGCTCTGGATTGGCCCAGATGTCTCGCCCGCCTGGGTGCAAGTGTTTGGGGAGGAGCCTTATGTATAAAAAGCCCCCAGGGCGTGCGCTAGTATCATTTTATGTACGACTATGTGAGTGAGCCTCTACCACTCTGTCTGCATGTGTTGCATGTCCATGTAGCTTGGGACTGTACATGTTGGCAGGCAGCTAGCATGAGTGGAGGCAATTAGCCATTGGCTTTGCATCTGGTTCCTACATGTGTGCGGTTAGCACAGCAGAGTTCCAGAGCAAGCACAACCCTACTCAGGGTATTAAGCTCAAAGCATCTGTTCTGTTTCTGTTTGCTAGTGACACAGCTCACTTGTAGAGCTTCTCTTTCGTTTCTGTGTGCGAGTGACACAGCTCAGTAGCAGAGCTTCTCTTTCGTTTCTGTACTGTTCCTCTCTGTGGAGAAACAGAGGATGGAACTCAGCATCCTGTTTACACTGAGTGGCGTTAATCCAGTGTGTACAGGCATTTGCTCACTGTGTGTTCTGTCATTGTTTACAAGCAGCAGTTTTCCATCTCTGCATGGTGGACCCCGGGTTGCGATTGTGCTTTATTATTTATTTTATTCAGCACAATCTGCCAACCCTAACAGCAATGACTACTTAGCTATCTCTAGCCAGGACACTTTTGAAAGCACAAGAAATGTCTATCAGTTAGTAGCGCAGAAATGTAGGAACTCCATGTATAACTGTTCACGCTGCTTGATCGTTACATAAGAGGTTAAAAGCTGCCATGCACATTATATGGCTGTTGGTCAAAAAATGGTTTGACAGTTCCTTCATTTGGCAGCCATTTCAGCTGTCTTTCCCATACAGAGTAGCACTCAATAAGCGCTCCTGTGTTTTCTATGATAAAGCTATTTTCAGACATGGCAGCTTTTCTTCAGAAATTGGACTTGCCGGATCAATATTTTCCCTGGCAATAAAAAATCCAGATATACCATACAAATTAGTCTGTCTGCCAAACCCATCGATATCCGCAGGTTTGGCCGACATTAGTCTATTGTGTATGGGGAGCTTAATTATTTTTTCTGCTTACTAATCTGAAAACAAAGAAAATTCACAAATGTATTTGATTGTCTGTGGACAATTTCTTGCACAGTATTTGAGATGCAGACATGTCATTCTCTTAGTCATATGTTTCAGTTATTTTCTGATGTAATGATTTCTGGGAGTACATTTGGAAAGGGTTAAATCGTAAAAGCGATTGTCACTCAATTACCTCTCTCCAGTTGCGGTACACAATATACATCTCTAGGTCAGATGCGAACATTACCCTTTTTGTTAGAACATTTTATTACAACATGTACCCAAAATTTAATTTCCTTTTTAGTTTTCCTTTCATTTCCATTGAGATCCGAATCACCATTCTTGAAGAATATGTCTAATACATCTTTCGAAGTACTATTAAAAGTGCATGAAAAATAAGAATTTTAAAATGTATTCTTACTCCTTACGTACTCCTAATGCAACATCTTCTTTGTATGGAAAGAATTATTAGCTCCACAAGATCAAAATGTAAACCATGCAAGAACATTTTATACAATAACTAACTATAAGGACTATACATCGCCCCTACCTGGTCTAGAACAATGCCTTTATTCCCATTTATTAACAACTAAATTAAGATTTGTTGATAGAAAAACATTCAGTCTTATATTACACTTAAGAGCAGCATGGTTACTCAAGTGCTAAGATAGTTGTTGCTCGCCAGTCCTCGCTCCCGTGCTGGGCGCCAAATCCTCTTTCATCCTTCACCATGTCCCTCCATTAGTCTGCTTTTCTGGTTAAAATAGTAACCTGGCTCACTCCTCTGATGTCACTTACTTTGGCCTTAGAGGTGTACTCAGATGATGGGGTGCAAATAGCATCCATGCTGCTACTATAAACTGCTCCCCAGTCTGCTGTACTTGTCTTGGACTTTGTGACAAACCCAGTTTTGCTACAATGCTTAGTAACTGTACCATAATGCCAATCAATTCTGGACCTTGTGATAATCCCAAGTTTTGTACATTGTTGGGTAACGCTGCTATACTCATGTGCAGCTCTGCTTCAGAGTCTGGGACAAACATACCTCTACCATATTGTCACAGGTAAGACATAATGATTCGATCCTTACATAACTTGAGTTCTAGGTTCAAATCTAACAAAGAGCAATATCTATAATATATATGTTTATATATTATCTCCTTGTTTCTTCCAGATACTCTGGTTTGCATGGTCAGGATGCCTAGGTTCGATGTAGGTATCTTGGTTTGCCCCCAGACTTCAAAAACATACTGTACTGATAAGGTTATCTGCATTTTAGATTGGGAGTTTCATCAGTGACAGAAGGAATATTAATCTTTGACCAGCACTGTTGGATATGTTGGTGCTATAGAAATGAATAAAATAAATAAATAAATCTTGTGTGATCAGTGTTAACACATGTATATTACCCAATGTAGGAGTTGTATAGGCGTATGAAGTCTCGCTCCATAGGCTTACATTGTAATGATGACTTCTGGCAGGTCAGGACTTCAATCACGTGACTCAGAAGAGAACCTTCGTGGCACTGGAAAACAGAGAAGATGGCGACCAGTGAGAATATTAGTACTCCTACACTACACTACATACACATTTATATAGGTTTAACCCATAGCATTTTAATGGGAGTGCTTCTTTAAGATCAATGTCAATTTACTCTTAAAGGGAACCTGTCACAGTGAAAATGCCATCCAATCTGCTGGCGTCATGTAATAGAGCAGGGGGAACTGAGCAGATTGGTATATAGTTTTGTGAGGAAAGATTCATAACCAGTGTTTTCATCATTCAAACCTCTGCAATTTCTGAGATTGTTGTTTTGTTTAAGAATGCATACAGACATTGCTCTCAGTCATTTCCAGGACCTCTCACTGGAACAAAATTCCCCCAAAAGCAGAGGATTTAATGATAGATACTCATGTTATACTGAATATTTTCTCTCAAAATTATATAGCAGTCTTCTACACTGCCCCTGCTATATAACATGATGCCCTCATGTTGGACTGCATTTTTATGGTGACAGGCCCTCTTAATGAGGTTAAGGTTGGTATCTTCTGAAAGCATTACAATAGGAACAGTGCTGCAAGCATGAAATTAAGGAAAAAAGTCACAATCAGGTGTGATCTTGAAATACATTTATTCACATTTTAGTACCTTGACATCTAACATCATAGGTTAATAAGTTACTATAGCAATTCTGTATTCCCGTTAATCCTTTCCTAGAGCTTTCACATTGACCTTCTTTCAGTTGGCAGCTAGATAAGGAATTCCATTAATGTTTATCTGCCTCAGATTGTCTCAGGAGATTCCTTACAGATATGGATCCCTCCATGGATCATGGACAAATCAAACTTATTAGAGAGGCAAATCTGCCAGACTCTAATCAATTAGAGCAGACAGATCTGCTCAGAAGAGAAGAATCAGAGGACAGAGGTCAGTATCATTGGTTTTCTCAAAGACCAAATAAGACTATTTCCAACACATTTCAAAAGTACAAAGGTAAGTCAAGTTTAAAATGAAACTTAGATCTCCCTTTTATCATGCAAATATATCATGTGAATGTACAAACAATATGGATTTGTGTGATATATGCACACCTTATGTTTGCACAATAAGCTTGCATAAGAAAAAATAATATATATATATATATATATATATATATATATATATATATATATATATACACAATATATGTATGCATACACACATATAGCATAATTCTTTTTTTATCTCCCATTGACATCCTCAAAGTGTTTGTACCAGCATCGCCAGAAAAGGTTAACATCTAAATTGAGCAGAGGTTGAGCATTCATTGACTATTGGATTGCTGATTGAAGTGCTTGAGCTGTCCCATAAGAAATACTAAAGGCAGATGTGTACATTCTCAACCTCTGCTCCTTTCAGGTGGGGTTCTAAATAATGCAATCTCAGAATCAGTAAGGGTTCTATTAACGACTTCAGTTTGATTTCGAACCATAGCGAGTTGATGAATGAATGTTCTGTAGGAAGACCAATCTTGTGCAAGCCTAGATAGGTACACCAAGGTCTTTTCTGCCATTATAGTAAGGGTTAGAGTAAACAAGTATGGGTAAAGGGATATGGATAGTGCATGAATAAGGGATTGTTGAGGGAGGATCTAAAGTGATCCTTCACGGTTAACCCAGTGATTTCCAAATTAATATACAAGGTGTTGCCGGCAACTGAAAATGACCAGACGGAGACGTGTGTCTCTGTTTGGGGGGGATCAAGCTGATCTCTCTAGCCCCCGTTTATTCTGTATGACTTATCATAGTCATAGAAATTATACTTCAACCAATCAGCATAAGAACACGCTCACAGTTCTTAACCTATAAGAATGCAGGAACAGTCTGTGCGTCAAAGCCTTGTAGAACAATACACCCTCAGTCTCACGTTCTACCGAGGTTGCAACAATCAAGGTCTCATCAAAGTCTCATAACAGCTGTAAACTTTAGCCTACTAACAAAATTTATATCAAAACAACAAAATGGAGTCGAAAAGCACAAAATGGAGATTCTTTCTTAATTTCTTCCTTCACATTCCCCCTAGATTAATTTTGTTAATTAATGTCCAGCATCAGAGGTACTATCCCAAGCTATAAGCTCGAGGGGTACTGGTCTTCACATGGCTGGTGCCTTGTTACCAGCCATGGCTGTTGCGGCGTTCCCATCCCCCCTGTATACTAGAATTTACGAATAACAATTATTGATAACAGTAGTGGGGATCTTTTGAAGATAGCCATGCACTTGGCTTCAACATCTTCGTCAGATAACTTTGTGAAATCGGTGTAGAGAAGAGCAGGGGTGGCAACGCTTTTGGTTTCATCATCAGTTGTCTTAGTGCAGAATTTCCTAATACACACAAAAATACACCAAAGAACAAGTTTTAGTATTACATACATGACAAGGATAAAGGCAACAATATATAACAAACTTTGCAAGATTCCAGCTATCCAGCTCCCCAAATCCCTTAAACCAATTTGCTGGATTAAGAAAGGAGAAGGTGTCTTCCCACCAACTGTCCTTATTATGGTCATTGTCTTTATTATATTAATCTCTAAGTCTTTGAATATCCTTTAACTTTAACTTCATAGTGCTATTGGGATCTATGTAATGACAGCAAGCGGGTCCAATAACCTGACACATACCACCCTATGCTGCTGTTAAGTAATCCAGTACTACAGTATGTTGATTAGTGACTATGATATGTTGGTTTTGGACAGCAACAGTAGTATTAAGTATATCCAATATATCCCAAATTTGATCATCTAGAAAATCTGTGGCCCTAACCAATGTATCCCACATTTGTGTAATCATAGGGTAAATGAAAATAGAACTGACAATTTTATTGGCTATACCCATCTGTGCTACTAATCTTTCATGATATTGTACAAACTTATTATTCAAGGATATTGGGGCATTTAGGCTGTCCCATGTGGTTACCAATAATAATATAGAAAATGCGAAAACCAAAACATTATGTCCCCTTATTTGCTAGTAGTCTGTTTGACCAGCTGGCAGTGCGATGCGTAGATCCACGTCGACCTTCCTTCCAGCTTTACTGACATAGGAGTGATACTGAGGACTTGGTAGGGACCGTCATACAAGGGTTCTAGTCCGTGTTTTCTGACATGCCTTTTCACGACCACAAAACCACCAGACTTTAAATTGTGACAAGTGTCGGTTTCCGCTGAATCTGGAAGGGAAGAAGAAACTAAAACATAGGTGTTAGCAAGATTTTTACTAAACTGAATAACATATTGAACAGCATGGTCAGTTTCTTCTGATAACTACTGAGACTGGAAATTTGCAACTGGGGGCCTAGCATCAAACAATATCTCATATGGGGACAGGCCATGTTTTGCCTTAGGGGTAGTACGAATGTGGTACAGGACAATGGATAGGAGCTCTGGCCATGGAGCCGTAGTCTCCTGCATCATTTTGGTCAATTCTCCCTTCAGTGTGCCATTCAGCCTCTCAACTTTCCCACTGGATTGTGGATAGTATGGAGTATGGAGGGCTACAGTGGATCCAAGCATTGTCAGAACCTCCTGATACACATGAGAAGAAAAGGCCGGGCCTTGGTCACTTTCGACGACTTCTGGAACACCATATCTGCATATAACTTCCATCACCAATTTCTTCGCTGTAGTCTTTGCAGTCATGTCGGTAATGGGGAATGCTTCTGGCCAACTGGAGAACATATCGACAACCACCAGACAATATTCATACCTTCCAGACTTAGGCAACGTGATATAGTCCACTTGGAGCATTTGGAAAGGATAGTCGGGCTTAGCAAGGTGCTTCGAGGGTACACATTGAAGTTGACTGGGATTGCAGGTCTGACAGATATTACATGCACGATTGAGCGCTGTCAGGACTGTAGAAATACCTGGAGCCCAGTAGAATTTTTGTACCAGGGCTAGGGCCTGTTTTTTTTTCCTCGATGTGTGGGCCCATGTGCCCACGTGGCAATAGCAGGATACATCCGCTTAGGGAGACACAGAAATTGGTCCTTTTTCCAGAGACCATTGTCCATACGTGCTCCATCTGCCTTCCACTGCTTCACTTCTTCCTTTTGGGGACATTCTCTGCATCGTCATTAAGCGGTTTCGCGGGGTCCGACAGAAAACCTCAGTCTGTCGTGGATCATCAGGTTCCTGTAGAGTCAGTGTTTCTTGTAACTGTTTACGCTGAGAGCGTGTGGTCACCATAGTTGGTATAGTCAGGTCAATAGGTAGGAGAGCAGCAGCTTTTGCTTGCATATCCACAAAGGCGTTACCAACAGTGTGTGGACTGTTCCTAGGACCGTGCTCCTTAACTTTGATAATAGCCACCTGCGTAGGTAATTTGATTGAGTCCATGAGGGTTTTAACAGCTTCACTGGAGTTCCGGCGGTAGTAATAAACCCTCGATTGGCCCACAGGGCTCCAAAATCATGAGCAATACCAAATGCATACTGTGAGTCTGTGTAAATATTAGCCCGCCTGTCTTTGGTCAGAACACATGCAGTAAACAGAGCCTGAAGTTCTGCTTCTTGTGCTGACAGTGAGGGAGGGAGTGCAGCTGCGTGCACCACAGTGTCTTCCGTAGTAACAGCGTATCTGGTGTGGAATCTGCCAAAATCATCAGCATATCTTGAACCGTCTTTCAGGGCATTGTAGAGAGGTTGCATTATACGGGATGCGTCCGGTATCCACTGACGACAATAAGTACATAGTCCAAGAAAATGCTGGAGTGCAGTCTCATCTTTCGGAAAAGGAAGGGAGCTGACGGCTATTTTTCTTTCTTTTGAGAGGTGTCTGACACCCTGAAGGAGACAGTGACCCAAAAATATCACTTGACCAAGGCAGAACTGAAGTTTCGAGGCCGAAACCCGACAGTTCAGATCTGCCAGATACTTGAGAAGGCTAACAGTTGCAACAATGGCTTCCTGCTCTGTTTGTGCACAAAACAAAAGATCAGCCACATACTGAAACAGCGTGACATAGAAGTGTTCTAACTGCCAGGGTAAAAGACACTCGCCCATATTTTTTTTGCAAACTGATTGGGACTATTTTGGGCCCCTTGTGGCATAACTGTCCGCTTCAATTGTCATCCCTGATATGTGAATGCAAACAGAACTGGCAATCTGGGTGTAATGGAATGCTAACGAAGGCATTGGTGAGGTCGATAACTATGAACCAAGCAGCATCCTGAGATATCTGGGACAAAAGAATATGTGGATTAGACACCGGAGTTTCCAGAACAGTAACTGCATTAACTGCCCGTAGATCTTGTACCAGCCGGTACACAGGGGGTTGGCCGAGTGGGGGCTTTTTCTTAACGGGAAACAAGGGCGTGTTACATGGGGAAACACAGGGTATCAGGGCACCATTATCGAGTAACATTTGTATTTGCTCCTTGAGGCACTGCTCCTGATCATGTTTCAAAGGGTATTGATGGACTTTAGAAAAAGGGGCACCAGGTTTGAGAAACACTTTTACTGGTTCTACAGGCATTATTGGGGGTGGATCTGGGCCTATCAGGGCCATCATAACCGTGGGAAGGGCATGTAGGATACAGATCTCATTGTGTTCATCTGCATAGGGGTTATACACTCACCGGCCACTTTATTAGGTACACCATGCTAGTAACGGGTTGGACCCCCTTTTGCCTTCAGAACTGCCTCAATTCTTCGTGGCATAGATTCAACAAGGTGCTGGAAGCATTCCTCAGAGATTTTGGTCCATATTGACATGATGGCATCACACAGTTGCCGCAGATTTGTCGGCTGCACATCCCAAAGATGCTCCATACAAGGCAGGATGGATCCATGCTTTCATGTTGTTTACGCCAAATTCTGACCCTACCATCCGAATGTCGCAGCAGAAATCGAGACTCATCAGACCAAGCAACGTTTTTCCAATCTTCTACTGTCCAATTTCGATGAGCTTGTACAAATTGTAGCCTCAGTTTCCTGTTCTTAGCTGAAAGGAGTGGTACCCGGTGTGGTCTTCTGCTGCTGTAGCCCATCTGCCTCAAAGTTCGACGCACTGTGCGTTCAGAGATGCTCTTAGGCCTACCTTGGTTGTAACGGGTGGCGATTTGAGTCACTGTTGCCTTTCTATCAGCTCGAACCAGTCTGCCCATTCTCCTCTGACCTCTGGCATCAACAAGGCATTTCCGCCCACAGAACTGCCGCTCACTGGATTTTTTTTCTTTTTCGGACCATTCTCTGTAAACCCTAGAGATGGTTGTGCGTGAAAATCCCAGTAGATCAGCAGTTTCTGAAATACTCAGACCAGCCCTTCTGGCACCAACAACCATGCCACGTTCAAAGGCACTCAAATCACCTTTCTTCCCCATACTGATGCTCGGTTTGAACTGCAGGAGATTGTCTTGACCATGTCTACATGCCTAAATGCACTGAGTTGCCGCCATGTGATTGGCTGATTAGAAATTAAGTGTTAACAAGAAGTTGGACAGGTGTACCTAATAAAGTGGCCAGTGAGTGTATAACGTAAGGAACATTTGACCATCATCTTGGAATTGGGTTCTGGAGCGGAACTGTGATAATAAATCTGCCCACAGTAAATTTACCGGACATATAGAAGAGATTACGAACTGAGCAGTAACTTCAGGGAAAGGTCCCACAGGGATGGGTTTTGTAAGAGTATGTTTATTGGGCCTGCCATCTACTCTAATTAAAACAAGCTCTTGATCTGAGAATTTGCATGGCGGGGCTGGGGAGTGAGATTCCCAGACATAGGGTTAAAAAAGATATTGGATTTGTGTAAGGTGGGGAGGGCAGGAGCTGAAGTCTGTGGGCCACTGATAAGTAGTGTTGAGCATTCCGATACTGCAAGTATCGGGTATCGGCCGATACTTGCTGTATCGGAATTTCCGATACCGAGATCCGATACTTTTGTGGTATCGGGTATCGGGTATCGCAACAACATTAATGTAATAATTAGTGTTGAGCATTCCGATACCGCAAGTATCGGGTATCGGCCGATACTTGCGGTATCGGAATTCCGATACCGGGATTCCGATACTTGCCGCGTATCGGATACCGGAATCGGAAGTTCCAAGATTCAAAATGCAGAAATTCAGCCAATGAGAATGATTCCAAGTGTGGGCACATCCTGTTTAGCATGGAGGGCATGAAAGTACTGGCAAGGCTGTGATTGGCTGCCGAAATGATGTCATGCTGCAGTTTAAAAGTCGCGGGCGCCATTTTGCGATCACTCTGCTGTGAATTCAGTTAGTGACAGGACGCTGTTTGCTGACTGAGGGACAGTTTAGAGATAGCGATTTGCTTCTTTGTGCTTTCCAAAGGCTAATTTAGCAACCGCTGTGTTCACCTACTATTCACCTTGCTTTTGCCTTGTAGCGCTGTTTTCACAGCGATCTGCAAGGTCTGTGTGTGTGTGTGTGTGAGTGCAGCCCACTCTCTAGTCTGAGTGCAGCCACATAGGCCATCCATAGCTGGTTGTATTCAGTTCAGGGAGGGTGGTTCATTGCCTCATACTGTTCTTTTTTTTTTTTTTTTCCAAGTAGTGTAGTCTGCTGCTAATTTATTCAAAAAAATCCTATTAGTGTCTTTCCACCCGTCTCCAGCTAATTTGTGGAAAAACACTACATAGGATAAAGTAGAGGAGGGTTTTTGGGCCTTGCAGCGCCGTTTACGGCTGTCTGCACGGTCTCCGTGTGACTGCAGCTCGCCCTGTAGTCTGTGAGCAGCCGTAGCCTGGTTGTCTCCAGCTCAGGGTTGTTCACTGCGTCATACCGCCAAATCAATTTTAATTTTTTTTCAAGTAGTGTAGTCTGCTGCTAATTTATTTAAAAAAATCCTATTAGTGTCTTTCCACCCGTCTCCAGCTAATTTGTGGAAAAACACTACATAGGATAAAGTAGAGGAGGGTTTTTGGGCCTTGCAGCGCCGTTTACGGCTGTCTGCACGGTCTCCGTGTGACTGCAGCTCGCCCTGTAGTCTGTGAGCAGCCGTAGCCTGGTTGTCTCCAGCTCAGGGTTGTTCACTGCGTAATACCGCCAAATCAATTTTAATTTTTTTTCAAGTAGTGTAGTCTGCTGCTAATTTATTTAAAAAAATCCTATTAGTGTCTTTCCACCCGTCTCCAGCTAATTTGTGGAAAAACACTACATAGGATAAAGTAGAGGAGGGTTTTTGGGCCTTGCAGCGCCGTTTACGGCTGTCTGCACGGTCTCCGTGTGATTGCAGCTCGCCCTGTAGTCTGTGAGCAGCCATAGCCTGGTTGTCTCCAGCTCAGGGTTGTTCACTGCGTCATACCGCCAAATCAATTTTCTTTTTTTTTCAAGTAGTGTAGGTTGCTGCTAATTTATTTAAAAAAATCCTATTAGTGTCTTTCCACCCGTCTCCAGCTAACTTGTGGAAAAACACTACATAGGATAACGTAGAGGAGGGTTTTTGGGCCTTGCAGCGCCGTTTACGTCTGTCTGCACGGTCTCCGTGTGACTGCAGCTCTATCTGTTGTCAGTTCAGCCCCCCAAAAAGAAATAAATAATAAAGTTCACCAAACACACCAGTTACACCACTTTACATTTGTGTAGGCCACATTAGCTCATATTAAAGTCTAGTCCACACTTTAGAAAATTAGTGTTTCTTATACCTGTTAGGAGGAGTTGCTCAGGAATAAGCACACAAATCCGTTAGTACTTTTCTGCTTATCTTTATCAGTCAACCAAGATGAAGAAGGCAGTGAGTAAGGCACGTGGGCGTGGGCGCGGAGCAGGGAGGGGACGTGGGGATTCTGTGCCTGCTGCGGGCACCGGTGACTCATCAGCACCCACTTTCACCAGGCAACAGTCGTTCATGCGCAGCTTTGTGTCAGAGCGCCGTACACCGCTGCTGCGTCAAGACCAAATTGAAGCTGTTGTCGGATGGATGGCAGCTAATGCATCAACTTCCATTAGTGCCACATCCTCTCAGACACAGAGCACTGGAGAGCAGCCATCTGTCTCTTCACCACCTGCCAAATTGCCCAGGCAGACAGAGAGCCCAGGACAGGAGCCGTCTCTACTTCTGTTCTCTGAATCTCTTGGCTTGGAAACAGGGGGCCAGCCAAGCAGCATTGGAGAAATGGAAGAAGAGGCAGGGTGCAGTGATGCCCAACAGCTTTTTCTGTCTTCCTCTGAAGAGGCGGGTGGGCCAGTGGCTCCGGTCACCACATCGCAGGCCGCATCAGCTGATGATGACACTCAGGTGGCACTTACTGGTGCGTGCTCTGCTGCTGAGACTACCCAGGAGGAGCAGTTGGGGGCAGAGGGTAGTGTAGATGATGAGGTCCTCGACCCATCTTGGCGTGAGGGACAGGAAGGTGGTGGGAGCAGCTCTGAGGAAGAGATTCCCCGTATGGCCCAAAGAGGGAGAGGGAGGGGGAAGACTGCGGATCCTGCAGCCTCCGCTTTGGCACCCGTTAGGAGCATGTCTCTTCCAAAAGCCAAAAAGGGCGCTCCCAAGACTTGCAGTGCCTGGTCCTTTTTTGACACCGTTGCAGATGACATTTGCTATGTCAGATGCAACGTGTGTCATCAAAAAGTCAAAAGAGGTCGAAATGTCAGCAACCTCAATACCTCCAACATGTGGAAACATGTGCGCAACAGGCACCCGGCGGAGTTAGAAAAACACACTGAAGAGGTAGGCCAACCAACAGCGGCAGCTACCACCTCTTCAGCTCGTGTTGCCTCTTCCTCTAGCTCACACGCAGCTGGTTCGGCTTCCTCCCAGGATCGCCGTGGAAGAACCTCTGGCCCTGTTGTCCAGAGACCCGCTGTAATTCCACCCGCAGCGCCACTTTCCCAGTCATCCACACACTCCCAGCCCAGTCTACAGCCATCGGTAGTACAGGCATGGGAGAAAAGGCGGCCTTTCTCATCAAACCACCCACGAGCACAGGCTCTGACTGCAGGCATTGCCAAACTTCTGTCACTGGAAATGCTGTCATTCAGGCTGGTGGAGACTGACAGCTTCCGTGACTTGATGTCATTGGCAGTCCCACAGTACAATGTGCCTAGCCGCTTTTACTTCAGCAGGCAAGCCGTCCCTGCCCTGCACAAGCATGTGGAGGGACACATAAAACACGCGCTACTGAACGCTGTCAGTAGCAAGGTCCACCTCACCACCGATGCGTGGACCAGTCAACATGGACAGGGGCGATACCTTTCCCTCACTGCCCATTGGGTTAATGTCGTTGAGCCGGGTACAGACCGTGCGAGTGGCGCAGGACGTGTCCTGCCCACTCCAAGGATTGCAGGAATCCATTCTGTACGCATTGACTCCTCCTCTTACACCAGTTCCTCAGAATCATCGCTGCAGGAGCCGTCACAGTCCACCTCCACATGGACCCGTGATGAACGTGTACCTGTTACGACCGACATGAGCACAGCCGTGGCCAAACGTCAACAGGCCGTGTTGAAATTAATTTTTTTGGGGAATCGTAGCCACACAGCGCAGGAGCTCTGGAATGCCATCAAGCAGGAGAGCGATGTGTGGTTTGTGCCAGCGAATCTCCAGCCAGGCATGGTAGTGTGTGATAATGGCCGAAATCTGGTGGCAGCTCTGGGCCTCGGCAACCTCACTCACATCCCATGTCTGGCACATGTGCTCAATTTGGTCGTGCAGAGCTTTTTGAGGGACTATCCGGATCTTGATGCACTGCTGCACAAGGTCCGCCTAGAGTGTGCTCACTTGCGGCGTTCCAGCACGGCAAAAGCGCGCATTGCGGCTCTGCAGCGCCGACACCGCCTGCCGGAACATCGCATCATATGTGACCTACCTACCAGGTGGAATTCCACGTTACATATGTTGGAGCGGTTGTGTGAGCAGCAGCAAGCTGTAATGGAGTACCAGCTGCTTCAGGCGCAAAAAAGTCGCAGTCAGCGCCGTACAGACTTCACAACCACAGAGTGGGCCACTATGAATGACGTCTGCCAGGTTTTGCGTCCCTTTGATTATTCCACGCGGATGGCGAGTGCAGATGATGCACTAGTCAGCATGACTGTCCCCCTTATCTGCCTGCTTGAAAAATCACTGCAAGCGCTAAGGGATGATGTTGTGGAAGAGGTGGAGGATGAGGATTCACCATTTCCATCATCTTCTGGACAGTCAGCGCCACGTGGTTCCTCACAAACGCGTAGGCAGGGGACAGTTTGTGAGGAGGATGAGGAGGAGTCAATGGAGGAGGAAGACATCCGTCCAGAGGAGGGAGTTACACAATTGTCCAGTACTCAGTGTGTACAGCGAGGGTGGGGTGATGACGAGCGGGCAGAGATCACGCCTCCAGCAGGGGACAGCGTTTCTTGGGCAGTTGGCAGTCTGCAGCACATGGTGGATTACATGCTGCAGTGCCTGAGAAACGACCGCCGCATCGCCCACATTCTCAACATGTCTGATTATTGGGTGTTCACCCTCCTCGATCCTCGCTACCGGGACAACGTAGAAAGCCTCATCACACCGTTGAACCGGGAGCGAAAAATGCGGGAGTACCAAGACACACTGGTCAATTCCATCATCTTCTCCATTCCAACTGAGAGAAGTGCTGCTAGTGCATTCCAAAGCAGCTCAGTGCGTCCAGGCAGTGGTGGAGGCTCTGCACAAAGAGGGAGCAGAAGCAGTGCCTCTGCCCAAGGCAAGACCAGTATGGCCCAACTGTGGCACAGTTTTCTGTGCCCCCCACAAAAGTCTACACCATCACAGACGGCTCCAGTCAGCAGGAGGCAACGGTTCCGTCAGATGGTGACAGACTACATGTCTTGCCCTCTTGCTGTACTCCCAGACGGCTCTTCCCCTTTCAAGTTTTGGGTCTCAAAGCTGGATACATGGCCAGAGCTAAGCCAGTATGCATTGGAGGTGCTGTCTTGCCCTGCGGCCAGTGTATTATCGGAACGTGTCTTTAGTGCTGCAGGTGGTGTACTAACTGACCGTCGCATGCGACTATCCTCCGATAACGTTGACCGGCTTACTTTCCTGAAAATGAACAAGGCCTGGATCTCGCAGGAATTTGCCACTCCTCCTCCTGATTAAATAATTAGGTCACTGTATACGTTATCCAGGTCTCCTGTTGTGTTCATCTTTCTACCACCTGAACTTAAATTCCTGGGCTCCAACACCGCCAGTTGAGGCTCAGAAGTGCCGTCTGCACAGTCAAAACATACGACCCAGTGTTATTGGGTTTCAGTAACGTCAGCTGATCCCCAGCTGTGTAGCCGGCAATGTGTCATGCGACCGCCACGCTGACACAACAACTGAAATGTAAGGGAATCAGTCCCCCCCCCCCCCAAGGCGTTTGTTACTGAAAGAGCCACCTTGTGCAGCAGTAATGCTGCACAAGGAAAAGGTAGCTATTTTGGTTTAGCTCCTTGCACACGCAGAACTTAACACTTATAAAATGTGTCCACTGATACCGTAAAACCGTCCCAGAGGTGGGACTTTCCTTCGTAATATGACGCAGCACAGCCGTCATTCCTACCCCCCCGGCGCCGCGCCCCGGCTCCTCAGCGTTGTTTGATTCCGTCCCGGAGCCTGCGCTGTTATGTTATCCCGTGGCCAGGCACACTTAGCGCTGCCCGTCTTCTGGCATCATTTGGTGTCAGGATGGCTGCGCCTGTGCGGCCGCGCTGGCCGAGAGCCCGCCTCGCAGTGTCTTCTGATTTAATCCCACTGGGGGCCTGGGATCCATGGACATGCGCATTGCATATCTGAACCTCCACCTCTCACTCATCTCCCTATGGCTTCTTCAGACTGTTCGGTGTCAGCTGGTCCCTAATAGCATGCCACGGTCGTGACACCGCACAGTCTTAAGAAGCCGTAGGGAGGGGAGTGAGAGGCGAGGATATGCACTGCGCATGGCCATGGATCCCAGGCCCCCAGTGGGATAAAATCAGAAGACACTGCGAGGCGGGCTCTCGGCCAGCGCGGCCGCACAGGCGCAGCCAGCCTGACACCAAATGATGTCAGAAGATGGGCAGCGCTAAGTGTGCCTGGCCAAGGGATAACTTAACAGCGCAGGCTCCGGGATGGAATCAAACAACGCTGAGGAGCCGGGGCGCGGCGCCGGGGGGGTAGGAATGACGGCTGTGCTGCATCATATTACGAAGGAAAGTCCCACCTCCGGGACGGTTTCACGGTTTCAGGGGACACATTTTATAAGTGTTTAGTTCTGTGTTTGCAAGGAGCGTGATGAAAAGAGCCACCTTTTCCTTTTGCATCTTTTGTGCTGCACAAGCTGGCTCTTTCAGCTACAAACGCCTTGGGGGGGGGTTAAAGGTTCCCTTTCGACTTTCTCAGGCTTCGGCCTACATTGTGTTCCTCTGCTTTTCCACCTGTCCCTGGGCTCCAACACCGCCAGTTGCCGTCCAGAAGTGCTGTCTGCACAGTCCCAACAGTCGCTCCTCTGTTATTGGGGTTCAGTAACGTCAGCTGTTCCCCTGCTGTGTGTGTGGCAATCCCTCCTACCTCCTCCACCTCCTCCTCCTCCACCTGTCCCTGGGCTCCAACACCGCCAGTTGCCGTCCAGAAGTGCTGTACGCACAGTCAACAGTCCCTCCTCTGTTATTGGGGTTCAGTAACGTCAGCTGTTCCCCTGCTGTGTGTGTGGCAATCCCTCCTACCTCCTCCTACCTCCTCCTCCTCCACCTGTCCCTGGGCTCCAACACCGCCAGTTGCCGTCCAGAAGTGCTGTACGCACAGTCAACAGTCCCTCCTCTGTTATTGGGGTTCAGTAACGTCAGCTGTTCCCCTGCTGTGTGTGTGGCAATCCCTCCTACCTCCTCCTACCTCCTCCTCCTCCACCTGTCCCTGGGCTCCAACACCGCCAGTTGCCGTCCAGAAGTGCTGTACGCACAGTCAACAGTCCCTTCTCTGTTATTGGGGTTCAGTAACGTCAGCTGTTCCCCTGCTGTGTGTGTGGCAATCCCTCCTACCTCCTCCACCTCCTCCTCCTCCACCTGTCCCTGGGCTCCAACACCGCCAGTTGCCGTCCAGAAGTGCTGTACGCACAGTCAACAGTCCCTCCTCTGTTATTGGGGTTCAGTAACGTCAGCTGTTCCCCTGCTGTGTGTGTGGCAATCCCTCCTACCTCCTCCTACCTCCTCCTCCTCCACCTGTCCCTGGGCTCCAACACCGCCAGTTGCCGTCCAGAAGTGCTGTACGCACAGTCAACAGTCCCTTCTCTGTTATTGGGGTTCAGTAACGTCAGCTGTTCCCCTGCTGTGTGTGTGGCAATCCCTCCTACCTCCTCCTACCTCCTCCTCCTCCACCTGTCCCTGGGCTCCAACACCACCAGTTGCCGTCCAGAAGTGCTGTACGCACAGTCAACAGTCCCTCCTCTGTTATTGGGGTTCAGTAACGTCAGCTGTTCCCCTGCTGTGTGTGTGGCAATCCCTCCTACCTCCTCCTACCTCCTCCTCCTCCACCTGTCCCTGGGCTCCAACACCGCCAGTTGCCGTCCAGAAGTGCTGTACGCACAGTCAACAGTCCCTTCTCTGTTATTGGGGTTCAGTAACGTCAGCTGTTCCCCTGCTGTGTGTGTGGCAATCCCTCCTACCTCCTCCACCTCCTCCTCCTCCACCTGTCCCTGGGCTCCAACACCGCCAGTTGCCGTCCAGAAGTGCTGTACGCACAGTCAACAGTCCCTCCTCTGTTATTGGGGTTCAGTAACGTCAGCTGTTCCCCTGCTGTGTGTGTGGCAATCCCTCCTACCTCCTCCTACCTCCTCCTCCTCCACCTGTCCCTGGGCTCCAACACCGCCAGTTGCCGTCCAGAAGTGCTGTACGCACAGTCAACAGTCCCTCCTCTGTTATTGGGGTTCAGTAACGTCAGCTGTTCCCCAGCTGTGTGTGTGGCAATCCCTCCTACCTCCTCCTACCTCCTCCTCCTCCACCTGTCCCTGGGCTCCAACACCGCCAGTTGCCGTCCAGAAGTGCTGTACGCACAGTCAACAGTCCCTCCTCTGTTATTGGGGTTCAGTAACGTCAGCTGTTCCCTAGCTGTGTGTGTGGCAATCCCTCCTACCTCCTCCTACCTCCTCCTCCTCCACCTGTCCCTGGGCTCCAACACCGCCAGTTGCCGTCCAGAAGTGCTGTACGCACAGTCAACAGTCCCTCCTCTGTTATTGGGGTTCAGTAACGTCAGCTGTTCCCCTGCTGTGTGTGTGGCAATCCCTCCTACCTCCTCCACCTCCTCCTCCTCCACCTGTCCCTGGGCTCCAACACCGCCAGTTGCCGTCCAGAAGTGCTGTACGCACAGTCAACAGTCCCTCCTCTGTTATTGGGGTTCAGTAACGTCAGCTGTTCCCCTGCTGTGTGTGTGGCAATCCCTCCTACCTCCTCCTACCTCCTCCTCCTCCACCTGTCCCTGGGCTCCAACACCGCCAGTTGCCGTCCAGAAGTGCTGTACGCACAGTCAACAGTCCCTCCTCTGTTATTGGGGTTCAGTAACGTCAGCTGTTCCCCTGCTGTGTGTGTGGCAATCCCTCCTACCTCCTCCTACCTCCTCCTCCTCCACCTGTCCCTGGGCTCCAACACCGCCAGTTGCCGTCCAGAAGTGCTGTACGCACAGTCAACAGTCCCTCCTCTGTTATTGGGGTTCAGTAATGTCAGCTGTTCCCCTGCTGTGTGTGTGGCAATCCCTCCTACCTCCTCCACCTCCTCCTCCTCCACCTGTCCCTGGGCTCCAACACCGCCAGTTGCCGTCCAGAAGTGCTGTACGCACAGTCAACAGTCCCTCCTCTGTTATTGGGGTTCAGTAACGTCAGCTGTTCCCCTGCTGTGTGTGTGGCAATCCCTCCTACCTCCTCCACCTCCTCCTCCTCCACCTGTCCCTGGGCTCCAACACCGCCAGTTGCCGTCCAGAAGTGCTGTACGCACAGTCAACAGTCCCTCCTCTGTTATTGGGGTTCAGTAACGTCAGCTGTTCCCCTGCTGTGTGTGTGGCAATCCCTCCTACCTCCTCCTACCTCCTCCTCCTCCACCTGTCCCTGGGCTCCAACACCGCCAGTTGCCGTCCAGAAGTGCTGTATGCACAGTCAACAGTCCCTTCTCTGTTATTGGGGTTCAGTAACGTCAGCTGTTCCCCTGCTGTGTGTGTGGCAATCCCTCCTACCTCCTCCTACCTCCTCCTCCTCCACCTGTCCCTGGGCTCCAACAACGCTAGTTGCCGTCCAGAAGTGCTGTCCGCACAGAGCCAAACACCTCGCCAATGTGTTAGTGGGGTTCAGCACCGCCAGCTGTTCCCCTGCTGTGCAGCCGGCAACGTGTACTGCGACCGCCACGCAGGCACAACAAGTTAAATTTAAGGGAACCTGTCCCCCCCCCCAGGCGTTTGTTACTGAAGGAGCCACCTTGTGCAGCAGTAATGATGCAAAGGGAAAAAGTGCCTCTTTTCGTGGTGCTCCTTGCACATGCTGATCCTAACACTTATGAAAAGTGTCCCCTCCTACCGTGATACCGTCCGGTTGGTGGAACTTTCCTTTGTGATGTGACGCAGCACAGCCGTCATTCTTACCCCCTTGGCGCCGTGCGCCGCCTCCTCAGCGTTGTTTGAATCAGTCCCGGAGCCTGCGCTGTTAGGTTAGCCCTTGGCCATGCACACATTTTGCGCTGCCCGTCTTCTGACATCATTTGGTGTCAGGCTGGCTGCGCCTGTGCGGCCGCGCTGGCTGAGAGCCCGCCTCGTACTGTCTTCTGATTTAATCCCACTGGGGGCCAGAGATCCATGGACATGCGCAGTGCATATCTGAACCTCCACCTCTCACTCATCTCCATACGGCTTATTCAAACTGTGCGGTGTCAGCTGGTCCCTAATAGCATGCCACGGCCGTGACACCGCACAGTCAGAAGAAGCCGTAGGGAGATGAGTGAGAGGTGGAGGTTCAGATATGCACTGCGCATGTCCATGGATCTCAAGCCCCCAGTGGGATTAAATCAGAAGACAGTACGAGGCGGGCTCTCGGCCAGCGCGGCCGCACAGGCGCAGCCAGCCTGACACCAAATGATGTCAGAAGACAGGCAGCGCAAAATGTGTGCATGGCCAAGGGCTAACCTAACAGCGCAGGCTCCGGGACTGATTCAAACAACGCTGAGGAGGCGGCGCACGGCGCCAAGGGGGTAAGAATGACGGCTGTGCTGCGTCACATCACAAAGGAAAGTTCCACCTACCGGACGGTATCACGGTAGGAGGGGACACTTTTTATAAGTGTTAGGTTCAGCATGTGCAAGGACCATAATTAAAAGAGCTAACACGATGGCTCTTTCAGCTACAAACGCCTGGGGGGGGGGTTAAAGTTTCCCTTTCAACTTGCTCCAGTGCAGGCTTCGGCCTACACTCTGCTCGCTCTCCTCCTCCTGCTGACCCTGGGCTCTAACACCGCCAGTTGGGGCCCAGATGTGCTAGCTGCACAGAGCCAAACACCAGCCAATGTGTCAGTGGGGTTCAGCACCGCCAGCTGTTCCCCTGCTGTGCAGCCGGCATCGTGTCCTGCAAAAGCCACGCAGGCACAACAGACCCAAAGCTGCCGCCAGTGCAGGCTTCGGCCAACACTCTGCTCCATCTCCTCCTCCTGCTGACCCCGGGCTCTAACACCGCCAGTTGGGGCCCGGTACTGCCAGCTGCACAGAGAAAAACACCAGCCAATGTGTCAGTGGGGTTCAGCACCGCCAGCTTTTTCCCTGCTGTGTAGCCGGCAACGTGTCCTGCGACCGCCAGACACAAGAACTGTAATTGAAGGGAACCTGTCCACCCTCCCCCAGGTGTTTCTATGTTTTACAGCCACCTTGTACAGCAGTAATGCTGCATGTGTGCAAGGTGGCTCAGAAACGTATTCTCCTTGCACTCGTGGAACTGAACACGTCTAAAATGTGTCCTCTGTGACCATTAAAACGTCCCTCAGGTGTGATTTTCCTTTGTATTGACACGCAACAAGCTCCTTGGTAACGCTGCCCATCTTCTGGCATCATTGTTTGGCTGGGTGCGCCTCTGCGGCCGCCTTGCCCCACACAACGCCCCTCGGTGTCTTATTTATTTTAACTGCGAGGGTGTGATTGACGGGCATGAACGGTGCATTTCTTCGCCTGTCCCTCATCTCCTTCCGCCTTCTTCGGACTGTGCGGCTTCATGGCCGTGGCATGCGATAAGGGATCAGCTGACGCCGCACAGTCTGCAGCGGGTGTAAGGACCCGAGTGCGAGAGGCGAACATATGTGCTGCGCCAGGCCATGAATCACAGCCCCGCAGTGTTTTAACAATGTTAAGACACCGCGGGGCTGGGATTCATGGTCATCGCGAACCGCAGCGGCCGACATTAAATGAGGTCAGAAGATGGGCAGCGCTAACAGCGCTAGGCCAGGGGATAACACGACAGCGCAGACTCCTGTACAGCAAATAACAACGCTCAGGAGGCTGCACCCAGCACCAAGGTGGGATTCTTGACATCTGTGCTGCGTCTCATTACAAAGGGAACTCGCGCCTCCAACACAGTTTGACTGTATAAAGGGCTAAATGTTATACGTGTTTCATTCAGCGTGTGCAAGGAGCAAAATTAAAAGAGCAACCTTTGACTTGTGCAGCACTACTGCTGCATAAGCTGTGGCTCTTCTACTTTGTAACCCCTGAGGGGGGGTTAAAGGTTACCTTTGAAATTGGTTCAAGTAGGCTTCGGCCTACACTCTGCTCCCCCTGCAGAGCCCGGGCTCCAACACCGCCAGTTGGGGCCCGGTACTGCTAGCTGCACAGAGCCAAACACCAGCCAATGTGTCAGTGGGGTTCAGCACCGCCAGCTGTTCCCCTGCTGTGCAGCCGGCAACGTGTCCTGCAACAGCCACGCAGGCACAACAGACCCAAAGCTGCCGCCAGTGCAGGCTTCGGCCTACACTCTGCTCCATCTCCTCCTCCTGCTGACCCCGGGCTCTAACACCGCCAGTTGGGGCCCGGTACTGCTAGCTGCACAGAGAAAAACACCAGCCAATGTGTCAGTGGGGTTCAGCACCGCCAGCTGTTCCCCTGCTGTGCAGCCGGCATCGTGTCCTGCAAAAGCCACGCAGACACAAGAACTGAAATTGAAGGGAACCTGTCCCCCCTCCCCCAGGCGTTTGTACGTTTTTAAGGCCACCTTGTACAGCGGTAATGCTGCATGTGTGCAAGGTGGCTCATAAACGTATTCTCCTCGCACATGTGGAACTGAAAACACGTCTGAAATGTGTCCTCTGTGTGACCATTTAACCGTCCCGGGGGTGTGACTTTCCTTTGTAATGACACGCTGCAACCCCCTTGGTAGCGCTGCCCGTCTTCTGGCATCATTGTTTGGCTGCCTGCGCCTCTGCGGCCGCCCTGACCCACACAACGCCCCTCGGTGTCTTATTTCTTGGGACTGCGAGGGTGTGATTGATGGGCATGAGCAGTGCATCAGTTCGCCTGTCCCTCATCTCCTTCCGCCTTCTTCAGACTGTGCGGCTTCATGGCCGTGGCATGCGATAAGGGATCAGCTGACGCCGCACAGTCTGCAGCGGGTGTAAGGACCCGAGTGCGAGAGGCGAACATATGTGCTGCGCCAGGCCATGAATCACAGCCCCGCAGTGTTTTAACAATGTTAAGACACCGCGGGGCTGGGATTCATGGTCATCGCGAACCGCAGCGGCCGACATTAAATGAGGTCAGAAGATGGGCAGCGCTAACAGCGCTAGGCCAGGGGATAACACGACAGCGCAGACTCCTGTACAGCAAATAACAACACTCAGGAGGCTGCACCCAGCACCAAGGTGGGATTCTTGACATCTGTGCTGCGTCTCATTACAAAGGGAACTCGCGCCTCCAACACAGTTTGACTGTATAAAGGGCTAAATGTTATACGTGTTCCTTTCAGCGTGTGCAAGGAGCAAAATTAAAAGAGCAACCTTTGACTTGTGCAGCACTACTGCTGCATAAGCTGTGGCTCTTCTACTTTGTAACCCCTGAGGGGGGGTTAAAGGTTACCTTTGAAATTGGTTCAATTAGGCTTCGGCCTACACTCTGCTCCCCCTGCAGAGCCCTGGGCTCCAACACCGCCAGTTGGGGCCCGGTACTGCTAGCTGCACAGAGAAAAACACCAGCCAATGTGTCAGTGGGGTTCAGCACCGCCAGCTGTTCCCCTGCTGTGCAGCCGGCAACGTGTCCTGTAACTGCCACGCAGGCACAACAGACCCAAAAGCTGCCGCTAGTGCAGGCTTCGGCCTACACTCTGCTCCATCTCCTCCTCCTGCTGACCCCGGGCTCCAACACCGCCAGTTGGGGCCCGGTACTGCTAGCTGCACAGAGAAAAACACCAGCCAATGTGTCAGTGGGGTTCAGCACCGCCAGCTGTTCCCCTGCTGTGCAGCCGGCATCGTGTCCTGCAAAAGCCACGCAGACACTTGCTCTTGTACCTTCTGCTCCCCATCCTGGTTCCAGTACCATCAGCTGGTTCCGGGCAGAGCCTTTGGCTTAGGTGCCTCCCTCTGGGTATCCGAGTTCCACCAACGTCAGGTGGTCCTTGGTAGTGCTTTCAGGCACGGGTACCTCCTGCTTAGTAACCGGGTTCCAGTAACGTCAGCTGGTCCTCGGTAGTTCCATTGGCTCTTGGACCTTCGGCTACCCATCCGGGTTCCAGCACCGTCAGCTGGTTCTCGGCAGTGTCTTTTGCTCTTGTACCTTCTGCTCCCCATCCTGGTTCCAGTACCGTCAGCTGGTTCCGGGCAGAGCCTTTGGCTTAGGTGCCTCCCTCTGGGTATCCGAGTTCCACCAACGTCAGGTGGTCCTTGGTAGTGCTTTCAGGCACGGGTACCTCCTGCTTAGTAACCGGGTTCCAGTAACGTCAGCTGGTCCTCGGTAGTTCCATTGGCTCTTGGACCTTCGGGTAGCCATCCGAGTTCCAGTTCCATCAGCTGGTTCTCGGCATTTTCTCAGCCTTCTTGTACCTTCTGCTACATTTCCAAGTTCAAGAGACTAAACACGATGACCCGGAAGAACACACATAAGATGACGACGACACCAGAGACGACAACCACCGTGATGACGACGACCCTGGAGACGATGACCCTGAAGACCACCGTGATGACGACGACCCCGGAGACGACGACCCTGAAGACCACCCCGATGACGACGACCCCGGAGACGACGACCCTGGAGACGACGACGACCTGGAAGACCGAGAAGCAGAAGAACAAGAGGCTGCAGAACAAAGAGCAGAAGAACATTAAGCATAACACTAAATATCAGAGCAAAAAATATTATCTAAATTATAAGCAGAAGAAGACTAAGCAGTGTATGGGGGTGAGTCCGTTCCTCCTCGTGGTGCCCCTGGATAAAGCCTGATGCTGCAGGCCAAACTGAACGCGGACAAATGTAACTCTTTTGTGACAGGCAGAACGGAAGGTGTAATCTTCAAACTTTTATAGATAACAACTACGGGAATGCCTGTCACAAATAAGAATATGATGAAGAAGTAGAATATGATGAAGATAATAGTAAAATAAAAAGAATATGAACAATGTAACCCAAAAAATAATAGGTAGAAGATGAAGAAGAAGATGAATAAGGTGAAGAAGTTGATGTCAAAGAAGCTGATGATGAGGATAATGAAGAAGAAAGCGTGGGAGAAGTAAAAAAGAAGGTGAAGGGCGTTGAAGTAGTGATAGTGAAACATCAATATGTGACAAAAAAAAAAAAAATAACATAGTCAAATTCTTTCTAACGCCGAACGTCATAAAAAAAAAAAAAAAAAAATCCTGCTATTCTATTACATTGGGCTAAACCTCTGTGCCTTTAATGTCTCCGCCACGTCCCCCAATACATCCTACATTATTCTTAGTTGTTTTCCTTCATGTAGAATGAACCTACAAGTGTATAAAGGGTTTATTTTAATTCCGATATTTTCGTCCCATTGACTTGCATTGGGATCGGGTATCGGTATCGGATTGGATCCGATATTTTGACGGTATCGGCCGATACTTTCCGATACCGATACTTTCCGATATCGGAAAGTATCGCTCAACACTAGTAATAATGTGTAAAAAAGAGAATTAAAATAAAAAATATCGCTATACTCACCTGTCCGACGCAGCCGGGACCTCAGCGAGGGAACCGGCAGCGTTGTTTGTTTAAATTTCGCGCTTTTACTTGGTTACGTGAAGTCCCGGCTTGTGATTGGTCAGGGCGGCCATGTTGCCGGGACGCTGACCAATCACAGCAAGCCGTGACGAAATTACGTCACGGCTTGCTGTGATTGGTCCGCGTCCCGGCAACATGGCCGCCATTAACCAATCACAAGCCGTGACGTCACGGGAGGCTGGACATGCGCGTATTTTGAAAAGCGCGCGTGTCCAGCCTCCAGTGACGTCCCAGCAACATGGCCGCCATTAACCAATCACAAGCCGGGATGTCACGGGAGGCTGGACATGCGCGTATTTTGAAAAGCGCGTGTGTCCAGCCTCCCGTGACGTCACGGCTTGTGATTGGTTAATGGCGGCCATGTTGCCGGGACGCGGACCAATCACAGCAAGCCGTGACGTAATTTCGTCACGGCTTGCTGTGATTGGTCCGCGTCCCGGCAACATGGCGCCGTGACCAATCATAAGCCGGGACGTCACTGGAGGCTGGACACGCGCGCTTTTCAAAATACGCGCATGTCCAGCCTCCCGTGACGTCACGGCTTGTGATTGGTTAATGGCGGCCATGTTGCCGGGACGCGGACCAATCACAGCAAGCCGTGACGTAATTTCGTCACGGCTTGCTGTGATTGGTCCGCGTCCCGGCAACATGGCCGCCCTGACCAATCACAAGCCGGGACCTCACGTAACCAAGTAAAAGCGCGAATTTTAAACAAACAACGCTGCCGGTTTCCTCGCTGAGGTCCCGGCTGCGTCGGACAGGTGAGTATAGCAATATTTTTTATTTTAATTCTTTCTTTTACACATTAATATGGTTCCCAGGGCCTGAAGGAGAGTTTCCTCTCCTTCAGACCCTGGGAACCATCAGGAATACCGTCCGATACCTGAGTCCCATTGACTTGTATTGGTATCGGGTATCGGTATCGGATTGGATCCGATACTTTGCCGGTATCGGCCGATACTTTCCGATACCGATACTTTCAAGTATCGGACGGTATCGCTCAACACTACTGATAAGTAATGTCCTTGTACTGTGGTGGGGGCTAGAGCAGTGTTTGGAGCGGGAATTGCTGTGGCTACTGGTTTAACCCTTGCCTTTCCTGCTGGGCTAAATTCTTTTGAAAACTCTTTACTATTTTCAATGCATCATCTGGAGTGGAAGTCTCGATATCAGATTTAGCTGACATTATTGCCTCTTTCAATTCAGATTTAAGGCCGGACACTAAAGCTACTACAAAAAGGTGTGAATGGGCTTTATTATACAATGAGAATCCCAAATCTTTAAACACTACCATAAGACGCCCATAAAACTTCTCGGCAGTCTCCCCCTTGTCCTGTGTGACATCTGTGAGGGAGGTAGCTTGGTCCGCTAATCTATCTTGTGCCCAAACTTTTAAAGCATTACAGAAATCAACACCACTCTCATATGTTCCCCCGTCCAGGTTCACATTATACATTATGCCACCCTCAATAATTGGAAAATATCCCTCCCCAGCCCTCACTTGGAGTAAGTGTAACAGATCTCTCCGGGGAGTGGAATAAATCTCTCGATTCGCTGCTATTTGTCTATAGAAGGCTATGGGGGAGGTTTCTGGATCGGGTAATTGGTTACAAAGGGTGTCTATCTGCGATGGAGAAAAGGGGGTATACTTTGGCCTGTCAGGAGTAGTTTTCACATCATCTTCAAACTCTGATATTATTGACTCGGGGGCGGGAGGAGGTGGCGGTACAAGAGGCATCTGCTGCGGAAGCGGGGCAGGAGGCTCTGTTACAGTTAGATATTGTATTGCCTGAATCGGACCTTCTCCAATTTTATGGGGTTTTCCTGTATACAGCGCTCTATTGCTGATACTATAACCATGGCGGCATCCATCCTGGGATATTGGAAGATACCGGCAGAGATTAATGGTATGGCCATTGTACGTTGAGGCATCGTACCGGGAGGAACGAAGGAGGCATACAGGATTGCGTTCTGGACAGCCTCAGTAAGTAACTGTTGGGACTTGGGAATGTTGGTAGGATTATACCGTGGCCCCACTGCATGTATTACATATTGACACGGAAACTGTCCTGCTCTGGTTGCTGCGACCTGTCCTGTTTCTACCTGGCCATAAGTTTGTATATATGAATTAGATTCTTCCTGTATCATGGGTCCACCTTTCTGTGAAATCACTGCAGCCAGTCCTCCAGCATGGCGGAGCTGGTTATCTGCGGCATTTACTATGGCCCCAACATATTGTTTTGTGAGATCCCCTGTCCCTATCCTAAAGAGCACATCACGACGGTGGGGTCCAAGAATAACATTAGAATACATTTCCTGGAAATCTTCTATCTCCTCTGTTGATCCTCAATTTGCTATATATCAACCACTCAACTTGAAGCAGGTGAATCTTTTACCAATCTTTCAATCACACTGATAACCAAACAATCACTTACAAATTTCCTTCTAAAACTAGGCACTAGATTTCACTTTCAATTTACAATATTTCTTTGTACTTCAAAACAATATTGTCGCCTTAAACAAAACACAGATCTACCAGCGCGTACTACACCAAGAAAATACAGTGAAACTCAAGAGCTCAGCAACGTGCGCGCCCCCTCCCTACCAGAAACAGCATAGATAAGAAAATCACAGCATTCCTCAGCGCAGAAGGGAGAAAGCAACAGCTCAGCTTCTCGACCCCTCCCATCGGATATTTCAGAGATAAACACAGAAACGGAATACAGCAGTTCTCAGACTTAATTAATTTCTACAAAATCTTCATCGCACAATTCACATACCAGAACACCTTAGGAAAAAAACAATAATTGAGAATATTTTCCCTGCATTCCTGACAGATTTCTTTCCCCATCTTTGAGCTAACAATATCAAATTCATCACACAATTCAAAATCTTCTTTTTCTTCCATAATGGAAACATGATTCTCCTTTAGAGCTAAATACCCTTACTTAGTCGTGCATAGTACTAGAGCGGCCGTATAGTCTATTCCACTAGGGTTTACCTGTCCCCCGCTGGGAAACCCAAAATCGCGGTACTCAGCGAAAGGAGGAGGGCGTCTCAGACTAAACCCTCCGGACACCTCTGGAAATACACATATATATCTATATATTCCTGAGTTACGCATCCTACCCAATCTTCGATCACCTCACCGCGCCTGATTCTAACAGTGATCAGGAATTCAGGATATTTTGACTGTAAAGAGAATTACATCACTGGTCAATCCGGGGTGTCCATCCCTTATGAGGTACGGTTCGAGCACTGGGCTCCCAACGGAACTACACCTCTATATGATTCCACCCAAAAATCATCCCACCTCCGGGGACAAACCTCAGATCCTCTTTGCAGCAACAAACACAGGAAAACCACACCAAACGGTCAGTCTGGACAGTATAACTGCCAACTTACCGTGGTTGTTGTGGGGGATGATCAGTCCCAATTTTCCAGTGCCTGCGTCCGGTCCGAGGGTCCTTTGTCTTGTTGTCCTCCGGGGGGCAGAGGTGTTCCTGTTTGGTGCCCCACGTTCTCGGGCGCCAACTGTTGAGGGAGGATCTAAAGTGATCCTTCACGGTTAACCCAGTGATTTCCAAATTAATATACAAGGTGTTGCCGGCAACTGAAAATGACCAGACGGAGACGTGTGTCTCTGTTTGGGGGGGATAAAACTGATCTCTCTAGCCCCCGTTTATTCTGTATGACTTATCATAGTCATAGAAATTATACTTCAACCAATCAGCATAAGAACACGCTCACAGTTCTTAACCTATAAGAATGCAGGAACAGTCTGTGCGTCAAAGCCTTGTAGAACAATACACCCTCATTCTCACGTTCTACCGAGGTTGCAACAATCAAGGTCTCATCAAAGTCTCATAACAGCTGTAAACTTTAGCCTACTAACAAAATTTATATCAAAACAACAAAATGGAGTCGAAAAGCACAAAATGGAGATTCTTTCTTAATTTCTTCCTTCACAGGATAACTTACAATCTAGGTACAACCCCTTTGAATTGGCATTATGCCCTTAAAGCACCACTCCAGTGTTTTTTTATTGCAGTGCTGGAGTGGTGCTACTAAGATAATAATACTAGGTGCATGGACCTTATCTTAGTAGCACCTACTAAGATAAGGTCCATGCACCTAGTGCTATGCTTGCCACCTGCTGTCTTCGGTTCTTCCTAGGGCTGCTTTGGTCCACCATTATGTGGTCACAGCTTCTGACTGACTTGAATACAGAGGTGATAATCCCAAGCTTGCAATAAGTCTATTAGCCTCAGTCTTGCTCTCATAAACTTACGTTGAATTGTGATTACCGATTTGCCCATCAAACACTGGAGTGATGTGACAGGTCGCAACCTGCTGGGGAGTCTGGAGCGTCATAGATAATAGATGAAGGCAGAGGCTGGTAACTATCAGACGAAGTGTAAGGAACTTATATTAGTAGCACCAGTCCAGCAGAGCAATAAAAAAAATCACTGGGGTGGTGCTTTGTATAAATCAATAGAACACGGAATTATCAAAAACCATGTAATATAACGCATATACTCGTGTATAAGCTGAGTTTTACAGCACCTTTTTTTGTGCTGAAAACACCCCCCTCGGCCTACATAAGAGTCATTGAACCAGAAAGATGATGGGGAAAGGGAGTCGCGGAGCAGCAGGTCACAAAGGCTGGAGCAGGTGGCTGTAGCTGCAACTGTGCCCGCTGCTAAAGAGAAATGAATATTCACTGTACTGGCAGTGACTATTCATTTCTCTTATAGAGCACAGTTACAGCCACAGCCGCCGGCTTCCAGCACACCACACATCCTACATATCTTCCCTGCGCACCTTTGCTGCATCTCGTCTGTTCCAGTGCTAGCAGCTCTTCTGGCCTAGCAATCACGTGGCCCTGTTCATTAAGGTAATGAATATTCAAGCCTTTCCACTCCCATAGGCGTGGAGTGAATATTCATTACCTTAATGAGCGGGGGCCACATGATCGCCCGGCAGGAAGAGCTGCTGGTGCTGAAATGAGATGCAGTGAGGGCACACAGAAAGGTAAGTAGGATGTTTTTTTTTAATAGGAACCATGCATACAAGGATAGGGGATAAGGAGCCATGCATGCAAGGAGAGGGATGGGGAGTCATGCATGCAAGGACAGTGATGGGGAGCCATGCATACAAAGATAGGGTTGGAGGAGCCATGCATACAGGGATGGGGAGCCATGCATACAAGGACAGGGATGGGGAGCCATGCATGCAAGGACTGGGATGGGGAGCCATGCATACCAGGATAGGGATGAGGGGAAATTGCATACCCGGCTTATACTCGAGTCAATGAGTTTACCCAGCTTTTCGTGACAAAATTAAGTGCCTCGACTTATACTCGGGTCGACTTATGCTCAAGTATATATGGTATCTTATCAGATAAATCTGTTTCTTTCTCCACATATGAGCTTGGTGGTGAAAGGTTAAGCTTGATGGACCAAGACCTTTTTTCTAAACCTATGTAACTGTATAACTATGAACCACTCTATAAAAGACCTGTCTCAAATCTAATTTTCTCAAAGACAAGATTGCATGCCAGCCTAGTGAGATGTCAAGTTACACAGCAAAATAAAGTCTGTGAACAGAGATAGAGAGGAGGTGAAGTGATGAGCTTAGCCAGATATAATCACTGACACAATTTTCAGCTGCAGATTCCTAATAAACATATTAGCTCATGTCAAAGCTGGATTCCCAGCTACACTGCTCTGTACTGCTGTGCAAATTCCACAATAAGCTGACTGCTTTTGTCTGTGGTCTTCACAGTGAAAAATAGCAGGAATTACATATCGTTGTGTGGAAAAGTGTTTGCCCCTTCCTGAAATCTTGCTCTTTTGCATGATTATCACATTTAGATGTTTCAAATAACGAAAAACAAATTTTAATGTTAAACAAAGAAAACACAAGTAAACACAAAATGCAGTTTTTAAATGAAAGTCTTTATTATTAATGGAAAATAAAATACAAACTTACAGGGCCCTGTGTGAAAAAGTGATTGCCCTCCCCACCTTAAAACAGAAATTAACTGTGGCTTGTCAAATTTTTTGGAAGCTGAGTTCAAATTCCCTAGACACACCCAGGTCTGATTACAACCACACCTGTTCTCAATCAAGAAATCACTTTAATAGGACCTGCCTGACAAAGTGAAGTAGATCAAAAGATACTCAAAAGCTAGACATCGTACTGCAATCCAAAGAAATTCTGGAACAAATGAGAAACAAAGTAATTGAGATCAAATAGCCTGGAAAAGGTGATAAAACCATTCATAAAGCTTTGGGACTTAATTATTAAGTCCCATTATTATTATTAAACCGTAGTGAGAGCATTTATTTACAAATGGCCAAAACATGGAACAGTAGTAAACCTTCCAAGAGTGGTCAGCCAACCAAAATTACCTGAAGAGCACAGCGATGACTCATGCAAGAGGTCACAAAACACCCCACAACAACTTCCAAAGAACTGCAGGTCTCAGTTAAGGTCAGTGTTCATGACTCCACTATAAGAAAGAGACTGCTTAAAAATGGCCTGCATGGCAGAATTCCAAGACAAAACCCTATGCTAAGCAATAAGAACATAGAGGCTCATCTCAGTTTTGCCAGAAAACATCTTGATGATCCCCAATACATTTGGGAGAATACTCTGTGGACTGACAAGACAAAAGTTAAACTTTTTGGAAGGTGTATGTCCCATTACATCTGGCTTAGAAGTAACACAGCTTTTCAGAAATGGAACATCATACCAACAGTAAAATAATGTTGTGGTAGTGTGTTGGTCTGGGTCTGTTTTGCTGTTTCAGGACCTGGAAGACTTGCTGTGGTAAATGGAACCATGAATTCTGCTGTCTACCAAAAAATCCTGAAGGAGAATGTCCTGCCATCTGTTTGTGACGTCAAGCTGAAGCGCATTTGGGTTGTGCAGCAGGACAATGATTCAAAACACACCAGCAAGAATGGCTTAAGAAAAACAAAACTAAGACTTTGGAGCGGCCTAGTCAAATTCCTGACCTTAATCTGATTGAGATCCTGTGGCATGACCTTAAAATGGAGGTTCATGCTTGAATACCCTACAATGTGGCTGAATTTCAACAATTCTGCAAAGATGAGTGGGCCCAAATTTCTAGAGCATTGTAAAAAACTCATTAGGTTTAAGGGGCAATCACTTTTCCACACAGGGCCCTGTAAGTTTGAATTTCATTTTCCCTTACTTATATACTTATATAAGGACCTTTATTTAAAAACTACATTTTGTGTTTGCTTGTGTTATATTTGTCTAATATTTAAATTTGTTTGATAATCCAAAACATTTGGGTAGGACAAACAGGCAAAAGAATAGGAAATCTGCAAGGGACAAAGACTTTTTTAACACAACTGTATGTACAATGAATAACAAACGTCATAGCACCTAGAAGAAGCACAAAAAAAAATTGCGAAGAGCCTCACCCTGTGGTAAATGTAGCGTTGCTCCTTGATAAACAGCATTGATCCAATACCATTGACCACCGGAGAAAATTGACAAAAAATGGAAGAAAAGGATCCACATGGCCGTATGGATAAAAAAATCCGTAAATTTATTTCACATGATTGAAAAATGTTGTCCAGACAATTAAAAATCATTGGCCATTCTGACGTACATGGTTTTTAATTGTCTGGACAACTTTTTTCAATCATGTGAAATAAAGTTACACATTATTTATCCATACGGCCATGTGGATCCTTTTCTTCCTTTTTTTGTCATAGAGCCTAGTTTAAACTGTAAAGCGCTGCGGAATATGTTGGCGCTGTATAAATAAAGATTATACAGTGCCTACAAGTAGTATTCAACCCCCTGCAGATTTAGCAGGTTTAATAAGATGCAAATAAGTTAGAGCCTTCAAACTTCAAACAAGAGCAGGATTTATTAACAGATGCATAAATCTTACAAACCAAAAAGTTTTGTTGCTCAGTTAAATTTTTATAAATTTTAAACATAAAAGTGTGGGTCAATTATTATTCAACCCCTAAGTTTAATATTTTGTGGAATAACCTTTGTTTGCAATTACAGCTAATATTCGTCTTTTATAAGACCTGATCAGGCCGGCACAGGTCTCTGGAGTTATCTTGGCCCACTCTTCCATGCAGATCTTCTCCAAGTTATCTAGGTTCTTTGGGTGTCTCATGTGGACTTTAATCTTGAGCTCCTTCCACAAGTTTTCAATTGGGTTAAGGTCAGGAGACTGACTAGGCCACTGCAACACCTTGATTTTTTGCCTCTTGAACCAGGCCTTGGTTTTCTTGGCTGTGTGCTTTGGGTCGTTGTCTTGTTGGAAGATGAAATGACGACCCATCTTAAGATCCTTGATGGAGGAGCGGAGGTTCTTGGCCAAAATCTCCAGGTAGGCCGTGCTATCCATCTTCCCATGGATGCGGACCAGATGGCCAGGCCCCTTGGCTGAGAAACAGCCCCACAGCATGATGCTGCCACCACCATGCTTGACTGTAGGGATGGTATTCTTGGGGTCGTATGCAGTGCCATCCAGTCTCCAAATGTCACGTGTGTGGTTGGCACCAAAGATCTCGATCTTGGTCTCATCAGACCAGAGAACCTTGAACCAGTCAGTCTGAGTCCTCCAAGTGATCATGAGCAAACTGTAGACGAGCCTTGACATGATGCTTTGAAAGTAAAGGTACCTTACGGGCTCGTCTGGAACGGAGACCATTGCGGTGGAGTACGTTACTTATGTTATTGACTGAAACCAATGTCCCCACTGCCATGAGATCTTCCCGGAGCTCCTTCCTTGTTGTCCTTGGGTTAGCCTTGACTCTTCGGACAAGCCTGGCCTCGACACGGGAGGAAACTTTCAAAGGCTGTCCAGGCCGTGGAAGGCTAACAGTAGTTCCATAAGCATTCCACTTCCGGATGATGCTCCCAACAGTGGAGACAAGTAGGCCCAACTCCTTGGAAAGGGTTTTGTACCCCTTGCCAGCCTTGTGACCCTCCATGATCTTGTCTCTGATGGCCTTGGAATGCTCCTTTGTCTTCCCCATGTTGACCATGTATGAGTGCTGTTCACAAGTTTGGGGAGGGTCTTAAATAGTCAGAAAAGGCTGGAAAAAGAGATAATTAATCCAAACATGTGAAGCTCATTGTTCTTTTTGCCTGAACTACTTCTTAATACTTTAGGGGAACCAAACAGAATTCTGGTGGGTTGAGGGGTTGAATAATAAATGACCCTCTGAAAAAACTTTTCCCAATTTAAAAAAAAAATAAACAAAGAAATAACATTCTTTTTTGCTGCAGTGCATTTCACACTTCCAGGCTGATCTACAGTCCAAATGTCACAATGCCAAGTTAATTCCAAATGTGGAAACCTGCTAAATCTGCAGGGGGTTGAATACTACTTGTAGGCACTGTAGCCTTCAGCCATAAGCTCATCGCCAATTGCAAATTAGTGATAAAGTCGGCAAAGTGGAAAACTGGTAAAATGCAGAATAAAAACAAATAATGGCCAGAAATAGTATCATTTCTCATGCATTCAAACACAGCAGCTTTTTATGAAAAAGTACTTGAAATATATTTACCCTTTAAACTATATGTAAGCCACATGGACTTTCCATCAAACATGATTTAAGTAAATCTCTGCCTTTTAGCATTTTTTTCATTTTAGGTCCAAAAATCTGTGCTGATTATTTGTCTAAAGAGAACCTGTCATGATGAAAACAGTATCTGACCTTCAGGCAAGATGTTATAGAGCAGGAGGAGTCAATCAGATTCATATACATTTTTGTTTGAAAAGTTTTATTAAAACTTCCATTTTATTCATTGAAATTTCTGGTGTTTGTAATTTTTATCGCAGGTCTACAATATTGTCCCTGGTATCCTTGGACAGCTCTTTGGTTTTGGCCATGATGGAAAGGTTGGAATGTGATTGAGTGTGCTGGCAGGTGTGTATAGTACAGGTAACGAGTTCAAGAGGCACAATTAACACAGGTAATGAGTGCAAAATAGGAGGGCTTTCTAAACAAAAATTAACAGGTCTGTGAGAGCCAGCATACTTGCTAGTTGGTAGATGATCCCATACTTATATTTATTTCATGCAGTAGAATGCAAATTAATTATGCAATAATTATACAATGTGATTTACTGGACTTTATTTTAAGATCCTGTCTCTCACGGTTGAAATATACCTACAATTAAAATTACAGACCTCTCCATTCTTTGAAAGTGGGAAAACTTGCTAAATTGGCAGTGTATCAAATACTTATTTTCCCCACTGTAGGTCTTTATCAGGGTGGGTACCATTGTCTCATCTGTAGCCCCTTAAGATGGTTAGTCCCCCTTTTTTATCTACCTTGCTTTGACACATCATTTGTTGTTTTTTCTAAATTAATATGGCCCCAAAATAGCCCTTCAAATCTTATTATGATCCTCACATAGACCTCCAAATATTTTAACCCCCACATAGCCCTCCATATAGTATAACGGGCCCAATAGTCCTCCATATAGTTTAATGCACTCCCCTTAGTTCTCGATACAGTATTATGCCCACTGCAATATATTCCGTGATTAAAAGAAATAACAATACTCACCTCTTCTCCTTATTTCCTAGCAGCTCCAGTCTCTGCAGCAAACTTTCTGAAGTGCTGCACAACTCAGAGCAGCGGGCGCCATGTAGTGACATCACTGCACCCACTGCCCTGAGATGCCGAGGAAGAATGACGGAGGAAGGGTCAGCAGATGCTCCCTCTTTCATCATTGCTTTCAACTGTATCGGCATCCAGGTTGAACGTGCTATGACGGGCATTGTCGACGTTGGCACCCTCCCGGTTAACAGGCCCCATAGCAGCCACTTAGCCTGCCGCCATATGGTGTTTGCATAATATGGTGTTTGCATAATATGAGTCCTGAGTCCTTCTCAGTGATTGACAGTCTTCCCTGCTTGTATGTATGCAAAGTCAGTAGTAGGACCGCCCACTGGACTCATGGGTATATTTCAAAGAATAAAATACAGGTTATGCTGAAGCTTATCCAACAAAACTCTACATATTTTCTGATCAGCTACTTCCTCTCTATAGTAACAAATTGGACTGCCTGTACAGTAAAACAAGCTTTAACTTTATCTTTTAAAGGGTTAAAACTCAGTTTTTGTCATATACAGCTCTAAATCCCCTGCATGATATTCAGTAGATATAAAAGACAGGCATGATGTTTACAGCCACCACTAGATGGAGCTCACGAGCCAGCAATTTACAGTCTTATTATTGAGTTCAATCTACTATATAATTGTCTAAGGGTCACTTCCATCTTTCTGTCTGCCTTTCTGTCTGTCTTTCTGTCACGGATATTCATTGGTCGCGGCCTCTGTCTGTCATGGAATTCAAGTCGCTGATTGGTCTCGCCAGCTGCTTGTCATGGCTGCCGTGGCCAATCAGCGATGGCCACAATCCGATTAGTCCCTCCCTACTCCTCTGCAGTCAGTGCCCTGCGCCCGCTCCATACTCCCCGCAGTCACCGCTCACACAGGGTTAATGCCAGCAGTAACGGACCGCATTATGCCGCAGGTAACTCACTCCGTTACCGCCGCTATTAACCCTGTGTGACCAAGTTTTCACTATTGATGCAGCCTATGCAGCATCAATAGTAAAAACATCTAATGTTAAAAATAATAAAAAATAAAAAAAACATTATATACTCACCTTCTGCCGCCTTTCCTGCTCCTCGTGACGATCCGGTGACCGCTCCATGCAAGCAGCAGGTTCCGGTGGCAAGGATGGTATGCGAGAAGGACCTGCCATGACGTCACGGTCATGTAACCGTGACGTCATCACACCCTGGGACCGGAAGCTGCCGCCTGCACCGCACACAGGGGACAGAACTACAAGGGGCCCTCGGAAGGTGAGTATATGTTTATTTTTTATTTTTTAACCTGTGACATACGTGGCTGGGCAATATACTACGTAACTGGGCAATTTACTACGTGACTGCCCAATATACTACGTGGCTGGGCAATATACTACGTAGCTGGGCAATATACTACGTGACTGGCCAATATACTACGTGGCTGTGCAATATACTATGTGGACATACATATTCTAGAATACCCGATGCATTAGAATCGGGCCACCATCTACTAAATAATAAAGTGCAATCGTCTCCATCTAGTGGTGGCAGCAGGTAATTACAATGATATGTTTTAAATCCTTTGTAGAAGGTTTGGAGCTTTGATAGTTATAAAGCTTTATTGAGAAAATAACTAGAGTGAACATTTTTTCCAATTAGATGGAATATGGATGAAAATGTGTTTAAGTCATGCACTTGATCAATTATTTATGCAAACAAGACATTTACCATAAGTTCAAATGTAAATGTCAAAGTCAACACTCGCGCAAAATGATGATGGACAACTACTCAAACACTCAAACAACTAACATTCCCGGGCAGGGGGTATTGTTTAGTATTACAGATGCACAGAGATAAGGCTTGTACTGGATATGTATGGTGCACCATGCCAGCTTGCAATTTATTAGGTGGGCTGCCCAACACTTTGTGAGTGCCCCCTACAAGGACAGACCTCCCAATTCAAGCTACAAAAATGCAGGACAGAGCATGCAAAGTGGCTCACATGTTTTCCAACCCTCCTGCAGAGGATCCCGTGATTAAGTCCATGATGGATAATGTGAGGAAATTGGAAAAATCAATGATTTCAGAGATGAAAACGTGGCGGGATGAAACTACATTACAGAACTATGTTGTTGATAAAGATATGGTTCATAGGGGACTTTGAATTAAGAAAATCCCAGCTATGTTATATTCTGAGAAATTCACTGATGAGTGGAACCAGATACTATCAACATGTTCTTTGAACCTAATGTGTTTGATTATCAAATATGAAGAGTTCAAGCTTACGAATATCCAAGTGGAAATTAACGACATTAAATTATTATTATTGGATCAACATAAATCAGATGTGGAATATGAGTCTATGCAAAAAAAAATGGACCTCTCTATATCTAAATTGGAAGGGCAAATCGTGCAAAGAGACACTAACAATTGTGCTCTGAACCAAGTGTATGAATGGGGGAGGTGGCATGAAACCAAACCAGGTATGGACTGGGGCTGAAATTCAGCCCTGGCATTTGAAATCACACAGGTCCATGTTGTCCCCGTCCCCATGAACCAGATGGGAATATATTCCTAATATTACCCTGGATGGAGGAAAGGAAGATTTACTACAAGACCAATATTTCTAATGATGGCCTGCTGGGATAAGTGATGGAGTCAGCAACTTTGTGTTCCATCACAACTCTTAACACTATGGGTATGAGAACACCAATTCTGCTAACAACATAGCAGAGAAGGCAGCCCACAACCAGACAGGCCCCTCTGGCATTTGCCCGAATTGCCAGATGGCCAGTGCGGCCCTGAACCAAACACACGCCTAAATCAATCTTTAAAAGACATAATCCACATCGCAACACTCCAAACAAAGCCCATGTCAGCTTTGGTTCCTCGGAATGTGAATCATCTGATACAGCTTACCCTGACCCAGACTATAATGGTTCTTTACCTAGTGTGTCTTACTATCATAACTCCAAAAACTTTAGACAACCAAAAACCAGCCAAGATGTGGTGGGCGAAAGCATAGGAAGCCACACAGGCATGACCACTGCCGGAGGAAGATGATGTAACCCATGACAACAGGAACAACATTCTAAATTTATCTTCTGTAGATCTCACGCAGGACCAACTCAAGGTTCTTTAACCCCTTAAGCCCCGAGGGTGGTTTGCACGTTAATGACCAGGCCAATTTTTACAATTCTGACCACTGTCCCTTTATGAGGTTATAACTCTGGAACGCTTCAACGGATCTTGGCGATTCTGACATTGTTTTCTCGTGACATATTGTACTTCATGTTAGTGGTAAAATTTCTTCGATATAACTTGCGTTTATTTGTGAAAAAAACGAATATTTGGCGACATTTTTGAAAATTTCGCAATTTTCCAACTTTGAATTTTTATGCCCTTAAATCACAGACATATGTCACACAAAATACTTAATAAATAACATTTTCCACATGTCTACTTTACATCAGCACAATTTTGGAACCAAAATTTTTTTTTTGTGACGGAGTTATAAGGGTTAAAAGTTGACCAGCAATTTCTCATTTTTACAACACCATTTTTTTTTAGGGACCACATCTCATTTGAAGTCATTTTGACGGGTCTATATGATAGAAAATACCCAAGTGTGACACCATTCTAAAAACTGCACCCCTCAAGGTACTCAAAACCACTTTCAAGAAGTTTATTAACCCTTCAGGTGTTTCACAGGAATTTTTGGAATGTTTAAATAAAAATGAACATTTAACTTTTTTTCACACAAAATTTATTTCAGCTCCAATTTGTTTTATTTTACCAAGGGTAACAGGAGAAAATAGACCCCAAAAGTTGTTGTACAATTTGTCCTGAGTACGCTGATACCCCATATGTGGGGGTAAACCACAGTTTGGGCGCATGGCAGAGCTTGGAAGCAAAGGAGCGCCATTTGACTTTTCAATGCAAAATTGACTGGAATTGAGATGGGACGCCATGTTGCATTTGGAGAGCCCCTGATGTGCCTAAACATTGAAACCCCTAACAAGTGACACCATTTTGGAAAGTAGACCCCCTAAGGAACTTATCTAGATGTGTGGTGAGCATTTTGACCCAACAAGTGCTTTACAGAAGTTTATAATGCAGAGCCGTAAAAATAAAAAATCATATTTTTTCACAAAAATGATCTTTTCACCCCCAATTTTTTATTTTCCCAAGGATGAGAGAAGAAATTGGACCCCAAAAATTGTTGTGCAATTTGTCCTGAGTACGCTGATACCCCATATGTGGGTGTAAACCATTGTTTGGGCGCAGGGCAGAGCTCGGAAGGGAAGGAGCGCCATTTGACTTTTCAATGCAAAATTGACTGGAATTGAGATGGGACGCCATGTTGCGTTTGGAGAGCCCCTAATGTGCCTAAACATTGAAACCCCCCACGAGTGACACCATTTTGGAAAGTAGACCCCTTAAGGAACTTATCTAGATGTGTGTTGAGCACTTTGACCCAACAAGTGCTTCACAGAAGTTTATAATGCAGAGCCGTAAAAATAAAAAATCATATTTTTTCACAAAAATGATCTTTGCACCCCCATTTTTTTATTTCCCCAAGGGTAAGAGAAGAAATTAGACCACAAAAGTTGTTGTGCAATTTGTCCTGAGTACGACGATACCCCATATGTGGGTGTAAACCATTGTTTGGGCGCATAGCAGAGCTCAGAAGGGAAGAAGCGCTATTTTACTTTTCAATGCAAAATTGACTGGAATTAAGATGGGATGCCATGTTGCGTTTGGAGAGCCCCTGATGTGCCTAAACATTAAACCCCCCCACAAGTGACACCATTTTGGAAAGTAGACCCCCTAAGGAACTTATCTAGATGTGTTTTGAGAGCTTTGAACCCCCAAGTGTTTCACTACAGTTTATAACGCAGAGCCGTGAAAATAAAAATTATTATTTTTTTTCACAAAAATGATTTTTTAGCCCCCAGTTTTGTATTTTCACAAGGGTATCAGGATAAATTGGACCCCAAAAGTTGTTGTCCAATTTGTCTGGAGTACGCTGATACCCCATTTGTGGGGAGGGACCACTGTTTGGGCGCATGACAGAGCTCGGAAGGGAAGGAGCGCCATTTGGAATGCAGACTTAAATGGATTGGTCTGCAGGCGTCACGTTGCATTTGCAGAGCCCCTGATGTACCCAAACAGTACAAACCCCCCACAAGTGACCCCATATTGGAAACTAGACCCCCCAAGGAACTTATCTAGATGTGTTTTGAGAACTTTGAACCCCCAAGTGTTTCACTACAGTTTATAACGCAGAGCCGTGAAAATAATTTTTTTTTTTTTTTACACAAAAATGAAATTTAGCCCCCAGTTTTGTATTTTCACAAGGGTATCAGGATAAATTGGACCCTAAAAGTTGTTGTCCAATTTGTCCTGAGTACGCTGATACCCCCTATGTGGGGGGGAACCACTGTTTGGGCGCATGACAGAGCTCGGAAGGGAAGGAGTGCCATTTGGAATGCAGACTTAAATGGATTGGTCTGCAGGCGTCACGTTGCATTTGCAGAGCCCCTGATGTACCCAAACAGTACAAACCCCCCACAAGTGACCCCATATTGGAAACTAGACCCCCCAAGGAACTTATCTAGATGTGTTGTGAGAACTTTGAACCCCCAAGTATTTCACTACAGTTTATAACGCAGAGCCGTGAAAATAATTTTTTTTTTTTTTTCACAAAAATGATTTTTAGCCCCCAGTTTTGTATTTTCACAAGGGTATCAGGATAAATTGGACCCTAAAAGTTGTTGTCCAATTTGTCCTGAGTACGCTGATACCCCCTATGTGGGGGGGAACCACTGTTTGGGCGCATGACAGAGCTCGGAAGGGAAGGAGCGCCATTTGGAATGCAGACTTAAATGGATTGGTCTGCAGGCGTCACGTTGCATTTGCAGAGCCCCTGATGTACCCAAATAGTACAAACCCCCCACAAGTGACCCCATATTGGAAACTAGACCTCCCAAGGAACTTATCTAGATGTGTTGTGAGAACTTTGAACCCCCAAGTGTTTCACTACAGTTTACAACGCAGAGCCGTGAAAATAAAACATATTTTTTTCCCACAAAAATTATTTTTAGCCCCCCAAATTTTTATTTTCCCAAGGATAACAAGAGAACTTGGACCCCAGAAGTTGTTGTTCAATTTGTCCCTAGTACGCTGATACCCCATATGTTGGGGTAAACCCCTTTTTGGACGCACGGGAGAGCTCGGAAGGGAAGGAGCACTGTTTTACTTTTTCAACGCAGAATTGGCTGGAATTGAGATTGGACGCCATGTCGCGTTTGGAGAGCCCCTGATGTGCCTGAACAGTGGAAACTCCCCAATTCTACCTGAAACCCTACCCCTAACCTCACCCCTAACCGTTTACTGAACATTTTCTGACAGTCATAAGTGCCACGTATATAAGTGCCACGTATATAAGTGCCACGTATATAAGTGCCACGTATATAAGTGCCACATATATAAGTGCCACGTATATAAGTGCCACGTATATAAGTGCCACGTATTTAAGTGCCACGTATTTCAGTGCCACGTATTTCAGTGCCACGTATTTCAGGCACTGAAAAATACGTGGCACGTAAATACTTCAGTGCCACGATATTTCAGTGCCACGATATTTCAGTGCCACGTATTTCAGTGCCACGTATTTCAGGCACTGAAAAATACGTGGCACGTAAATACGTGGCACTTAAATACGTGGCACTTAAATACGTGGCACTTAAATATGTGGCACTTAAATATGTGGCACTTAAATACGTGGCCACTGAAATATTGTGGCACTTATATACGTATATACGTATATAAACGTATATTTCAGTGCCACGTATTTCAGTGCCACGTATTTCAGGTTAGGGGTAGGGTTTTTTGTTTTTTTCTTGTTTTCTTGTGTTTTTCTATAAAAACGCATGCGTTTTACTGCGTTTACATGCATTTTTTCACACATGCGGTTTTTTTAAAAAACGCATGCAGATAAAAACGCAAGTGTGAAACCAGACTAAAAGACGCTTTTTATAGCAAAAAAGTTTTTGCGTCTCCACATTTTGAGACCTATAATTTTTCCGCATTTTGGTCCACAGAGTCATGTGAGGTCTTGTTTTTTGCGGGACGAGTTGACGTTTTTATTGGTAACATTTTCGGACACGTGACCATTTTTTATCACTTTTTATTCCGATTTTTGTGAGGCAGAATAACCAAAAACCAGCTATTCATGAATTTCTTTTGGGAGAGGCGTTTATACCGTTCTGCGCTTGGTAAAATTGATAAAGCAGTTTTATTCGTCGGGTCAGTACGATTACAGAGATACCTCATTTATATCATTTTTTTATGTTTTGACGCTTTTATACGATAAAAACTATTTTATAGAAAAAATAATTATTTTGGCATCGCTTTATTCTGAGGACTATAACTTTTTTATTTTTTTGCTGATGATGCTGTATGGTGGCTCGTTTTTTGCGGGACAAGATGACGTTTTCAGCGGTAACATGGTTATTTATATCCGTCTTTTTGATCGCGTGTTATTCCACTTTTTGTTCGGCGGTATGGTAATAAAGCGTTGTTTTTTGCCTCGTTTTTTTTTTTTTTTCTTACGGTGTTTACTGAAGGGGTTAACTAGTGGGCCAGTTTTATAGGTTGGGTCGTTACGGACGCGGCGATACTAAATATGTGTACTTTTATTGTTTTTGTTTGTTTTTTTTAGATAAAGAAATGTATTTATGGGAATAATATTTTTTTTTTAATTATTATTTATTTAGGAATTTTTTTTTTTTTTTTTTTACACATGTGGAAATTTTTTTTTTTACTTTTTTACTTTGTCCCAGGGGGGGACATCACAGATCGCAGATCTGATAGTGTGCACAGCACTCTATCAGATCTGCGATCATACTTTCATCGGAGCAGGCTGCAGCTTTCATCTGCAGCCTGCTCCGACCCGGAAGTGCTCCCTGCAGGACCCGGATACAGCCCCTCGGCCATTTTGGATCCGGGGCCTGCAGGGAGAAGACGTTCGGTACGAGGTGAGTACATCACCTTGTACCGATCGTCTCAGGGAAGCCCGCAGGGAGCCCCCTCCCTGCGCGATGCTTCCCTGTACCGCCGGTACACCGCGATCATGTTTGATCGCGGTGTGCCGGGGGTTAATGTGCCGGGGGCGGTCCGTGACCGCTCCTGGCACATAGTGCCGGATGTCAGCTGCGATATGCAGCCGACACCCGGCCGCGATCGGCCGCGCTCCCCCTGTGAGCGCGGCCGATCGCGTATGACGTACTATCCCGTCACCGGGAATTAAGGCCCACCCCACCTCGACGGTATAGTACGTCATACGGGCTTAAGGGGTTAATATTCCTCAACTTTGCACCGGATCAATGTTTTGATTTATTTTCCACATTATTGGACATTAATAAATTTGTTTGGAAACTCACGGTTAAACAACATTTTTGGTCTCCGGATTTCCCTACTAAGAGTAACAAACAGATCCACGTATGCAATGGATTTTTAGAACAGGACTTTTGTGAACAACAATGGGTAGTACATTTACAGGATTTGGGATTTGAATGGGATTCTACCAGAGCCTCTGTTAACCAGATTGATGGTTTTAAGACCAGTAATCCATTTTTGTACCTAGTGCAATCCAGGGCAGACTGCACGGACAGATTTCAGGGAACTTAAAACACCCCATTTATCCACCCAGACCAACACCCAGCGGGGTCATCTGTCTGTTTCACAGCGTAAGGTATTAATGGCATTGAAGAATATGGACAATATTGTAGTGAAAATGTCAGATAAGGGAGGGGTGGTAGTAATTATGGATAGTGATATGTATAAAACACAGATCCTGAGCCTTTTACAGGATTCAGCGACATATAATCAAATGTCACATAATGCTACTTCCACATATAAATCAGAGCTTAACCTCACACAGGATGGGTTTTCACTCGCTGTCCTGAGTGAAAACCAACAGGACTATTTACTGGTTGATCATTCCAGTCTCCCTTTAATGCATGCTTTAACCAAAATACATAAAGCCATTAACCTTCCCCCAATGAGGCCCATCATCTCTGGGATAGGATCCATGATAGAACACCTAAGTGAGAGGCCCTCCAACCATTAGCCCAGAGATTATCAAAGTTTCCTAAGGACTCATGTGATGTCCTAATATGTTTTTTGGACAAAAAATGGTGTCAGGATTTTTCATGGTTATCCTGTGGTGTAACATCTCTGTACACACTGATACCCCATGATGAGGCTATTAAAGCCTTAAAATTTCACGTCTCATAACAGCAAATTCACACAGGATCTCCAGGATTTCATTCTGCAAGTTACATTTTTTCTTATTACCCATAACAGAACCTATTAAAATGTGGTTAATAATTAAAAAAAACTTTTTGTACTCAGAATAACTCTTGTAATTATGATATAAAAAAAAGTTATAAATTGTGATACTGCGGATGTTGTATATATTATTGACTGCTCTTTATGCCACAAGATGTATGTGGGATGTACATCGTGCAAATTAAAGATCCGTATTTCAGAGCATATTACTGATATTATCAATGCGAATCATAACATCTTACAGGCATCTAAGCATTTTATTTTACTACATAACAGAAGTATTTCATCTTTTACAGTCCTATGGTATCGAAAAAGTGACTAGGCATAATAGGGGAGGGCAATCACATGAGAAGACTGCGCACTAGGGAAGCTTTTTTGATTCAAAATTTAGACACCTGTGTTCCCCTAGGTCTGAATATGCGCAAAGAAATTATGTTCCATTATTAACAAGATGTGTTACTTTTCTCATGCTCTACCAGTCTATTATTACATTATATGTACTTGTTTTAACATTCATTTAATGTGTATTCACTCTTTTCCATCCCTGGATTATTATTTTGTTCTTTTTTGTTGGCAATTATGCCGGCCTTTTCCATTCTGGCTTGCGGCCACCCAGTTACTCCCACAGGGTGTGTTTATCCCTGTCTGCAATTAGCACATATATATGAGTTGACCACACTCCATATTAGAAGCTGTGACAAAGAACACCGGAGTCGCGTTCGAAACGTGTTGCATTGCCTTTCCCCCCCCCCCCCTTCACCTTTCTATTTTTTCACATAAAGGATGTATTTTTAAAAAATCTATTTTTCAAATAAACACATTGTTGTTTCCTGTAGCCGGACTTTCCTCTTGGTTTCAGCAGGACCTAGCTGTACCCTGCAAAGATTAAATAAATACAAAAGGTATTAATTGAGATTTTGGCCAAAAAACTAAGCTCACAACCCACGTTAAGTGTTCTTATTGTCTGCGAGTCCGCTCACCAAAATTAAAAGCAATTCTCTAGAAAGGACATCAAATGTAAACCCATCATTAATAGTCTGTAAGCATGGTGCACTACACACATCAGTGTGACTGGCGCATTATCAATGTCCATTTCTAATACTATCCAACCACCTTCCTCTTGGATGAGAAGTGTGTAAGTGGTTGTTCATCAGCGTTTTTTACTTGTACTTGCGACATCTACCCTATGTCATGTTAAAAGAGTAGCGAAACCACTGACCCTATATCATGCCTACTCCGAACCCCCACTGTGGCTATTTCTAGAGGCCCCTGAATTTCACTCAGGTACCCTCGACACACTACTATGGATTCTCCCAACCCAGCGTAAACACATCTCGAATCCTATTATAACGCACTCTCTTAGGATTTGGGACTCGTTGAAATATTCCTCGCAGCTAATCTCACCATTTTTTCCCCTCGCCCCTCCTTTGGGGCAATCTCCAGTTTCCCCCAGGCATGGAATCCCTTAGGAACTTTCGTTTATGGGTTGCTGCAGGGATAACCATCTTTTTAATGTCAATGGAATTATTCCATTCTCGGTCCTGAGTGAAAAATATAATTTCCCCCTGGAGAGGTATTTCGCTATCTACAACTTAAAAACTTTGTCAATTCATTACTAAAAAATTCTACCCCTCCCTACTCATTTACTCCCTTCGAACAAAAATGCCATCAAAATCCACATGCTCCAGGTACTATATCTCTCCTCTACTCGCATATCAACTCCTCCTCTCATAGGCGCTGCTTAAAATACACTTCTTGCTGGGAGTCTGACATTGGTTCCACCTTGACAGATTCGGAGTGGTCCCAATATAAGGTGTTAACCCGATGGTACCTGACCCAAGCCAGAGTGGCTAAGGAAGTCGCCAACTACTCTCCAAATTGCTTCAGAGGGTGCAACTCTACAGGAGATATGTTCCATACATGGTGGCTATGCCCGACCATACATAGATTTTGGATCAGAATATACAATTTGGTTTCCTCTATAACAAATATAAACCTTAAAAAAAAACCTTGGGAGGCATTACTCAACAAACACATCCCCAACATCCCTAAACACACTCTCAAACCCTCATTGTATCCATATTCCTGGTAGCCAAACAAACCATAGCTTTGGCATGGAAAAAAACAAATTTAGATTTATCTGCGGTTAAAACACGCCTTTCTTGGTATATGATCAACAAAAAATTATCTGCCATACTTACAGATAAAGTCGGTAAATTTGAGAAAATATGGCTTCCCTGGGCGGAGTACACCAACCACACCCCCTTTGCCACACCTGTAGTTCATCTAACCAACCCTGATCCCCCTGATTCTGATTGAATCATTAACGATAACTGGACACAATATACCCCCCTCCTCGGGCTTCCCTCCTCCCCTCCCTTGCCTCCTACCCTGTTGTTAGTTTGTCTGTTTGTTTGTTAACCATTTACATGCTCTCTTATGCATATTGCAAATACAGCTCTGTATTGAGATTTGCTATCACTTTTCTGTAAAATGTAAACTTTCAATAAAAATTTATTGTTCAAAAAAAAGAGTAGCAAACCCTATAATGGGAACAGCACAGCCAGCATGAAAAATCTGTCCGATTACATAATAACATACTTTAATTCATACTGATTCAACTGCTACACAACCTGTCTCCTCCATACACCTGCGACATGGTCTCCTGGTACTTACCTACACACAACCTTCGATCCTCACAAGATCTCCTTGTCTACTCCCCTCTTATCTCTTCTTCCCACAACCACATCCCAGATTTCTCCCGTGCTTCCCCCATACTCTGGAACTCTCTACCACAACACATCAGACTCTCACCTACCATAGAAACCTTCAAAAAGAACCTGAAGACCCACCTCTTCTGACAAGCCTAAAGCCTGCAGTAATCCTCAACCTACTGAACCGCTGCACAACCAACTCTACCCTCTTCTAGTGTATCCTCACCCATCCCCTGCAGACTGTGAGCCTTTGCCGGCAGGGTCCTCCCTCCTTCTCTACCTGTTAGTGCCTTGTTTTTTACTCATGTTTATTGCATTTGTCTATATTTGCCGCCTTTTCACATGTAAAGTGCCATGGAATAAATGGTACTATAAAAATGTATAATAATAATAATGATAATAAATAATAACTGCTGAGAGTACTAGGTGAAGGGGACACATGACTATAGGATTGGGGAAGCTGAATTCCTGGAGTTTTATTATTTATACTTAAATTGATTGTATTAGGCAATATGTTTCCCTTTTAGAAACAGGAGTTTGTGTTCCTGGTTTCTTATTACTGTTGGGAGGGAGGAGTTTAGGAGTAGAGATGGTATTTCCTGCACATCTGCTACCTTTTTTCTTTGTTTTGCATATTTGATATACTACATTACTGCTTACCCTGTTTAGGTTAATTTTATGTATTTTTGCAACTTTTATCTGTAACCTTCCTTTGTATATGTTATATAATTTAAACAAAAAAATGTTAATTGGCATTGTTGGAATCAACCTTCTAAGCCCAAGGGAGGGCAATCCTTCAGTCATGGTTCCCTAGATATTTCCTCCACAGAGGGGGAATTCGTCTCCTGACTGCTGAAGGATGATTCTTCATGAGTTGGGAGTTTGGTGTCTTTTTATAGATGTTTGCCTGGTTTTATTTTAAAAAATAAATAAAGAAATAAATTATCAGAATGAAAGATGATTTATATCAAATCGGATTGTTCTATTATTGTCACAGCTGTGATATTGCAGTTGAGGAGTTACTGTAGGTGGAAGTGGACGGCAAGTTATGGTGGACTAATTTTAGTTAATAGAAGCTGTTACACAATGGTGGTGAATAGGCTTAGCTTTTTTAGCCAGCCTGATGGATGTGATAGTGGTAACATCATAAAGCGGTGGCTTGTTTGTTAAGCACAGGAATTAGGATCTTTGGTAGGGTCATTGGAGGTCTTAAAGTGGACTCGCTTTGGATTGGGGATCTCACAGTATTCGCACATCTTAGAATATACTTGCTTATTCTCATGTGATTTTAAATAAAATCGGTGTTTTTTTACCAAAAATAAAGTGTTGTGTATTTTATTTTATTGAGTTATGTAGTTCCCTATCACATCACAGGGTATAGCAATCAAGTGGTACAATCACAGCCAGTATAAAAGATGAGGACAGGGACAGCAGCAGTCATTTTAGCATTTTTACAGTCTAGGGACAGGAGGTCAGAGCATACAGCTCATCATTCCAGATAGAGGATATAAAGTTCTAAATCTTATTATGATGTACTACTGCAGTTGTGAAAAAGGGGTTCAATACAGTTCTAAGGGATCTCAATGTGTTAACCACATCTTTTCTAAATAATAAGAGGCTTTGCAATATTGAACTCTTGAATTATTTTTGCTGTGAAGTGAATTTTGGAGGAAAATTCAGCAAAGATGTTGAATTTGAAATTCAAAAGATTCACTTATTTCTAATGACCTAGAGAGTAAGAACACTGATAAATATTATGTACAATGAATAAAATGAATTGACTTTAATGACCTTTAACTTGAATGCTGCCAAAGTCATTACCGTGGTGTGTGGTACTTATATAATGGGATATATAGAGAAAGAATGATAGAAGCACTATGAATAATGAACATAAAACGAGGATATAAATTGGTCAATGAAAAGCCAGAGATGTAGTAAATGAGCAAGAGAAGCTTTACAAGATGCTAATTTAGATATGCATATTTATAACGTTAATCGCTTGTTCAGGATTTCTCTAAACAATGCCGAGTTGGCTTGACCTCCCTAATGGTGAAGCCCTCAGGGACAATATGAGATCTACTGTCAGCATCCTTGTGTTAAACATTGCATTTTCCATGATGTCCTTGAATGCTGTCCTCTTGCTCAGGTCAGATAACGGCTCTCCTTATATTACTGCTGGACAGCTGGTCAATGAATATTTATAGGTGGAGGGTTTTTACTTTATTTTTATAATTGAATCTTCTTACCTGATGTTCATTAAAAGTTTATTTCCAACCTACCTATTTTTAGTGAACAGTCACATTCAACAGCATGGTGATACCGTGTTACTTTGCACATTATATTGCAGTGTTGTCCAGACTGACATTGTTATACAACATTGCATTAGCAGTAGTGATGAGAGAACCAGTGGATGTTAGGGTTTGTTGGGTAATGGCAGACTTTTTAAAAATTCCGGCTCTGGACTCGAATATAACCTGAACTTCACCCTGGACTTTGAACCCTATACAAGTCAATGAGGACCCAACCTTCAGTGCACTAAAATGGCTGTAAAATGGTCGTAGTAAGGGCTAGGGGTTGCAAATGGAAGCTAAATGGGGTAAGAGCAGGACAATTGTCCTGCAAACAAATGTGGATAGGGAAATGACATAAAATAACAGAATAAAAAAATGGAAAGATTATAATTTTAAACCTGGAGGCAGAGGTCCAAGTGGAGGAGGAGGTTGAGGAAGAGGTGGGATGGCGGTCTAGATGGAAGAGGCATAGGAGGAAAAGGGAGACAACACTATTTTTGAGTGTTTTTTTTATTGATTTTTTTGGGGGTGCTCTGTATACAGGCCATGTGATACACTGCAATTTTGGGGGTTGAAAACAATGATGAGAGCATCAAGTAGGAGATGCATTTGTTTTCCTGGTGGTGGTGGTGGTGGTGGTGATGTAGCTGCTGCAGGGAGAGAAAGGGCATGGTCGATCTGTGTTTGCTATGTGCCCAAATTAAACACCTAACTTTGGTGCAAGCAGGTGACAAGACGTTCTGTGTAATTTCGTAGACCCCAGTTCCGAATGGATGAATGGTGAGGCCAGAACAAGTAGAGGAGGATTTAGATTGGTGGGCTGAGAGTGCCTTCAGTCTCTTTGCTTTTTCTTCCACCAGGTCCCCTGCTGAAAGCACAGATTTTCCACCTGCAGTCCATGGGCATGTCTCCCACCTCACCCCCTTGCAAATCAAACAAGCAGACTGAGCCCCAAGTTATGCAGCAGTCACTTCTGCTTTTAGATGACTCTGCTGGCTGTGGTTCTGTCTGCCATCCACCTGTCTCTGCCCCACAATTCGAAAAGATTGAGTGCACTGATGCCCAGCCACTTGTTCTGTTAGAGGATGAGTACATGAGAGGGGTAGTACAAACGGTCCACAGACCATCGCAGCACATCTCTGATGATGTAGATGACAAAACACATGTGCCAACTACTGCAGCTTTCTGCTGTGTAGATCCTACAACAAATTCACGGAGTACAAAGTCCAAATGCAGGTTCTTTAAATGGAGGTTCTTTATATTTAAAAAAAAGTAATTATATTTATGAACACTATTGTAAACAGATAATACGTATAGACTTAAATGACAAAGTACATCCAGAGCTCGTGTGCGAAGGACAAAAGACACTGTAGTAGCAACGAAGGGTTAATCAGCATACTAATATAAATTTGTTCTGCAGATCTAATCATGTGCAATCAAATCCAAAAAGTGCAAAGTGCAAAAGAGAATGCAGAGGTTTAAACTGTTATATCCTCCAGGCAAACATGACGTATATAGCACATAATGTGTTCATAGCCAGAAAAAAAGGTTAGAAGGGGATACTGATCTTACCCATAAAGTATGTGCCAGTGTATGTCCAAGAAAGCAGCCCCGACGCGCGTCTCGCATTGGGCTTCCTCAGGTGGCTGTAACTGTGTGTGCATACTGAGTATTATTTATCCAGGAAAAGCACCTGTTTGCAATCTGCAGCGAAATTAATGGCACATGCGCACTGTCTCGCAGGCCAGATACGGCACATCATCTCCAGCCATCCACGTGACCAGGCGGAGGAGGGAATTCCTTCATGACATCATGAACCCGCCGTGTCACTTCCGGATGCCGAGGGGAATGTGTCAAGGATCCTGCTGCACTGTGCATGCGCACGTGCCGCGAACGCCATACTTGAAAAGGGGAAAACCGAGGGCAGCATATAAGGTGAGAAATAATGTGTGCTATTTGGATGAATCACAATTAGAGTCCTAAAAATAAAGGACATTTACTTAAGTGAACGATAATGTAAACTATGTGAAACAATATGGCCAACAGAATAATAAAACAATAGTGGGAATTTGCCAGTCTGCTGATAAAGTGCTGTGTGCTGGAAGGTGCAGAGATGCCTAATACACGTGGAAAACTTTTTTATATAAAAATATATACCACATCTATATAGAACAAAGCAGAAAAAAACTGAAAAAAATTATATATATCATGAAATTTATAATAAGTACAGTGTATGCAGGAAATAGCAACACACAAACTGATCCAAAATACATATTGCTGCACTTCCAAAGCCTCATAAAGATGGGTGTTGCACTATGTTCATCACCAGATAACAAGTATGTTCCAGGTAATATATCTCAATATTTCAAGGATTCAGTAAGGCTATGTCTCCACGTTCAGGATGGCCGGCGGGAACGCTGCAGCGGCGAAGCCGCTCAGCGCTAAGCCCCGCCCCCTTTCTGGGACGCGATCATGCCGGATGTGTTAACTCTTCACATCCGGGATGATCGCTCGCTCCCATAGGGCCCTGTGATATGCCTTGCGGGGACGCTGCGTCCCCGCAAGGTGTACGGGCATGCTGCGATCTGAAAAGACGCGCAGCATGTTCGGAGTCGCAGGGCCGCCGCGTGCGGGTTTCCACGCATAGTGGAGACGGGATTTCATAAAATCCCCTCCACTATGCTGGAACATCTGGACGCTGCTTTTTTGACGCTGCAGCTCTGCGCAGCGTCAAAAAAAGCAGCGTTTCCTGACCGTGGAAACATACCCTTACACTCAAAACATCAGACAGTGATGGAAAAAGGTTGGTGAGATGAAGGTGCTATATAAATACAAAAACACACACAATTAAAATCTGAAAACAGGGAGAAGACAGACCATGACCATATATATTACAAAAAGGACGCAAAACTGATTTGCTCATTGAGACCATTCGGGGACATAGTGCCAAGTGTGGCTATCCAGCGACATTCTATTTGGGCTAAAGTCTGCCTCATGTCTCTATTCCTTATCTCACGTCTTACACGGTCAATACCGTACACCTTCAATTATTTAGGATTGCATCCATGATGCAGCCTAAAATGGTGGGCGGTGGTCTTTAGAGAGGCAATGCCTTCCACCTCAGTGGCCGCTGTAATATCTCTTATACTGTATGTTCATGGGTCCAAACCCTTAGTTCACGTGAGGTCAGTCCAATGTAAGATAAATCACAGGGACATCTAGCCAAATACACCACCAATGTGGTGCTGCAAGATATATAGTCTGTGATTTTGAATTCTTTATGGCCATCAGCAGAGGTGAAGAACATTGCCCTTACATGATTATGGCAGGCTAAGCAGTCACCACATGGATAAAAGCCCCACCTACGTTTTCCAGCTCCAAATATGGCGGGGAGTTTGTTTACGTAGTGACTTTTTACTAGCATATCTCTCAGATTTTTGCCCCTTCTTGCTGTCAGGAGTTATACATCAGAGAGATATTTTGCTAGTGTGGGTTTTGTTTTTAAGATAGGCCAATGTCTACTCAAAATTGTTCTCATTGTCCCCCATTGGTGATTAAATGTAGAGATATAATAGATTTTACCATTCTCAGTTTTTCTAGATTTTTGTTTTTGTGAGAGCAAGTCACATCTTCTTTGGTTTCCTGCATGGGCATAGCCTTGTTTGTTGCTTCTGTTGCTATATCCATGTGCCTGAAACCTCTCCCCAAGGTACAAGGACTGCCTCTCGAATGCCTCCTCTGTAGAACAAATTCTCATCAGTATGTATTGAGCCATCATCCTGGACCAACAAAGTAATATCCAAGAATGAGATTTTCTTATGGTGGAAATTGTATGTGAGCCTGATGTTGAGGCTGTTGCGATTCAATTCCTGCATGAATACATGAAGCTGTTCAACCGATCCCTGCCAAATAAATCAAATGTCATCAATATAACAATACCATCTCAGAATCTGGGGAGTGGAGTGTGTGCCCCCCTGAAAAATGCCCCTCTCCCAGTAACCCAGAAAGAGGTTAGCATACGAGGGTGCACACGTCGCTCCCATCACAGTACTGCAGTTCTGGAGGTAGCATCTGTCCTTAAAAGTAAAAAAATGATGTTTAAGGATGAATCGCAAAAGCCTCAACACAAGGCTCCCAACCTCCACATCAATATTACTGGATTCCAAAAAGAATGCTGTAGCCTCCAGTCCATCATCATGGCGGATGGAGGTGTACAGTGCCTCCACATCTGCCGTGACGAAGAACATATCAGGTTCCAAAATCTGCTGTGTGTACACCGCCACGGAGGGCTGGGATGAGGACTGGGTGGAACATCTTGCACACAGATTAATATTATTATTTCTTTTTAGAGCACCATTGATTCCATGGTATTGTACATGAGGAGGGGTTACATACAAAACACAAATAGAAATTACAATGAAATAAACAAAAGTAACAGACAAGTACAGAGGTGAGAGAACCCTATCCTTGTGGCCTTAAATTCTGCAGGATAATGGGGAAGGAGACAGTAGGTTTGGGGGTTGCACACAAGGTGATTTTCTGGATTTGTTTTCTCATTTTGACTCTCATAGTTGCGGTCTACCTATGATGTCAATTACAGGCCTCTCTCATCTTTGTAAGTGGGAGAACTTGCACAAATGGTGGCCGACTAAATACTTTTTTTCCCCACTGTATATATTGCCTAAAATGCAAAGGAAATGTGTCTTTAACTTCAAGCCTTTAAGAGGTCATTTCATCTTCATCTTGCTTAACTGTTTACAATAACAGTAATTTTGACCAGAAGTGCCCAAACTTTTACATGTCACTGTATGGGACATTATTACTCTCTATGGGGGGAGGTACAGTAGGTGAAATTGTAATTACACTCCTCAACATTAAAATTCCAACACCAATAAGGGAAAGTCAGGTAATAATGAAAATCACAGGATTAATAGACATGAAAAAATTGAAGCAAAATTTTAAAAACATCTCGATTTATTCAGTATCGAGTATGACAAGCACAGAACAAAATACACACACTTACTGTACATGGCATGGTATTAATGAAGATAATGGTTGTCTCAGGAATGTTCTGTCATGCTGAATGTACTTGGGCACGTACATTTTGAAGATCCACTTTCCATAGCTCCCTATGCAATTGCCAACCAATAATGTCTCAGTCTGTTTATACTGTACCCCCGACTATTTCAAAAGTTTACAAATAAGCAGCTGCTTTTACTCTATGTTTATATAGTGAGTACCAGTTTATTTTTTGTGAATGTTAACTTATTGATTGCTAAATGTGAACAGAATCAGAACCAATAACTGTATAGGAATACAGAAACTGAACCAATTTAATACATGAAAACAGAACCAGAGCTAACATCATTACAGAAATACTGCAATAGAACCACCGTCAGTACATACAGACAATACAAGAACTACCATAAATACAGTAATGTAGCACTACAACCACCATCGATACATGAACATAGCACCAGAACCACCATCAGTGCAAGAATAGCACCAGAACCTCATCCTGTGCATGAGTACAGCACTAGAATCAACACCATTCCAGGAGTATATCACCATAACAACTATCAATACAGGAATACAGCACAGAAACCAATATCACTATACTATCTGCTCCAGACCAACCATCAGTACATGAATACATCATCAGAGCTATCATCAGTTCATGAATACACACTAAGACCACCATGAGTACATGAATACAACACTGGAAATATCGTCAGTGTAAGAATACCTAACTAGAATCATCACCTGTACATGACTGCAGCATGAGAACAATCATCATCATTATACTTAGCACAGTGATCAGTTGCAATGTTAGTTCCGTTCCATATACATTTATATAGTGTGAACCTACAACTCCCAGCAGGTTCTTAACAATACTAAGAAGATACTAAGAATTATAATAATAATTATAATTATCTTTACCAGTCATCATCAGACTGTGGACCAGAAGCAAACCAAAATACTAATAAAATGCACTTAACATTGCAAAGAAACATTTACATACAGGTACCTTATAGGTGACATTTTCTTTGATAAGAGTCATTCTTACCCATTTTGTCTCCATCCAGTCCAGACACTATAATGACTTTTGACATCCATAGCTAATCTCTACAGACTTCACTTTTATGCAGCCTTCTGCAGCATTTCCTTTTATGATGCCATTAGAAATAGCAGTGTCATTATAGAGCCGCCTCAATAAATCATTGCCTTTCACAGTGCTCTCTGCACAAAATATGTCACCCTTACTGTCCCTGTTATGGTAAAATGCATCTACCACATCCACCTTTATTAACTGCACCTACCACACCATTGCACTTTATAAACTACTACCGCCTCACTATCCCCCTTGTGAACTATAATGGTCACGAGGTCCCTCAAATGAGCCATGATCTCCACGCTGCCTCTCATATGCACCATGACCTCCGCACTGTACCCACTTCACACCATTCCCACACTGTTTCATCTCACACTGTACCTATCTCTGCATCAATCCTATCTAATATCCACATTGCAATTCCAGGCTGCCCCCCTCTGCAATCTTCCATGCTTTTTTTTACACATTGTACTCCGCCATGATGACCTCTCTCTATACTGTGCCCTTTCCTACCTCTCCCTGCATATTGCCTCATCATCACATTGCTGTATGTTGCCTTTGTCCCTGCAGCGCCAATGTTAATATATTCAATTATGTTCATACCGAAACAAAGTGAAAATTGTTGGGAATCAGCAGTCTACTTGTTCTACAAACGAACTGTCAATTCACCATTGAGAACCCACCTGGGGTGGCTAAATACCTAACTCAGAAAGACACCTCAGACCTCCGCTTTAGGCGTTTTGCTCATCTGGCCTCATAGCAGAAGAGGTCCTGGATTGAAAAGCCAAGAAAAAAGCTAATTAAGGAGATATTTTTCTCACTTTATTGCTTGCATACAGCATCATTTCGGACCATGTGGACCACGAGTCCTTTGTTCCTCTTCTACAATCGAATTACGATTACATTGAAACTGATACGACATAGCAATATATATTGTGAGCTGTCAAAACGATATGTTGTTATGATCCACAGCTGGAACTGAGGCTGTAATTTACATAAGGTATATCGGGCAGGGCAGAAACAAGCAGTAGGTGGCCATCAGAGATAGCAAAATAATTAGTGCTACTTCTGCTACATTGTTCATGCAATGTCGCTTGTCACAGAGCCATAGACATTTAGTATTTGGCAGATGTCAATGTAATCAATCTGCAAATAACTCAAAAGAACAAGTATCTAAAGCCAGGAAAGACTTGCAGGAACGGGAAGATTTTATTACAGATATGTGGTAGGATGTGGCACTGAACCTACGCTAAGATCTATGCATGTCTTGAGAACACGTTTATGGAATAAAATATGTGGCACATGTATTGTAAATAGGAGCACAAATGATTAGTGGAGAAAGGGCAATTAAATGATTGGCCATACAACTGTTATCATGCTAAACTTTAGGATCCAAAGGAGGGGCACATTGTGAGGCATTTGCCTTGTAAAGCAAGATAGCATGATCGAGATACTTGCATATAATTTATCATCGTGATAAATGGGAGTAGCTAGAAGGGTCCTATAGCAAACTTTTCAGCTTCCTACTCATCACTACTGAGCCCTCCTGCAGTGTTGACTGCTCTGATGCCTTAATCTCCATCTTCCTCCCATTCACTGCCTCCATCCCTTTCTGTAGTGCACTTGCTTCTGCAGTACATGCATCTGTCATCTCTACATGAGGGCCCAGAGTAGATGATTTGAGGGTGATAGAGACTGCTGCACTTCAGGCAAGCTTGGCGGGGACATGCACAGTCATTTGATTACCTTGTGATTCTAAAAATCCTAACACAACTCTAGTCTGTTGTATATGTACAGCAGCAATGCAGGTGGTAAAGTCCTGGATGGGAGATATGAGTCACCAAGGTAGCTAGCCTCGGTGACGTAAGTCCAGAGATGAAGCCTCTCGCAATAAGGGGTTGATTAGAGTTTTTTTTTATTGGAACTGAATTTGAAGTACGGGTTATAGGAGAGACCAGAAGAGCTTGGATGGGAATGGTTGGTCCCAAATCTCCAAGCCAGGCTTTCCAGGTAATATTTAAGGCAACTGAGCTGTTTCAGAGCTGTCTGTATGTGGGAAGAAATAAAGACCTCTAGTGTTGGCAGTCTCAGCCAGAAGATCAGATGGAGATAATTATAATCTGAACCGGAGAGCTCACCCTGGCATTTGTTGCCTGCTGGTGCATGAACTGTTTATTTCTTCTGTTATACCTTTATGCCCAGAAGCGGTGTATTGCTTTGTAACCACTGGAGCTTTATGAAAACAATAAAACTTCACATATTTGGACCAGCCCGCATTGCCTGTGTGAACACTATCGACAACCAAAGAGCGTGAAATCCCTACTAGTGGTGAGCGAGTGTACTCGTTGCTCGGATTTTCCCGAGCACGCTCGGGTGACCTCCAAGTATTTATGACTGCTCGGAGATTTAGTTTTCATCATGGCAACTGAATGATTTACAGCTACTAGCCTGCTTGATTACATGTGGGGATTCCCTAGCAACCAGGCAACCCCCACATGTACTTAGGCTGGCTAGTAGCTGTAAATCATTCAGCTGCCGCGATGAAAACTAAATCTCCGAGCAGTCATAAATACTCGGAGGTCACCCTACCATGCTCGGGAAAACCCGAGCAACAATTACACTTGCTCATCACTAGTGTTGAGCATTCCGATACCGCAAGTATCGGGTATCGGCCGATACTTGCGGGTATCGGAATTCCGATACCGAGATCCGATACTTTTGTGGTATCGGGTATCGGTATCGAAACAACATTAATGTAATAATGTGTAAAAGAAAGAATTAAAATAAAAAATATTGCTATACTCACCTCTCCGACGCAGCCTGGACCTCAGCGAGGGAACCGGCAGCGTTGTTTGCTTAAAATTCACGCGTTTATTTCCTAACTTGAAGTCCCGGCTTGTGATTGGTCGCGTGCCGCCCATGTGGCCGCGACGCGACCAATCACAGCAAGCCGTGACGTAATTTTAGGTCCTTCAGTATTTTAAAATTACGCTCCGGCTTTGTGATTGGTTGCGTCGCGGTCACATGGGCGACGCGGCCAATCACAAGCCGTGACGTCACGGGAGGCTGGACACGCGCGCATTTTAAAATGCGCGCTTGTCCTGCCTCCCGTGACGTCCCGGCTTGTGATTGGTCGCGTCGCCCATGTGGCCGCGACGCGACCAATCACAGCAAGCCGTGACGTAATTTTAGGTCCTTCAGTATTTTAAAATTACGTTCCGGCTTTGTGATTGGTCGCGTCGCGGTCACATGGGCGACGCGACCAATCACAAGCCGTGACGTCACGGGAGGCTGGACACGCGCGCATTTTAAAATGCGCGCTTGTCCTGCCTCCCGTGACGTCCCGGCTTGTGATTGGTCGCGTCGCCCATGTGGCCGCGACGCGACCAATCACAGCAAGCCGTGACGTAATTTTAGGTCCTTCAGTATTTTAAAATTACGTTCTGGCTTGTGATTGGTCGCGACGCGATGCGACCAATCACAAGCCGTGACGTCACGGGAGGCAGGACAAGCGCGCATTTTAAAATGCGCGCGTGTCAAGCCTCCCGTGACGTCACGGCTTGTAATTGGTCGCGTCGCCCATGTGACCGCGACGCGACCAATCACAAGCCAGAACGTAATTTTAAAATCCTGAAGGACCTAAAATTACGTCACGGCTTGCTGTGATTGGTCGCGTCGCGGCCACATGGGTAGGCACGCGACCAATCACAAGCCGGGACTTCAAGTAAGGAAATAAACGCGCGAATTTTAAGCAAACAACGCTGCTGGTTTCCTCGCTGAGGTCCAGGCTGCGTCGGAGAGGTGAGTATAGCAATATTTTTTATTTTAATTCTTTATTTTACACATTAATATGGTTCCCAGGGCCTGAAGGAGAGTTTCCTCTCCTTCAGACCCTGGGAACCATCAGGAATACCGTCCGATACATGAGTCCCATTGACTTGTATTGGTATCGGGTATCGGTATCGGATTAGATCCGATACTTTGCCGGTATCGGCCGATACTTTCCGATACCGATACTTTCAAGTATCGGACGGTATCGCTCAACACTACTCATCACTAATCCCTACACAATTTTGAAGTTGGTGGGTGTAAGAATGTTAATAGAACTACATTATAACACTTTAAAAAAATTGATGCAGAAAGGTCCAGTACAATATATTACCAAAAATGGCAGATTTTCTGAGCTACATGTTGTGGTTCCATTGCTCTACAATAGATTGATACATGACCGCTACTACTGTACTGCATATGCACTGTGTTCCAAGTTATTATGCAAATTGGATTTAAGTGTCATAAAGATTTAATTGTTTTGTTTTTCAGATAAACTCATGGATGGTATTGTGTCTCAGGGCTCAATGGATCACTGAAATCAATCTTAAACACATGTGATAATTAGTTTTCCAGGTGATTCTAATTAAAGGAAAACTACTTAAAAATATGTTCCACATTATTAAGCAGGCCACAGTTTTCATGTAACATGGGAAAGAAAAAGGATCTCTCTGCTGCTGAAAAGCATCAAATAGTGCAATGCCTTGGTCAAGGGATGAAAACATTAGATATTTCCCAAAAACTTAAGCATGATCATCGTACTCTTAAGAGATTTGTGGCTGAATCTGAGCACAGACGTGTTCGTGCTGATAAAGGCATAATGAGGAAGGTTTCTGCCAGACAATTTCATCAGATTAAGAGAGCAGCTGCTAAAAAGCCATTACAAACCAGCAAACAGATAATTGAAGCTGCTGGTGCCTCTGGAGTCCCTCGAACCTCAAGGTGTAGGATCCTTCAAAGGCTTGCTTTGGGTCATAAACCTACTATTCGGCCTCCCCAAATTAGTATTCACAAGCAGAAACGGTTGTAGTGGGCTCAGACATACATGAAGACTAATTTTCAAACAATCTTGCTTACTGATGAGTGTCGAGCAACCCTGAATGGTCCAGATGGATGGAGTAGTGGATGGTTGTTGGATAGCGACCATGTCCCAACAAGGCTCCGATGTCAGCAAGGAGGTGGAGGAGTCATTTTTTGGGCCAGAATCATGGGGAAACAGCTGGTTGGGCCCTTTAAGGTTCCTGAAGATGTGAAAATGACCTCTGCAAAGTATATTGAGTTTCTGACTGACAACTTTCTTCTATGGTATAAAAAGCAGAAACGTGCCTTCAGGAGCAAAATCATCTTCATGCATGGCAATGCACCATCTCATGCTGCAAAGAATACCTCTGAGTCATTGGCTGCCATGGGCATAAAATGACATAAACTCATGGTGTAGCCACCATCTTCCCTTGACCTCAACCCTATAGAGAACCTTTGGAGTATCATCAAGCAAAAGATCTATGAGGGTGGGAGGCAGTTCACATCAAAACAGCAGCTCTGGGAGGCTATTCTGACTTCATGCAAAGAAATACAAGCAGAATCTCTCTAAACACTCAAGAGTTCAATGGATGCAAGAATTGTGAAGGTGATATCAAAGAAGGGTTCCTATGTTAACATGTAACTTGGCCTGTTAGGATGTTTTGGAGTTAAATAGCTGTTTTGTTCAGTGAATGTGACTTCCTAATGCTGCAAATTCAGCAAAAGAGCATTTTCAGTTCTTTAAAACATATCAAATGTTTAGAAATTCTACTGTGCCTAATAATTTGGAACAGTGCATTTTCAGTTTTTATTCATTTTGGAGATTACACTGTTATCATTGGGAGGTTTCCTCAATAAAATTTGATGTATACTCTAACGGGTGATGACTTTTATTAGACTGTCATTTGCACCGACCATATAGGAAAATATGAGAAAAATATAATTTGCTAAATAATTTGGGACATGGTGTAATATATTTATACAGCAAAAAAAGCTATTTAGGTTTTGGAGTAATTGGAGTGCTTGTTGCTCGGGTCGAATAATTTGTAATACTCGGGTACTCGAACAGAGCAACGAGTCCAATGGAAGTCTATAGGAGACCCGAGCATTTTTACCATGATCCTCCCCGGGGGTCTTTTTAAGGTCTAAAAACATCTGAAAATGATGGAAACAATGCTCAAACGACACAGGTACATCATGGCAAATGTCCCTGGAAGCATTTCTGACTCCTAGGTCACAGCTGTAAACAATGCTGTCAGAGTTTCACGCCATTTTTACAGGTGCACCCAAAAACATTCAAAACCGAAACCCAAATGGATTTTGCTGGCAAATATGTTAAGGTACATCCTTTCCAGGGTAATGACTTGTATATAAGGCAAAATAATTAACCCCAAACAAAAATTTTCCTCCACCACTTGGACTATGTTTACACACAGCGTTTTTTATGTGTTTTTCAACTTTAGCATTGCTTTCAACCAATGCACATGCATTCACTGAGTAATGTCATTGTAACATTTAACAACCCTAGCTGGCTGTGTGGTGTGTGACATATAAGCAGACTCATCTTGTTCATTATGAAGGAGGGACTCTTAAAGTCACAAAGCCTATTTTTAGAGGGGCATCAGGTGGCATTAATCTTCTTAAAGTGCCATTAAAGAATGGGTCTCCTATACTGTTATTGCCTATGCAGTGAGTGGCTGGGCTGCAAAAAATTAGGATGCACCCCAATATCCCTTTCACTAGACGTACAGTAGTGCCTCCTGAAAAAATGTTGCATTGAATGCAAGGCCTGGCCTGCCCCAAAGTTATATGCACCCCAATAACCATTTCAGCAGATGTACTTCAGGGCCTCATGACCAAATTGTTCCCATTAGAAGAGAGTGTGTGTCCCATACTGTTTTCTTATGCATTGAATGCAAGGCCTGGCCTGCCCCAAAGTTACATGCACCCCAATAAGCATTTCAGCAGACGTACTTTACGGCCTCATGACAAAATTCTTCCCATTAGAAGAAAGTGTGCTTCCCATATTGTTTTCTTAGGCATTGAATGCAAGGCCTGCCCTGCACCAATGTTACGTGCAGTCCAATAACCGTTTCAGCAGACATACTTGAGGGCCTCATGACAAAATTGTTCCTATTAGAACAAAATGTATCTCCCATACTGTTTGCTTATGCACTGAATGCAAGGCCTGGCCTGCACTAATGTTACATGCATCCCAATAACCCTTTGAAACTACATACTGGATGGCCACAAGAAACAAAAGTTTCCATTATTCTTTTTTTTATTACCGTAAAGTTTGTCCATGAAGTGAATGCAAAACCTGGCCCTAATTTGCATGCACCTCAACCCCCCTTGGAAGAAACGAGGACGAGTGTTTCATAAAAAAATGTAATGTTACAAAGGAGCAGTTCACCTATACTTGGAATGCCCATACACTAAAGGTACCGTCACACTAAGCGACGCTGCAGCGATACAGACAACGATGCTGATCGCTGCAGCGTCGCTGTTTGGTCGCTGGAGAGCTGTCACACAGACCGCTCTCCAGCGACCAACGATGCCGAGGTCCCCGGGTAACCAGGGTAAACATCGGGTTACTAAGCGCAAGGCCGCGCTTAGTAACCCGATGTTTACCCTGGTTACCAGCGTAAAATGAAAAAAAACCAAACACTACATACTTACATTCGCGTCCCCCGGCGTCCGCTTCCTGCACTGACTGAGCGCCGGCCCTAACAGCAGAGAGGTGACGTCACCGCTGTGCTGTACTTTCACTTTCACTTTACGGTGCTCAGTCAGTGTGGGAAGCGGACGCCTGGGGACGCGAAGGTGAGTATGTAGTTTGTTTTTTTTACATTTTACACTGGTAACCAGGGTAAACATCGGGTTACTAAGCGCGGCCCTGCACTTAGTAACCCGATGTTTACCCTGGTTACCAGTGTAAAACATCACTGGTATCGTTGCTTTTGGTGTCAAACACGACGATACACGCCGGTCTGATGACCAAATAAAGTTCTGAACTTTGTTCAACGACCAGCGATATCACAGCAGGATCCTGATCACTGCTGCGTGTCAAACTAAACGATATCGCTAGCCAAGACGCTGCAACGTCACGGATCGCTAGCGATATCGTTTAGTGTGACGGTACCTTAAGTGTATATGCTGACAAACATTTTCCCCTGGGGGGTACATATCAACATAGTGTGTAATTTATTTTTAATTTAGGGGCATTATAAACACCTTGGAAAACAGTAACGTGGTTTCCTACACAGTTGATGATGGGAGGGTGCAGGTTTTTATAAAAAAATATGGGGGACGAGTCATTGGATGAAGTGATCAAGAAAAGGGGCATGGTGAAGGCAGGAATGGTAACATACAGGAATAATAACAGAGGTGGCTATGGAAGGTATGACATCCAGGATATAGCCTACAATCATTAGTCATTTAGCCAGCCTACCACCAATTACCCGAATGTGTTTCATGCCCGTCAGAAGATCGGTGTAACAGATGTGCGTGTGAAGCTCGGCATAAAAAATGCACTGTAAAAATGCAATGTAAAAAATATGTTGCCAAAGACGCACGTGTCTGCATAAAGGGCAAAGAGCAACATGTTCGTGAGATGCTGAATTTGAGAAAGCAGAGCAGTGTTGGAGGAAAACCAAGCAAAGTGATGGATACTCGTGAAAAACTATGTTTAAAGAGGAGTGCACCATCAGTAACCATCAACACACCCGTGGCACAAGGTTCTTCATCTTCACCCATACATATTACCAATAATATCCAAATGTCACAGCCGAAAATTTTTTGTTCAAGTGTAACGATTAAAGGAATGCCACTAAACGTAGATAACCACGAACCTGGGAAACACCATATTTGCTCTTTACAAGATATGGACGATGATGATATTGATGACGGTTTTGAACTTTACCACATGCCCACCACGAAGATGAAGATCACAGCTGCAAACAATGTTCAAAAAAGGCTGTGAAAGTCTGGAAATTAATTTTCGCTTGGGAAAACTTTCCCTCTTAGTAAAGTGGTATCGAATGATGCATACACAGCTCTCATGGCTACTCAGCATGAGATGGTTGAAAGATGATGTCTTCCGCTTTGCCCATGTCCACTTTTTGAAAGCGAGCAGAAAAGAAGGATGAAATAGTGGGAAGATGTGTGATTTGGGTCAGAAAGGAGGGGATGTCAGGTAGAGATAGGTAGATCTTTGTGTCATAAGCGTACTGATGATATTGCAAACCGAGCCACTATATGAGTTGTCACAGGTTGAAGGTGTAGATGGAGAAGAGTGGAGTCCTAGAACTTAGGCTTGGGGAACACCAAAAGACAGAGGTCGAGGTGAGGAGGTGGTGTGGGAGATGAAGACACTGAATGTCCCCGTAACAGTCTGGTTGTTTTATAAAGACTGACAATAACCCCAAAAAGGCCATTTGCACCTCCAGCAATGTCCACATCTGCAGGGGTAGCAAAACTACCAGCCTAACCACCACCAGCATGATCAGGTACATGGTAGGAAAGCACCCGACTTTGTTGGCCGAACACTAGGCTCCATGAACAGTGTCTGCGGATGATACCACGGCTTCTTCCGCTGTTGTGCGTGCAAGCCAATCCCCTGTCCATGGTGCATGCAAGCAGAAATACGCAGCCAACACCACACAGGCCACAGTACTAAATTCACACATTTCTCATCTGCTTGCGCTCAAAATCTTGCATTTTAGGCTAGTGTGAGACGGAAGCAGTGACCGTCACAAGGTACTCGGTCCCCAGCCATCACAATTTCTCCAGGTCTGCCGGCAGGGCATTACTCAAGCAAGCATGTGTCCCACAACAGTACCCGGGCTCTCAACAATGCTGTTACTGGAAAAGTGCACCTAATCACAAACACGTGCACAAGTGCTTGTGGGCAGGGATGGTACATGTCGCTGATGGCACAGTGGGTTAGCGTAGAGAAAGCCATGACCAATTCAGACATTGGGAGACCATGTCACAGATGTATGGAGGAGACAGGTTGTGAAAGGCTTTGTATGTCACAGGGTTTTTAAACTGTAGCTTCTGGGCTATAGGAAGGCAGTGAAGGGACTGGCTTAGAGGAGAGGCTGGGGAATAACAGAGCAACAGTTGGATTACTCGGGCAGCTGAGTTTAGGATAGATTGGAGTGGTGCAAGAGTGCTAGAGAGGAGGCCAGAGAGTAGAAGGTTGCAATAGCCGAGGTGGGAGATGATGAGGACGTGCACAAATGTTTTTGCAGTTTCTTCGAATGTACAGATCCGGGAAATGTTTTAGAGTTGTATTGTGCAGGAGGAGGAAAGGGTTGGATATGTAGCTTGAAAGAGAGGGCAGAGTCATGGATCACCCCGAGGCCCTGAACATGCAGGACTAATTATTCCCGTGTGCCGTCCTGGCATCACACAGGCACGTGTCCTACAACATTACCCGTGCCCTCCACAATGCTGTTGCTGAGAAAGTCCACCTAACCACAGACACGTGGACAAGTGCTTGTGGGCAGAAATGTTACATCTTGTTGATGGCACACTGGGTTAACATAGTGACCTAGTCCGACATTGGGATGGTGCACATCCTCCCAACACTGAGTATTGCGGGCCCTACGTCAATCTGGGTTGCCCCCACAGTCTTCAGCTCCTGCACCTCCACTTCGTCCTCTTCCTCTTCAGCCTCCATCTCCGAAAGTACCACATCAGTCACAAGCTGGAAGCACTGCAGCACTGCCTCATACAAGCAGCAATAGGCTGTGCTGAAGCTAATATGCTTAGGTGACAAACCGCACAATGCTGAAGGTGTGGACAGCTCTAAAAGAGAAGTCAAATGTGTGGCTAACGCCGCTGAACCTACAGCCAGGCATGGTCGTGTGTGACAATGGCCGGAACCTTGTGGTTGCTCAGAGGTGAGATGAGCTCACACACGTGCAATGGCTGGCCCATGTGCTTAACCTCATTGTTCAATGGTTTATGAAAAGTGACACGGAGCTGCCGGATGTGCTAGGGAAAGTACGACGCCCTGCGTACCCATTTTAGAAAGTCAGCTAGAGCTTCATCTACCCTTGCTGTGCTTCAGCAGCGTTTGCAGCTTCTGGCTCACTGGCTGGTGTGTGATGTCCCCACGTGCTGGAACTCTACACTGCAGATGTTGGAAAGGATTTGTGAGCAGAAAAGGGAAGTTGGTGACTATCATCATCAACAAGGCCATCTGTATTCAGTTCTGACTTCACACATAACATCTCTGTAGTGAACAAGAATGTCAGACATATGTATCATCCTCCAAATCTTTGAGGAGTCCACCAAGATGGTGAGCGGCAATGACACCATTATTAACGTCTCCATCCTGCTTCTCTGTGTTCTAATAATAATATTTTTAATAATAATTTATATAGCACCAACATATTTACAGTTTAACAGTTTCAAACACAACAGTCCTAAGTAACAACGATAGCAATAATACAATTAAACCAAAATAAAATGACCCTGCTTGTGACAGCTTACAATCTACACTAAGTAACAACAATAACAATAATACAATAATTAAACAGAAATAAAACTACCCTGCTTGTGACAGTTTACAATCTACACTAATTAGCAACAATAACAAGAATTAAACAAAAAAAAACAACGATTCTGCTCTAGACAACTTATAATCTACAATGAGGTGTGGGAGATAAAAACTACAGGGGTGTATTTACAATTATGTATTTACAATGATAGTACTGATGTTAGTTGAAAGTTGTGGAGGCCTGAAGACAAGGAGGAAGAGGAGAGCATGGACACTTGTTCTCTTGGTGAGCACACGGAAGTATTGACTGTTACGTTTTGCACGCATGGCTGAGTTTATGTTATGCTGCCTTTCCCGTGACCCTTGCGTTCTCAAAATTTGGGGTGACATTCCATACTGATTGGTGATACTTCAAGACCCATACTACACTCCCTGACAGAAGTTATGTCACTTATCCATGTTATGTAAATAAAAGCTTTTGACCTGACTTTAAATTCATCCATTATTCTTTTGAAAGCTGAAACCCTCCAAAATGTGGTTTAGATTAAGAAAAAAAATTGTCATCAATGCAGAAATATTGATCAGTTAATGGAAACAGAATGGTCAGATTTTGAACCACAAAAGTTTTGTCTCCTGGTCATATAATGCACGCAATCCTAGCTTACATCCTCACCTGTGCTCAGTAAATGAGCGGTTAATTAGTGTGTGTATAAAAAGAAATCCACCACCCCAGAACTTCACTTGAACTGCAAATTGAGCTCTGACAACATGCCGAAAATCCACCCTACAACCAAAGCCTGGATTATCAAGAGGCTGAAGACCAGATCCACTGCAGTGGTGGCTGGCACCTTTAATGTGTCTCAGCGTCAAGTACAAAGAATTAAAAAAAGATTTGAAGAAAATGGAGATGTGTTTGACAAGTTCAGGTCCAGCAGACCCCACAAGAAAACTGCTCAGGAGGAACATTTGTTGGTTAGAAAATAAATACAAAGCAAGCCCCTCTTCCACTGCAGCAGAGCTCCAACAGGCCTGGTTACCTCAAGTCCCTGTGTCAACTAGAACAGTTTGTAGGATTCTGTCTCGAAATGGCCCCCATGGTCAAATCAATGCCCAGAAGCCAGCACTAAAAAAAGGCAAATAAAAAAGCGTGTGGTATTTGCAAAGTCCCACAGCCTGCTAAACAGATGGATGCTGGAAAAGTGTCAAAGGGTGTATTTCTCTGATGAATCTTCAGTAGATTTACACCACAGCTGTCGCAAATACTACAGGAGACCTACTGGAGCCCATATGGATCAAAAATACACCCAGAAAACAGTTAAATTTGGTGGTGGAAAGATCATGGTCTGGGGATACATTCATTATGGGGATGCGCAAAACATTTGCAAGATGGAAGGCAATATCAATAGCCTAAAATATCAAGACGTATTAGCTATCTCTTATATTCCAAATCATAAAGGGGTCAAATTCTGCAGCAGGATGGTACTCCATCTCATACATCCATCTCTACAACAAAGTTCCTCCAAGATAAAAAAGATCAAGGTGCTCAAGGACTGGCCAGCCCAGTCACCAGACATGAACATCATTGAGCATGTTTGGGGTAGGATGAAAGAGGAAGCTTGGAAGACAAAACCAAATAATCTAGATGAACTCTGGGAAGCATGTAAGACTGCATTCTTTGCTGTTCCTGATGACTTCATTAATAAAACCGCATGGATGCAGTTCTTCAAGCTCATGGAAGTCACACAAAATATTAAATATGACTCTAATAGCACCACAACTTCATTCACCAATGATATGCAACATATATTTGTATTTTAAGCTAATTATTTGCTTGAATAACAAATTGCTTTCTGTGGGCGACAAAACTTTTGTCTTGCTAAAATCTGACCATTCTGTGTCCATTAACTGATCAATATTTCTGCACTGATGCCAATTTATTTTCTTAACCTAAACCACATTTCGGAGGGTTTCTGCTTTCAAAAGAATAATTCATACAACCAATGAGAGAATTTAACATCAGGTTATAAGCTTTTATTTACATAACATGGATAAGCGACATAACTTCTATCAAGGAGTGTACAAGTAGAACTATATATCTCTTTTTCCAGAGGGTAGACAGGTGTGCTAAAATGTTGGAGAACCAGAGGGCCCTTCTTGCAGAATTATTTAAAAAATTCCCATCTGAAAATGCTGGCAGCAGAGGTCACAGACACAGTTCGTTGGCAAAGCAGGGAGTACAGGTGAGAGAGACACAACTCCAATCCAGCAGAAGCAGTGGAACACTGGCAAAGTTCTGGAAGGGTTTTCTCAGACCCTCCCATCGCCCTAGCCCTGAGGCGCAGGGGACTTTCACAAGGAGTGCAAAGTTTGGGAAGATGCTGAGGGAGTACCTTGCTGACTGTACCAATGTCCTCTGTCATTCCTCTGTGCCTTATAATTATTGGTTAGCAAAGCTGAACACGTGGCATGAACTGTCTCTCTTTACTGCACACGTGCGCTGTACTCACGGTCATGGAGTACACAGCGCCTCGTTCTTTGGGGGTCACTGGGCACACGGCACCTTGCTCTCTGGCAGTACCACTTTTAGTGGTGGGAGCCAATGTGAACAGTCCTTTGTGGCGCCAGTAAGGATGGAGCACGCTGCCCAGCCTCCTATGCGATGCTTGTCCACACCAAAAATCTCTGCTAGTGTGCCTGCTTTCTCTTAAGCTGGCCCCCTGCCTCTAGGTCACCAGGTCTGTCTGCTGCAGTTTGTCGCTGACAGCTGGGGACTGACTCCTGCTTTATGTGTTTTTCCCTCAGCTTCCAGCCAGGTTGCCTGCCTAAACATGCGCCCTCTTCCTGGGTAATGGGACCTGTCCTTTCCCCTATACCTTCCCCTGGGAAACAGGGGACGCAGCCTTGACATTTCCAGACCTGGCGCAGCACAGGTACCCGCAGCCCGGTCATCCTGAGTCCGTACATATCTGGCCAATCAGTTCTTTAATGCAAGCGTCATAGAAGACATGTTCTAATTTTCAAGAGCAAATTGCACATTACATCCAGAACAGTTTCACTTTGAAGGACTTTGTTGCTCATATCAATCCTCAAGATGACACTAGTCTCATACTTCAAAATTTCGGTGGTAAATCATTTCCCCACAGATAGGTTGTGTATGTTCTGACTTCTGTAACATCATTTGGGTGATAATTATTCATACCTATTTGCTTCCCAATATATTAATCTTCTTCTTCAAGGCTTCGGAATATAATGTTGTAAAAGTGGAAGCAAGTTGGTTAAGTGTGTGTTAAGTGAAATCTGAAAGTAATTGTCATCTTTACTATTTCTCCATTGCATGTGTGGCTAATCACCTCATTGACCTTATTTTGTTTCTTTGGCAAGAAAACAACAGCTCCATCAATACCACGTGCTTTTCCTATTAATTCATCATGCTAGTAAAGTTTGAGGTGAGATTATGAATCTACATAACATCTGTGGACTGTAGTCAACATGACACTGTGACAAGACACACTGGGGTCTAGCTACCAATATGACATAGTTTGTGCACAGCTGAACAGAGTTGTAAGAAGAAAAAGATTTTGATTTAATAACCTGTTGGATGAATTGTCTAGTGGAAACACCCTTATAGTAGAAGTCACATATACGACCAACACGCTCTCCAATTGACACCTCTTGAAATACAGCCGAAATATCAAAATCTCTAGCTTCTGTTCTAGAAACTGCATGGGCTCCTTTTTTACATCCTCATCCAACAAGTTCAGAATTAGTAGGTGATGGATTGTCAGAATCCGGCCCAGGAACACAAGGCTTCAGTAGTTGCGAGTCCTGGCCCCGTTCTCTACCACGTTCTCTTGCTCTGGCTCTTCCAGTCATGATTTAATCTAGAAGATTTTGCCTTCATAATCCAGAGACAGAGTGCAATACCACCCAAGCATTCACCCTCTGCTCCTCAAATTTTCTATCTGTGCAGTGACTGCCTCTAGGTAGAAGATGATGGTGGTAGTAGTTGTTGCATTTAAGACACAGTCCTTAAGCAGCCATAACAACTTGAAACAGAAGTATTTTTACTGAGATTCCACACTGTAAATGTGGCCTGTGTTTTATTTTGTCCTCAAAAATAGTGTATAGAAATAGGGTCACAGACAGCAGATACAGTGGAATATATCCCTGAAATGACACAATTTGTAGGCCACAGATATGTCTGGCGTTTGACTGAGATACCAGACATTTCAATATGTTCCCTGTATTTTTAAAATTTGTACCCCAAAATAGTGTACAGAACTAGGGTAATAGACAGCAAATACAGTGGAATGTAGGCCTGAATTGCAGCAATTTGTAGTCCACAAATAGCTCAGCCATCAGACAGCGATACCAGACTGTTCAATATGTGGCCTGTATTTTTTAATTTTTTACCCCAAATTAGTGTATAGACCTAGGGTAACACACACCAAAAAAATATAGTTCTTACCGATAACGGTATTTCTCTGAGCCCATGACGGCACCACGGAGAGAGGGGATCCGCCCACCAAGGACAGGAAACCTTCAGATAAAAAGGCGGTACCACTCTCTCGCATCAGTTGTTTACTAGAGAACGATGGCAGACTATGGAATAGCTTATTAGTTTTAATATTACTTAACTTAATTGAGATACCGTGTGACCTAATCATATAAATAGCATATGGCACTATGTTAGTGTGCACACCCATAAGTGAAGGGAGGGAATGTACGGGTGCCGTCATGGGCTCAGAGAAATACCGTTATCGGTAAGAACTATATTTTTCTCTGGCGCCCATGACGGCACCATGGAGAGATTTGCATAGATTGTACATTCAGGGAGGGACCACCGCTTCCAGAACCCTTTTACCGAAGGTAAGGTCTGAAGAGGAGATAAGGTCCAATCTATAGTGCCTATAGAATGTAGAAGGTGATGACCAGGTAGCAGCTCTACATATCTGGTCAATTGAAGCTCCGGCCTTCTCCGCCCAAGAATCTGCTGCTGCTCTTGTTGAGTGAGTCTTGACATCTTTCGGAATGGACACTCCACTTGACGAGTATGACAGGCTGATGGCATCCGTGATCCATCTCGCCAAAGTGGCTTTGGAGGCTTTTTTCCCCTTCTGGGGACCCTGAAAGCACACAAAAAGAGAGGCATCCTCCCTACTCTCTCTGGTGGCTTCTATGTACTGCATGAGGCATCTCCTGACATCTAGTGTATGTAATGATTCCTCCTCCTTATTTTTAGGGTTGGGACAAAAGGAGGGAAGAGATATCTCTTGAGTTCTGTGGAACAGAGATGCCACCTTTGGGAGGTATGCTGGGTCTATTTTGAGAATGACTCTATCCTCTAAAAACTGTGTGTAAGGAGGGTTAGCAGATAGCGCCTGTATGTTGCTAACTCTATGAGCAGATGTGAGGGCGACGAGCAGGGATTTTTTGAGGGATAGGAATTTCAATGGGATATCACCTAAGGGTTCGAAGGAAGGTTTAGTCAGGGCTTTAAGGACCAAATTTAAATCCCATTGAGGGGTAACTTTTACTGGAAGTGGTCTCGATCTACCTGCTGCCCTGATGAACCTGCAAACCCACCGATTTCCTGCTAAATCATAGTTAAATAGGGCTCCCAATACCTGCCACATGGACTTTTAGGGTACTCGTGGCTAAACCGATCTCCAACCCATTTTGTAAAAATTCTAATATGGATTTAAGAGGGACCTCTTCCCCTATTTTAGTGCCCGATGATGAAAGGAATTTTTTCCATATCTTCCCATACTGCCCTGTTGGTAAGTCTGTAGGTCTCCCATCAAGGACAGGAAACCAACTGATGCGGGAGAGTGGTACCGCCTTTTTATCTGTAGGTTTCCTGTCCTTGGTGGGCGAATCCCCTCTCTCCGTGGTGCCGTCATGGGCATCAGAGAAAAAGTGGAATATAGGCCTGAAAAGCAACTATTTGTAAAGCACAGATAGTCCAGGAGTCTGACAGAGATATCACACTCTTCAATATGTGGCCTGGAATTTTTTTTTATTTTATTTACCCCAAAATATTGTATAGACCTAGGGTAGCAGACAGCCCAAAAAGTGGAATGTAGGCCTGAAAAGCAACTATTTGGAGAGCACAGATATACCAGGAGTCTGACGGAGATAACAGACTGTTCAATACGTGGCCTGTATTTTTTACCCCAAAATTGTGTATAGACTTAGAGTAGCAGACAGCCCAAAAAGTGGAATATCAGCCTGAAAAGCAACTATTTGGAGAGCACAGATAGACTAGGAGTCTGACAGAGATAGCAGACTGTTCAATACGTGGCCTGTATTTTTTACCCCAAAATAGTGTATAGATCTAGGGTAGCAGACAGTCCAAAAAGTGGAATGTAGGCCTGAAAAGCAACTATTTGTAGAGCACTGATAGACCTGGAGTCTGACAGAGATATCACACTTTTCAATATGTGGCCTGTATTTTTTTATCTTATACCCAAAAATAGTGTACAGAACTAGGGTAAGAGACATCAAATACAGTGGAATGTAGGCCTGAATTGCCACAATTTTTAGGCCACAAATAGATCAGGCATCTGACAGCAATACCAGACTGTTCATTATGAGGCCTGTATTTTTTTATTTTTTAAACCAAAATAGTGTATAGACCTAGGGTACAAAACAGCCAAAAAAGTGGAATGTAGGTATGAAAAGCAACTATTTGTAGAGCACAGAGAGTCCAGGAGTCTGACGAAGATATCACATTCTTCAATATGTGGCCTGGAGATTTTTTTTAACCCCTTTCTGACATTAGAAGTATTATCCCATCGGGGTGGACCCGTATGACCACCGACGGGATAGTACGTCATATGCGATCGGCCACGCTCACGGGGGGAGCGCCGCCGATAGCGGCCGGATGTCAGCTGACTATCGCAGCTGACATCTGGCACTGTGTGCCAGGAACGGTCACGGACTGCCCCCGGCACATTAACCCCCGGCACACTGTGATCAAACATGATCGCAGTGTTCCGTTGGTATAGGGAAGCATCGCGCAGGGAGGGGGCTCCCTGCGTGCTTCCCTGCGATGTGATCGCTTAGCTCCGAGGGTCTCTTACCTCCTCCTCGCTGCAGCAAGCCTGGATCCAAAATGGTCCTGCAGGGAGGTGGCTTCACAGCACCTGCTCTGAGCAGGCGCTGGGAGCCTGGAGCTGTGCATGTCAGATCGCTGATCTGACACAGTGCACAGCAAAGTGTCAGATCAGCGATCTTACACTATAACATGAAGCCCCCCCCTGGGGCAATGTTATAGTGTAAAAAAAAATATTCATATGTGTAAAAAAAATAAATAAATTTCCCCAAAAAAATAAATATATATATATATATATATATATATATATATATATATATATATATATATATATATTGTTCCTATAAATACATTTCTTTATCTAAATAAAGAAAAAACAGTTAACCCCTTCAGTGAACACTGTAAAAAAAAAAAAACGAGGCAAAAAACAAAGCTTTATTATCAGACTGCCAAACAAAAAGTGAAATAACACGTGATCAAAAAGACGGATATAAATAACCATGGTACAGCTAAAAATGTCATCTTGTCCCACAAAAAACGAGCCACCATACAGCGTCATCAAAGAAAAAATAAAAAAGTTATAGTCCTCAGAATAAAGCGATGCAAAAATAATTATTTTCTCTATAAAATAGTTTTTATCGTATAAAAGCGCCAAAACATTAAAAAAGATATAAATGAGGCATCGCTGTAATCGTACTGACCCGAAGAATAAAACTGCTTTATCCATTTTACCAAACACTGAACTGTATAAACGCCTCCCCCAAATGAAATTCATGAATAGCTGGTTTTTGGCCATTCTGCCTCACAAAAATCGGAATAAAAAGCGATCAAAAAATGTCACGTGCCCAAAAATGTTACCAGTAAAAACGTCAACTTGGCCCGCAAAAAACAAGACCTCACATGACTCTGTGGACCAAAATATGGAAAAATTATAGCTCTCAAAATGTGGTAACGCAAAAAATATTTTTTGCAATAAAAAGCGTCTTTCAGTGTGTGACAGCTGTCAATCATAAAAATCCGCTAAAAAAATGGCTATAAAAGTAAATCAAACCCCCCCTCATCATCCCCTTAGTTAGGGAAAAATTAAAAAAAATTATTTATTTCCATTTTCCAGGTTAGGTTAGGGTTAGGGCTAGGGTTAGGTTAGGGTTAGGGCTAGGGTTAGGGTTAGGGCTAGGGTTAGGGCTAGGGTTAGGGCTAAGGTTAAGGCTAGGGTTAGGGCTAGGGCTAGGGCTAGAGTTAGGCCTAGAGTTAGGGTTAGGGTTGGGGCTAAGGTTGAGGCTACAGTAAGGGTTGGGTGTTATGATCCTAGTGGTAGAGGATCTCAGAAGTTCCAGCTAAGTCTGCAAACACAAAAACCAGCTCATAGGGAGGTGGTAACTTGGCTGACCGTATATCTAATCCTAGCACAACAACTAGAAGTAGCCGGGGAACGTACCTACGTTGATTCTAGACGTCTCGCACCAGCCGGAGAACTAACTAACCCTTTCAGAGAAAATAAGACCTCACTTGCCTCTAGAGAAAGGACCCCAAAGTTATAATACAAGCCCCCAACAAACAATAACGGTGAGGTAAGAAGAAAAGACAAACGTAAGAATGAACTAGATTTAGCAAAGAGAGGCCCACTAATTAATAGCAGAAAAAAGGAAGGAGACTTATACGGTCAGAAAAAACCCTACAAAAATATCCACGCTGAATATCCAAGAACCCCCGCACCGACTAACAGTGTGGGGGGAGAATATCAGCCCCCTAGAGCTTCCAGCAAAAATCAGGAATCACATTATGAACAAGCTGGAACAAAAATAGAAGCAAAGCGAATAAACAAAAATAAGAAAGCAGGACTTAGCTTATCTTGCAAAGAACAGGAGACCAGGAGTCAGGAGCAAACAGACATAGACTGACTACATCGATTCCAGGCACTAGACTGAGTTTCCAGGAAGTCTAAATAGGAACACCCAAGGCCTAACGAACCAGGTGGGTACCAACCTGGAGAAAGATGATCCAAGTGTAATACCGCTAGAGACCACAAGAGGGAGCCAAGAAATATAGTTCAGAACAGTACCCCCCCTTTAAGGAGGGGTCACCGAACCCTCACCAAGACCATCAGGGCGATCAGGATGAGCAGCGTGAAAGGCACGCACCAAATCGGCCGCATTAACATCAGAGGCGACCACCCAGGAATTATCCTCCTGACCATAGCCCTTCCATTTGACCAGATACTGAAGCCTCCGTCTAGAGAGACGAGAATCCAAGATCTTCTCCACCACGTACTCCAACTCGCCCTCAACCAAGACCGGAGCCGGAGGGTCAACAGCAGGAACCACAGGCACAACGTACCGCCGAAACAAAGACCTATGGAACACATTGTGAATGGCAAATGACACCGGAAGATCCAAACGAAAAGACACAGGATTAAGGACTTCCAAAATTTTATAAGGACCAATAAAGCGAGGCTTAAACTTAGGAGAGGAAACCTTCAGAGGGACATACCGAGAAGATAACCAAACCAAATCCCCAACACGAAGTCGGGGACCCACACCGCGGCGGCAGTTGGCAAAACGCTGAGCCTTCTCCTGTGACAACTTCAAGTTGTCCACCACATGATTCCAAATCCGCTGCAACCTATCCACCACGGAATCCACCCCAGGACAGTCAGAAGGTTCAACATGACCCGAGGAAAAACGAGGATGAAAACCAGAGTTGCAGAAAAATGGCGAAACCAAAGTAGCGGAACTAGCCCGATTATTGAGGGCAAACTCAGCCAATGGCAAGAAGGTCACCCAATCATCCTGATCTGCAGAAACAAAACATCTCAAATAAGCCTCCAGCGTCTGATTGGTTCGCTCCGTTTGGCCATTAGTCTGAGGATGAAAGGCAGATGAAAACGACAAATCAATGCCCATCTTAGCACAAAAAGATCGCCAGAATCTGGACACAAACTGGGATCCTCTGTCAGACACGATATTCTCAGGAATGCCATGCAAACGAACCACATTCTGAAAGAACAAGGGAACCAGATCAGAAGAGGAAGGCAACTTAGGCAAGGGCACCAAATGGACCATCTTGGAAAAGCGATCACACACCACCCAGATGACAGACATACCTTGAGACACCGGAAGATCTGAAATGAAATCCGTGGAAATGTGTGTCCAGGGCCTCTTCGGGACGGGCAAGGGCAAAAGCAACCCGCTGGCACGAGAACAGCAAGGCTTAGCCCGAGCACAAATCCCACAGGACTGCACAAAAGAACGCACATCCCGCGACAAGGAAGGCCACCAAAAGGACCTAGCTACCAAATCTCTGGTACCAAAAATCCCAGGATGCCCTGCCAACACTGAGGAATGAACCTCGGAGATAACTCTGCTGGTCCATTTATCAGGAACAAACAGTCTATCAGGTGGGCAAGGGTCAGGTCTACCAGCCTGAAATCTCTGCAACACACGACGCAAATCAGGAGAAATGGCCGACAAGATTACTCCCCCTTTAAGAATACCAGCTGGCTCTGAGACTCCCGGAGAGTCAGGCACAAAACTCCTAGAAAGAGCATCAGCCTTCACATTCTTCGAACCAGGCAGGTACGAGACCACAAAGTCAAAGAAAAACAACGACCAACGAGCCTGTCTAGGATTCAGGCGCTTAGCAGACTCGAGATACATCAAATTTTTGTGATCCGTCAAGACCACCACACGATGCTTAGCTCCCTCGAGCCAATGACGCCACTCCTCAAATGCCCACTTCATGGCCAACAACTCCCGATTACCAACATCATAGTTCCGCTTCGCAGGCGAAAATTTCCTAGAAAAAAAAGCACAAGGTCTCATCACAGAGCAACCAGAGCCTTTCTGCGACAAAACAGCCCCTGCACCGATCTCAGAAGCGTCCACTTCAACCTGAAAGGGAAGTGAGACATCAGGCTGGCACAAAACAGGCGCCGAAGTAAACCGGCGCTTCAGCTCCCGGAAAGCCTCCATGGCTGCCGGAGCCCAATTAGCCACATCAGAACCTTTCTTGGTCATATCCGTCAAAGGTTTAACAACGCTAGAGAAATTAGCAATAAAACGACGGTAGAAATTAGCAAAACCCAAGAAATTCTGAAGACTCTTAACAGATGTGGGTTGAGTCCAATCATGAATAGCTTGGACCTTGACTGGGTCCATCTCTACTGTAGAAGGGGAGAAAATGAAACCCAGAAAGGAAACCTTCTGCACACCAAAGAGACACTTTGAGCCCTTCACAAACAAAGCATTGTCACGCAAAACCTGAAACACCATCCTGACCTGCTTTACATGAGAATCCCAATCATCAGAAAAAACCAGAATATCATCCAGATAAACAATCATAAATTTATCTAGATACTTCCGGAAGATGTCATGCATAAAGGACTGAAACACTGAAGGAGCATTAGAAAGCCCAAAAGGCATCACCAAGTACTCAAAATGACCTTCGGACGTATTAAACGCAGTTTTCCATTCATCTCCCTGTTTAATGCACACAAGGTTGTACGCACCACGAAGATCTATCTTGGTGAACCACTTGGCACCCTTAATCCGAGCAAACAAGTCCGACAATAGTGGCAAAGGATACTGAAATTTGACTGTGATTTTATTCAGAAGCCGATAGTCTATACAAGGTCTCAAAGACCCGTCTTTCTTGGCTACAAAAAAGAATCCCGCACCAAGAGGGGAAGAGGATGGACGAATATGTCCCTTCTCCAAAGACTCTTTTATATAAGAACGCATTGCGGCATGCTCAGGTACAGATAAATTAAATAATCGTCCCTTAGGAAATTTACTACCAGGAATCAAATCTATAGCGCAGTCATAGTCCCTATGAGGAGGAAGGGCACTGGACCTGGACTCACTGAATACATCCTGATAGTCCAACAAATACTCCGGAACTTCAGAAGGAGTAGAACAAGCAATAGACACCGACGGGGAATCGCAATGAATTCCCTGACAACCCCAACTTGAGACAGACATTGCCTTCCAATCCAAAACTGGATTATGGGTCTGTAACCATGGCAGACCCAAAACGACCAAATCATGCATTTTATGCAGAACAAGAAAACGAATCACCTCCCGATGTTCAGGAGTCATACACATGGTCACTTGTGTCCAATACTGCGGTTTATTCTCCGCCAATGGCGTAGCATCAATTCCTCTAAGAGGAATAGGATTTTTCAAAGGCTCCAGGACAAAACCACAGCGCTTGGCAAACGACAAGTCCATAAGACTCAGGGCAGCACCTGAATCCACAAATGCCATCACAGGGTAGGAAGACAATGAGCAAATTAGAGTTACAGACAAAATAAACTTAGGATGCAAATTACCAATGGCGACAGGACTAACCATCTTTGTTAGGCGTTTAGAGCATGCTGAGATAACATGTGTAGAATCACCACAGTAAAAACACAACCCATTCTGACGTCTATGATTTTGTCGTTCAGTTCTAGTCTGAATTCTATCACACAGCATTGAGTCAGGTGTCCGTTCAGACAACACTGCCAGAGGATTAGCAAATTTGCGCTCCCGCAAACGCCGATCTATCTGAATGGCCAGAGCCATAGAATCACTCAGACTTGTAGGAATGGGAAAACCCACCATCACTAGTGTTGAGCGATACCGTCCGATACTTGAAAGTATCGGTATCGGAAAGTATCGGCCGATACCGGCAAAGTATCGGATCCAATCCGATACCGATACCCGATACCAATACAAGTCAATGGGACTCAAGTATCGGACGGTATCCCTGATGGTTCCCAGGGTCTGAAGGAGAGGAAACTCTCCTTCAGGCCCTGGGATCCATATTAATGTGTAAAAGAAAGAATTAAAATAAAAAATATTGCTATACTCACCTCTCCGACGCAGCCTGCACCTTACCGAGGGAACCGGGAGCGTTCTTTGCTTAAAATTCGCGCGTTTACTTCCTTACGTGAAGTCCCGGCTTGTGATTGGTCGCGTGCCGCCCATGTGGCCGCGACGCGACCAATCACAAGCCAGAACGTAATTTTAAAATCCTGAAGGACCTGAAATTACGTCACGGCTTGCTGTGATTGGTCGCGTCGCGGCCACATGGGCGGCACGCGACAAATCACAAGCCGGGACTTCACTTAAGGAAGTAAACGCGCGAATTTTAAGCAAAGAACGCTCCCGGTTCCCTCGGTAAGGTGCAGGCTGCGTCGGAGAGGTGAGTATAGCAATATTTTTTATTTTAATTCTCTCTTTTACACATTATTACATTAATGTTGTTTCGATACCGATACCCGATACCACAAAAGTATCGGATCTCGGTATCGGAATTCCGATACCCGCAAGTATCGGCCGATTCCCGATACTTGCGGTATCGGAATGCTCAACACTAACCATCACATTCTTAATGGCTTCAGAAAGGCCATTTCTGAAATTTGCGGCCAGAGCACACTCATTCCATTGAGTAAGCACGGACCATTTCCGAAATTTTTGGCAATACACTTCAGCTTCATCTTGGCCCTGAGAGATAGCCAGCAACGCTTTTTCTGCCTGAATTTCAAGATTGGGCTCCTCATAAAGCAATCCGAGCGCCAGAAAAAACGCATCAATATTTGCCAATTCCGGATCTCCTGGCGCCAATGAAAAAGCCCAATCCTGAGGGTCGCCACGCAAGAAAGAGATAACAATTTTAACTTGCTGAGCTGAGTCTCCAGACGAATGCGGTCTCAAAGATAGAAACAATTTACAATTATTCCTAAAATTCCCAAATTTAAATCGATCACCAGAGAAAAGCTCAGGAATAGGTATCTTAGGCTCTGACATAGGACTACTAATAACAAAATCCTGAATGCCCTGCACTCGTGCAGCAAGCTGATCCACACTAGTAATCAGAGTCTGAACATTCATGTCTGCAGCAGAGCTTCAAGCCACTCAAAAGGTAAAAGGGGAAGAAGAAAAAAAAAAAACTCAGAACTTCTTTTCTTTTAATCCCGCTTCTGCAATGCAATAAATATTCACTTTTTTGGCCTGGAATACTGTTATGATCCTAGTGGTAGAGGATCTCAAAAGTTCCAGCTAAGTCTGCAAACACAAAAACCAGCTCATAGGGAGGTGGTAACTTGGCTGACCGTATATCTAATCCTAGCACAACAACTAGAAGTAGCCAGGGAACGTACCTACGTTGATTCTAGACGTCTCGCACCAGCCGGAGAACTAACTAACCCTTTCAGAGAAAATAAGACCTCAATTGCCTCTAGAGAAAGGACCCCAAAGTTATAATACAAGCCCCCAACAAACAATAACGGTGAGGTAAGAAGAAAAGACAAACGTAAGAATGAACTAGATTTAGCAAAGAGAGGCCCACTAATTAATAGCAGAAAAAAGGAAGGAGACTTATACGGTCAGAAAAAACCCTACAAAAATATCCACGCTGAATATCCAAGAACCCCCGCACCGACTAACGGTGTGGGGGGAGAATATCAGCCCCTTAGAGCTTCCAGCAAAAATCAGGAATCACATTATGAACAAGCTGGAACAAAAATAGAAGCAAAGCGAATAAACAAAAATAAGAAAGCAGGACTTAGCTTATCTTGCAAAGAACAGGAGACCAGGAGTCAGGAGCAAACAGACATAGCCTGACTACATCGATTCCAGGCACTAGACTGAGTTTCCAGGAAGTCTAAATAGGAACACCCAAGGCCTAACGAACCAGGTGGGTACCAACCTGGAGAAAGATGATCCAAGTGTAATACCGCTAGAGACCACAAGAGGGAGCCAAGAAATATAGTTCACAACAGTTGGGGCTAAAGTTAGGGTTAGGGTTGGGGCTAAATTTAGGGTTAGGGTTTGGATTACATTTACGGTTGGGAATAGGGTTGGGATTAGGGTTAGGGGTGTGTCAGGGTTAGGGGTGTGGTTAGGGTTACCATTGGGATTAGGATTAGGGATGCATTTGGATTAGGGTTTCAGTTATAATTTGGGGGTTTCCACTGTTTAGGCACATCAGGGGCTCTCCAAATATGATATGGCGTCTGATCTGAATTCCAGCCAATTTGGGTTGAAAAAGTAAAACAGTGCTCCTTGTTTTCCGAGCCCTCCCGTGCGCCCAAACAGGGGTTTACCCCAACATATGGAGTATCAGCGTACTCAGGACACATTGGACAACAACATTTGGGGTTCAATTTCTCCTGTTACCCTTTTGAAAATACAAAACTGGGGGCTAAAAAAGAATTTTTGTGGAAAAAAAAGAATTTTTATTTTCACGGCTCTGCGCTATAAACTGTAGTGAAACACTTGGGGGTTCAAAGCTCTCACAACACATCTAGATGAGTTCCTTAGGGGGTCTACTTTCCAAAATGGTGTCACTTGTGGGGGGTTTCAATGTTTAGGCACATCAGTGGCTCTCCAAATGCAACATGGCATCCCATCTCAATTTCTGTCAATTTTGCATTGAAAAGTCAAACGGCGCTCCTTCCCTTCCGAGCTCTCCCATGCACCCAAACAGTGGTTTACCCCCACATATGGGGTATCAGCGTGCTCAGGACAAATTGTACAACAACGTTTGGGGTCCAATTTCTTCTCTCACCCTTGTGAAAATAAAAAATTGGGGGCGAAAAGATCATTTTTGTGAAAAAATATGATTTTTTATTTTTACGGCTTTGCATTATAAACTTCTGTGAATCACTTAATGGGTCAAAGGGCTCACCACACATCTAGATAAGTTCCTTTGGGGGTCTACTTTCCAAAATGGTGTCACTTGTGGGAAGTTTCAATGTTTATGCACATCAGGGGCTCTCCAAACGCAACATGGCATCCCATCTCAATTCCAGTCAATTGTGCATTGAAAAGTCAAATGGCGCTCCTTTGCTTCCGAGCTCTGCCATGTGCCCAAACAGTGGTTTACCCCCACGTATGGGGTATCGGCATACTCAGGACAAATTGTACAACAACTTTTGGGGTCCATGTTATCCTGTTACCCTTGGAAAAATAAAACAAATTGGAGCTGAAATAAGAAATTTTGCGAAAAAAAGTTAAATGTTCATTTTTATTTATACATTCCATAAATTCCTGTGAAACACCTGAAGGGTTAATAAACTTCTTGAATGTGGTTTTGAGCACCTTGAGGGGTTCAGTTTTTAGAATGGTGTCACACTTGGTTATTTTCTATCATACAGACCCCTCAAAATGACTTCAAATGAGATGTGGTCCCTAAAAAAAATGGTGTTGTAAAAATGAGAAATTGCTGGTCAACTTTTAACCCTTACAACTCCCTAACAAAAAAAAATGTTGGTTCCAAAATTGTGCTGATGTAAAGTAGACATGTGGGAAATGTTACTTACTAAGTATTTTGTTTGACATATCTCTGTTATTTAATTGCATAAAAATTCAAAGTTGGAAAATTGTGAAATTTTCAAAATTTTTGCCAAACTTCCGTTTTTTTCACAAATAAACGCAGGTAATATCAAAGAAATTTTACCACTATCATGAAGTACCATATGTCTTGAGAAAACATTGTCAGAATCACCGGGATCCGTTGAAGAATTCCAGAGTTATATCCTCATAGAAGGACAGTGGTCAGAACAGTAAAAAATTGGCCTGGTCATTAACGTGCAAACCACCTTTGGGGGTAAAGCGGTTAATTTTTTACCCCAAAATACTGTATAGACATAGGGTAGCAGATAGCCAAAAAAGTGGAATGTAGGCCTGAAAAGCAAGTATTTGGAGAGCACAGATAGACCCGAAGTCTGATGGAGATAACAAACTGTTCAATACGTGGCCTGTATTTTTTAATTTTTTTACCACAAAATAGTGTATAGACCTAGGGTAGCAGGCAGCCCAAAAAGTGGAATGTAGGCCTGAAAAGCAACTATTTGTGGAGCACAGATACACCAGGAGTCTGACAGATATCACACTATTCAAAATGTGACCTGGAGGTTTTTTTTTATTTTTTTTACCCCAAAATAGTGTATAGACCTAGGACAGACTGCCAAAAAAGTGGAATGTAGACCTGAAAAGCAATTATTTGTAGAGCACAGATAGATCTGGCGTCTGACGGAGATAGAACACTGTTAAATTAAATATGTGGCCTGGAGTTTTTTTCGGCCCATCAAACTTGTGTCAAAAAGTAGGCTAAGACACTAAAAAAAAAAAAAAAATGTTGTAGCATGAAAATTGTAAAATATTTAGCGCAATGATATGTGATGTGTATGGCGTGCAAACCACAGTGATAAATATAAGAACTGTAACTAAATCTTTTTTGGCCAGATAAAGATTTTTTGGTCAGCAAAATGGTGTCCAAAAATGTTGTAAGACACTTTCAAAAATCCTACAGTACAAAAAAAAGGCCAGAATTTTCTGCGCACTCACACCTGATGCCTGGGATAAAAAAAAACAGTTTTAGATTTTCAAGCTGTTGTATTAAAATGATCTGGCTGTAGTCTGCAGTGTGACCAAGCAAATGTAGTAAAAAAGGGGCTCTGGATTGCTTTATAATAAAATTAGCAGGATTCAGGTGCCAAAAAAAAAATCCTAGCCACAGATACCTGCAGCTAGGTGTATATAAAATAGGCAACAGCAGACAGTAATGGACCCTCTTAATGTATGCAGTGATATGTATATACTCACATACAGTGCCTGCATGCCTTGCACTGATGTGGATATATGCACCTAGACTCGCCTGCCTACCTAGCACTGCAATCTATATATCCCAGAATTAGGCCTAAAAAGGACTCTTGGTTTATCAAGATTTGTGTATTCTGTGATGGTAGACCCACACTAACGAATAAAAGAATGAATCTGACCCTATCTCAGCAGCAGCTCTCCCTACACTAGCTGAGTCCAGAGCTGAATGCGGCAATCAGGGTGACTCCAGGTCTCTTATAGATCTGATGACGCTGTGTGGCCAGCCAATCACTGTAATACCACATCAAAGATGGCTGCAGTATTACAGTGCATTGCAGATCCCTGCCTGAATGGTCATTGGCGCTCTAAAGAGCACCAAAACTGCAGGGCGGACACCAGAGCTCCCACTGAATAATGCCAGGAATGCTCGGTACTCGCCGAGTACACCGATCACCATGATACTCGGGTGAGTAACGCATAGTGGTGAGCACGTTCGGTCATCACTAATTAAAATGTGTAAACTCCTTCCATTTGGTAACATTCAAGATCACAAGTAGGTCTTTTTTCAAGAAAGCATTTTTATTGCACATTCATGTTTCCATTATTTCAAGTTTATAGATCTAAATCCTAGATTTTTCCTCCTAAATTACATTTTTCAACCCTCTGGTGGCTTACTTCTGAACAGCAGCCCAAGGTCTGGTCAACCTTTTGCAGTCTATACAGCTGCCCTTACCAACATGAAGACACATCTCTCCTCTCTCATTCGCAGCCCATTTAAACCCTTGGAGATTGCCTGTATCTTGTTCTCTTTCATCAGCGCAACAGCTCATACGTTGACTTCAACAATGCCGAGTGCTCGACTTCCCTCCCTCCTCCTGTACAAGACGACGGTAGAACAGACTCCTGTATATAAAATAGGCATTTGTCACCACCATCTGCAGTTAATGAAAGCCAGTGATAACCCCCTTGGGCGGCCTGTCATAAGATCTGATGGGTTTGAGAGCTTCTGTTTATTCATATCATCTTCGTCCTTCTTTGTGGAAAGGGAAACTCCAAACCGTTTAGAATATTAAAGAAACACAATTGCTGAGGCCTTATTTCGCAGTCAGTTTTGTGGGGTTTTTTTTCCATTTTTCCTTCTTTTTTGCAGTGACCTAGAGGTATCTCAGAGGTATATAAAATTAAGACTTTGATTGTCAAAAACATATGTAGATTTATTTTCATCTTATGCATTAAATATTTAAGCTTTGCTATTGAGATTAATGATTATTTTTCATACACTGGAAGATTGTGAGGCATTCACGTAAGCTTCAACCATTGTCTCCACAGCAATTTCGACAGTTAACCCCTTCACCCCCAAGGGTGGTTTGCACGTTAATGACCGGGCCAATTTTTACAATTCTGACCACTGTCCCTTTATGAGGCTATAACTCTGGAACACTTTGACGGATCTTGGCGATTCTGACATTGTTTTCTCGTGACATATTGTACTTCATGTTAGTGGTAAAATTTATTCGATATAACTTGCGTTTATTTGTGAAAAAAATGGAAATTTGGCGAAAATTTTGAAAATTTTGCAATTTTCCAACTTTGAATTTTTATGCCCTTAAATCACAGACATATGTCACGCAAAATACTTAATAAGTAACATTTCCCACATGTCTACTTTACATCAGTACAATTTTGGAACCAAAATTTTTTTTTGTGACGGAGTTATAAGGGTTAAAAGTTGACCAGCAATTTCTCATTTTTACAACACCATTTTTTTTTAGGGACCACATCTCATTTGAAGTCATTTTGAGGGGTCTATATGATAGAAAATACTCAAGTGTGACACCATTCTAAAAACTGCACCCCTCAAGGTGCTCAAAACCACATTCAAGAAGTTTATTAACCCTTCAGGTGTTTCACAGGAATTTTTGGAATGTTTAAATAAAAATGAACATTTAACTTTTTTTCACACAAAATTTATTTCAGCTCCAATTTGTTTTATTTTACCAAGGGTAACAGGAGAAAATGGACCCCAAAAGTTGTTGTACAATTTGTCCTGAGTACGCTGATACCCCATATGTGGGGGTAAACCACTGTTTGGGCGTATGGCAGAGCTCGGAAGGAAAGGAGCGCCATTTGACTTTTCAATGCAAAATTGACTGGAATTGAGATGGGACGCCATGTTGCGTTTGGAGAGCCCCTGATGTGCCTAAACACTGAAACCCCCTACAAGTGACACCATTTTGGAAAGTAGACCCCCTAAGGAACTTATCTTGATGTGTGGTGAGCACTTTGACCCACCAAGTGCTTCACAGAAGTTTATAATGCAGAGCCGTAAAAATAAAAAATCATATTTTTTCACAAAAATGATCTTTTCGCCCCCAATTTTTTATTTTCCCAAGGGTAAGAGAAGAAATTGGACCCCAAAAAATGTTGTGCAATTTGTCCTGAGTACGATGATACCCCATATGTGGGTGTAAACCATTGTTTGGGCGCATGGCAGAGCTTGGAAGGGAAGGAGCGCCATTTGACTTTTCAATGCAAAATTGACTGGAATTGAGATGGGACGCCATGTTGCGTTTGGAGAGCCCCTGATGTGCCTAAACATTGAAACTCCCTACAAGTGACACCATTTTGGAAAGTAGACCCCCTAAGGAACTTATCTAGATGTGTGGTGAGCACTTTGACCCACCAAGTGCTTCACAGAAGTTTATAATGCAGAGCCGTAAAAATAAAAAATCATATTTTTTCACAAAAATGATCTTTTCGCCCCCAATTTTTTATTTTCCCAAGGGTAAGAGAAGAAATTGGACCCCAAAAAATGTTGGCCAATTTGTCCTGAGTACGCTGATACCCCATATGTGGGTGTAAACCATTGTTTGGGCGCATGGCAGAGCTTGGAAGGGAAGGAGCGCCATTTGACTTTTCAATGCAAAATTGACTGGAATTGAGATGGGACGCCATGTTGCGTTTGGAGAGCCCCTGATGTGCCTAAACATTGAAACTCCCTACAAGTGACACCATTTTGGAAAGTAGACCCCCTAAGGATCTTATCTAGATGTGTTTTGAGAGCTTTGAACCCCCAAGTGTTTCACTACAGATTATAACGCAGAGCCGTGAAAATAATTTTTATTTTTTTTCTCAAAAATGATTTTTTAGCACCCAGCTTTGTATTTTTACAAGGGTAACAGAATAAATTGGACCCCAAAATTTGTTTTCCAATTTGTCCTGAGTACGCTGATACCCCATATGTGGGGGGGAACCACTGTTTGGGCGCATGACAGAGCTCGGAAGGGAAGGAGCGCCATTTGGAATGCAGACTTAAATGGATTGGTCAGCAGCCGTCACGTTGCATTTGCAGAGCCCCTGAGTACCCAAACAGTACAAACCCCCCACAAGTGACCCCATATTGGAAACTAGACCTCCCAAGGAACTTATCTAGATGTGTTTTGAGAACTTTGAACCCCCAAGTGTTTCACTAAAGTTTATAGCGCAAAGCTGTGAAAATAAAAATTCTTTTTTTTTTTCACAAAAATGATTTTTTAGCCCCCAGTTTTGTATTTTCACAAGGGTAACAGGATAAATTAGACCCCAAAAGTTGTTGTCCAATTTGTCCTGAGTACGCTGATACCCCATATGTGGGGGGGAACCACTGTTTGGGTGCATGACAGAGCTCGGAAGGGAAGGAGCGCCATTTGGAATGCAGCCTTAAATGGATTGGTCTGCAGGCATCACGTTGCATTTGCAGAGCCCCTGATGTACCCAAACAGTACAAACCCCCCACAAGTGACCCCATATTGGAAACTAGACCTCCCAAGGAACTTATCTAGATGTGTTGTGAGAACTTTGAACCCCCAAGTGTTTCACTACAGTTTATAACGCAGAGCCGTGAAAATAAAACATCTTTTTTTTCCCACAAAAATGATTTTTAGCCCCCCAAATTTTTATTTTCCTAAGGATAACAAGAGAACTTGGACCCCAGAAGTTGTTGTTCAATTTGTCCCGAGTACGCTGATAACACATATGTTGGGGTAAACCCCTTTTTGGGCGCACGGGAGAGCTCGGAAGGGAAGGAGCACTGTTTTACTTTTTCAACGCAGAATTGGCTGGAATTGAGATTGGACGCCATGTCGCGCTTGGAGAGCCCCTGATGTGCCTGGACAGTGGAAACTCCCCAATTCTACCTGAAACCCTAACCCAAACACACCCCTAACCCTAATCCCAACGGTAACCCTAACCACACCCCTAGCCCTGACACACCCATAATTCTAATCCCAACCCTAATCCAAACGTAAATGTAATCCAAACCCTAACCCTAACTTTACCTCCAACCCTAGCCCTAACCCTAACCCTACCCCTAACCCTAACCCTAAACGTGACTGAAATACGTGGCACTGAAATACGTGGCACTGAAATACGTGGCACTGAAATACGTGGCACTGAAATACGTGGCACTGAAATACGTGGCACTGAAATACGTGGCACTGAAATATGTGATACGTGGCACTGAAATACGTGGCACTGAAATACGTGGCACTGAAATACGTGGCACTGAAATACGTGGCACTGAAATACGTGGCACTTAAATACGTGGCACTTAAATACGTGGCACTGAAATATGTGATACGTGGCACTTAAATACGTGGCACTGAAATACGTGGCACTGAAATACGTGGCACTGAAATACGTGGCACTGAAATACGTGGCACTGAAATACGTGGCACTGAAATACGTGATACGTGGCACTTAAATACGTGGCACTGAAACACGTGGCACTGAAATACGTGATACGTGGCACTGAAATACGTGGCACTGAAATACGTGGCACTGAAATACGTGGCACTGAAATACGTGGCACTGAAATACGTGGCACTGAAATACGTGATACGTGGCACTTAAATACGTGGCACTGAAACACGTGGCACTGAAATACATGATACGTGGCACTGAAATACGTGGCACTGAAATACGTGGCACTGAAATACGTGGCACTGAAATACGTGGCACTGAAATACGTGGCACTGAAATACGTGGCACTGAAATACGTGGCACTGAAATACGTGGCACTGAAATACGTGGCACTGAAATATGTGATACGTGGCACTGAAATACGTGGCACTGAAATACGTGGCACTGAAATACGTGGCACTGAAATACGTGGCACTTAAATACGTGGCACTGAAATACGTGGCACTTAAATACGTGGCACTTAAATACGTGGCACTGAAATATGTGATACGTGGCACTTAAATACGTGGCACTGAAATACGTGGCACTGAAATACGTGGCACTGAAATACGTGGCACTAGGTTTTTTGTGCTAAAAACGCTGCAGACAAAAACGCAAGTGTGAAACCAGCGACGCTTTTTATAGCAAAAAAGTTTTTGCGTCTCCACATTTTGAGACCTATAATTTTTCCACATTTTGCTCCACAGAGTCATGTGAGGTCTTGTTTTTTGCGGGACGAGTTGACGTTTTTATTGGTAACATTTTTGGACACGTGACCGTTTTTGATCGCTTTTTATTCCGATTTTTGTGAGGCAGAATGACCAAAAACCTGCTATTCATGAATTTCTTTTGGGAGAGGCGTTTATACCGTTCCGCGTTTGGTAAAATTGATAAAGCAGTTTTATTCATCGGGTCAGTACGATTACAGCGATATCTCATTTATATCATTTTTTTATGTTTTGGCGCTTTTATACGATAAAAACTAAAATATAGAAAAAATAATTATTTTGGTATCGCTTTATTCTCAGGACTATAACTTTTTTATTTTTTTGCTGATGATGCTGTATGGCGGCTTGTTTTTTGCGGGACAAGATGACGTTTTCAGCGGTACCATGGATATTTATATCAGTCTTTTTGATCGTGTGTTATTCCACTTTTTGTTCGGCGGTATGGTAATAAAGCGTTGTTTTTTGCCTCGTTTTTTTTTTTTTTTCTTACGGTGTTTACTGAAGGGGTTAACTAGTGGGGCAGTTTTATAGGTTGGGTCGTTACGGACGCGGCGATACTAAATATGTGTACTTTTATTGTTTTGTTTTTTTTATTTAGATAAAGAAATGTATTTATGGGAATAATATATATTTTTTTATTATTATTTATTTAGGAATTTTTTTTTTTTTTTTTTTTTACACATGTGGAAAAATTTTTTTTTTACTTTTTTACTTTGTCCCAGGGGGGGACATCACAGATCATTGATCTGGCAGTGTGCACAGCACTCTGCCAGATCGACGATCTGCTGTGCAGGGCTGCAGGCTTACCAAGCGTCTGCTCTGAGCAGACACTCGGTAAGCCACCTCCCTCCCTGCAGGACCCGGATGCCGCGGCCATCTTGGATCCGGGACCTGCGGCGAGGAGGGAGGTAGGAGACCCTCAGAGCAACGCGATCACATCGCGTTGCTCCGGGGGTCTCAGGGAAGCCCGCAGGGAGCCCCCTCCTTGCGCGATGCTTCCCTATACCGCCGGTACACTGCGATCATGTTTGATCGCGGTGTGCCGGGGGTTAATGTGCCGGGGGCGGTCCGTGACCGCTCCTGGCACATAGTGCCGGATGTCAGCTGCGATATGCAGCTGACACCCGGCCGCGATCGGCCGCGCTCCCCCCGTGAGCGCCGCTGATCGATGATGACGTACTATCCCATCGGCGGTCATACGGGCCCACCCCACCTCGACGGGATAGTACGTCTGATGTCAGGAAGGGGTTAAACATGAAAATCGGCTCTGTTATAATGTGGTGCCACAACTTCTGGGTGTTCAGTAAACAGGTAAATCAGTTTAATAATGGGCATAGAAGTTGTATCTATATACACTGCTCAAAACAATAAAGGGAACACTAAAATCCCACATCCTAGATATCACTGAATGAAATATTCCAGTTGTAAATCTTTATTCATGACATAGTGGAATGTGTTGAGAACAATAAAACCTAAAAATGATCAACGGAAATCACAACTAATATCCCACGGAAGTCTGGAGTTGGAATGAAAATGAAGTTACAGGCTGATCCAACTTCAGTGGAAATGCCTCAAGATAAGGAAATGATGCTCAGTAGTGTGGGTGGCCTCCACGTGCCTGTATGGTCTCCCTACAATGCCTGGGTATGCTCCTGATGAGGCATCAGATGGTCTCCTGAGGGATATCCTCCCAGACCTGGACTATAGCATTCGCCAACTCCTGGACAGTCTGTGGTGCAATGTGACATTGGTGGATGGTGCAAGACATGATATCCCAGATGTGTTCAATCGGATTCAGGTCTGGGGAACGGGTGGGCCAGTCCATAGCTTCAATGCCTTAATCTTGCAGGAACTGCTGACACACTCCAGTCACATGAGGTCTGGCATTGCCCTGCATTAGGAGGAACCCAGGGCCAACCGCACCAGCATATGGTCTGACAAGGGGTCTGAGGATCTCATCTCGGTACCTGATGACAGTCAGGCTATCTCTGGTGAGCACATGGAGGGCTGTGCGGCCCTCCAACGAAATGCCACCCCACACCATTACTGACCCACTGCCAAACTGGTCATGCTAAAGGATGTTGCAGGCAGCATATTGCTCTCCATGGCATCTCCAGACTCTCTCATGTCTGTCACATGTGCTCAGTGTGAACCTGCTTTCATTTGTGAAGAGCACAGGGCGCCTGTGGCGCATTTGCCAATCCTGGTGTTCTATGGCAAATGCCAAGCATCCTGCATGGTGTTGGGCTGTGAGCACAACCATCATCTGTGGACATTGGGCACTCAGACCATCCTCATGGAGTTGGTTTCTAACCATTTGTGCAGACACATGCACATTTGTGGCCTGCTGGAGGTCATTTTGCAGGGCTCTGGCAGTGCTCCTCCTGTACCTCCTTGCATATAGGCTGAGGTAGCGGTCCTGCTGCTGGGTTGTTGCCATGGTGTTAGAATATGTTTTGTTTTTTACCATCTGCCATCTTGTTGTGGTTTACTGGCTGCTGGTCTTTTACCCCTGATGCTGGGTTGTCTTAGATCAGGTGATTGTATCACCCTTTATTACCCAGTACCTGCCTCCCTTTCCTTGCTGGACAACAGTGTTAATCTACTAGAGTTCTGGCTAGGTGCTTTGATATCTTTCTGTGTTTGATATTGTGCAGTTCTGGGATCTCTGGTTCTGCTATCCTTAGTTTCTGTTTTCAGATGGTTTCTGCAGCCATCTCTGTGTTTTCTGTTAGGAGGTGACCTGTTTTTATACCCAGTCCTTAGATCTTTCAGGGACCTCCTTCCCTCTATCTATAGGTCTTTGCTTGAATTTAACCTAGGATCATCGGTGGGTCTATTCGCAAGGAATGGGTCACCCACTCCATTGTAGGGTATCTGCCTAGTCTCAGTGCAGGGTCAGTTTTCCCCCCTTCTATTCTAGTTCTGTGTTTCAGTTCCGTAACACCTGGTGTACCGGCCTGTCTCCTGGCAGCGCCTCAAGCCTCTGGACACTACACTGACAGACACAGCAAATCTTCTTGCCACAGCTCACATTGATGTGCCATCCTGGATGAGCTGCACTACCTAAGCCACTTTTTTGGGTTGTAGAGTCCATCTCATGCTACCACGAGTGTGAAAGCACAACCAGCATTCAAAAGTAACCAAAACATCAGCCAGAAAGCATTGGTACTGAGATGTGGTCTGTGGTCCCCACCTGCAGAACCACTCTTTTATTGAGTGTGTCTTGATAATTGCCAATAATTTCCATCTGTTGTCTATTCCATTTGCACAACAGCATGTGAAATTGATTGTCAAACACTGTTGCTTCCTAAGTGGAAAGTTTGATTTCACAGAAGTTTGATTTACTTGGAGTTATATTCTGTTGTTTAAGTGGTCCCTTTATTTTTTTGAGCAGTGTACAAACGTGTATCTTAGGCTATCTATATTTCAGACTATATTCACAATTACTAGTGATGAGCGATTCTGCAGAAATGAATATTCATTCATTTGCTCTAATATGACCAGAAAATTCATTTACATCAAATTTAATCAATGCAAACTGAATATGTCTCAATATGATCTGGGGTCTCTATAGACCCCCAGAGCATAATACATGTATAAATTAAAGAAAAAAAAATCACTCTTCTTCCCATTCAGTACAGATGAGCAGATCGGATCAAGTTTGATTACATTTTCCACTCAAATATGAACATTTTGAACTTCGATTAAAAATGGCCAAAAAAATGGCATAAAGATTACTGTAAGTCCCATGTATTGCCAAAAAAAGAAGCAAAAAAGATTTGAATATCTGAATGAGAAATTATTTTAGAGCTGTTAAAAGTGCATTTACAATAAAAGCTGAAAATGTGTGTGGTCAGTAACCACCAGAAGTATTTAATATGTAGCCTAACTTCGTGCAAGTTACTCTACTTAGCAGGTCTAAAGGGCCCTCCAAATTTTACCCTCAGAAATGGTAATTACAGCACTCCTGTGAATGGTGCCCAAGTTGGATCCTATTCCATGTAAATCTTGTAGAAAACTTAGCACTCAGGTAAATGATGTAAGCAGATAATAATGTATTTTGTGCAGGCAATCCAAAAATAATCTGCCTACCTGAGTGCCAGGGTGGAACATAAAGGAAATAAAACAATATGGGGTCAAGCTGAGATGTGCATTGAAGGGGTTAATCAGCAGAGTAATAAAAGTACAAGATTTGGGTAAGAACAATTGTCAATCCGAAAAAAGCATAACTGGATCAAAAAATCCTAATAATTTTATTTCTATAGAACCTACATGTTCAGCAGCACTTTACATTTTAGAGGGGACTTGTGCAGACAATAAAAGACATTACAGCATAAAAATAATCACATAAACAACAGATACCAAGAGGAATGAGGGCCCTGCTCGCAAAGAATGCGAGGCAATAACCGGCATAGGACCGATGGGTTTATTTTTGTGTAATCCATGAATACTTATAGTTCATCGTAAGAGAAAAGACTTCAACTAATTCTCTGAATTAAAATAATGTGTATAAAGAAAGTCAATGGAATAACAGGTCCAAACATTTACCATTATTATTATTCATTTACATAAAACAAGACACTTTCTCCCATCTGTAAACACTTAACCATTAATTAATGGTGATAATTAGTGTCATCTGTATGAAAACATAACCCAATTATTTTATAAACATTTGCATTGCATTCAATTCCTATATATATTCCTGGCGTCCTGTACTTCAGAACCGAGTAATTTCCCAATCAGAATCAAAGGATTCTAGGGGCCTCAGGCGCTGTAGGACACACAAATGGCCTATTTAACCAGTGAAAGGAGCACAATGTGTACTGTACTAAGAACCCTAAGAAATCAATGGACTATTCTTTCTTTGTGACCATTTGATAAAATCCTTGGAGATACATAGTGTAACTTGTCACGAAACAGACAGAATTAAACAACGACTCATTGACCAAAACTTATTCTCCTTATATTCTTCTACAATGGTCTCCTACTCCTTCAGGTCTAATGTTCAGAGCTGCTGATTTGAAGTATGTCTCCGACAATGGTTGTCTACTTGACTTTTTATTTTTTCCTGAACAGCTTAACAAACAATCATGGACTTATCATATTTTTTAATGGACATATTGGAAAACTATAATAAATCATGATGATTATAAATGATCCATGTCTACAGACCATGATTCTTATGTGAAGACATCAGCTGCATTAGTTTTAAACTGTAAAATGTCGATAATTACAGTCATAATAATATAAGTTTCTTAAAGGGATTTCTTACATTTTGTTATGAACGGGGCTAAAAATGCTCCATTTTTGCGAACTGTCCTGGAATTTCTGGATGGTTATCAACCCAGTTTCTGACCAGCCCTAATTACTCTTTCTAGTTCTTTGCACACATTTGACATTTTTTTATTTAAAAAAGTCTGCAAAGAAATCTAAGGTCCTAGTATTATGGTCTATCAAGGTACCATGCACAAAGATTGAGCACTAACACAGGAGACTCGGTTCTAGTGCAAACCATGTTAAATTCACTACGGATAATGCACAAAGCATATCAGTTGCAGATAATGGCAGACATTTTAGTGGTTAGAATAACTTAATATAACTTGTCGTACTCAGACACTAAAAAGGCAGAGGCACCGTCTTGTAGTGGTTTGGACTTCACATGTAGGAATAAGTTACCAAAGTCATTCAGTATATATATATACGACTCCTCAAGTGAAATGTCAAATTCACTCAAGCAAGCCTGAAGATGCTCTACGCAGCCTGGACCGCGTAACACCACGCTTATAAACCATGCCACGCAGCATAATATTTAAACTACATTCCTCCCAACCACAGAGCCATGAGGTACCAATCCACAGCATAACATGTCTTCACCGGCAAAGGAAGCCACCTGCCTTCTTTATACAGATACAGTATTTAATAAAGTTCAGCAAATTTCCTGAAATTCCATTAGGGCAGATTCGCTTAATTGGGGAAGATTAGATATATTTGGGGCAAAACAAATGGTTCATGAAGGAAGGGGTTAAAAAATAATAAACTAATACTTTGGAGGTAGAAGTGGACTTCCTTAAAGTGATTGTCCAGTCTAAAATGAAAAGACTACAGTCCTGTTTGACTGCAGACTTGTGAATCCTCCAAGCGCATGCACTGTGCGGCGGTATGTAATAAAATACAGAATGTCTAAGGTGAAATAAGTGGCTAAAATATTACCTGTACTATAGGATCTCTTTAAACTGTGGTTTTATCAGATAGGGTAGCAAAAACCTGGTAACCTAATCCTTTTAACTAAATTATTAGTACCATGGACAGCTCCAACACATACACTATGCATGTATGCAGGGCTCCAAAATCTTAGGAAACAAATTCAGCTCAATATCCTAATATTATATCAGAATTCTTGCCAGGCTAAACTTCTAATGACAACTGTATAGACACATATAACATAAGCACCTCCCAATAGAGAATCATAAAATTATATATATTAAAAAAACTGCCCACCTCACACCACACACATACATCATACTAAGCCAAGAGAAAAGGTAAAGAAGTAAGAGAAGGACCTATCCCTAACATTACTTACAGTGTGAATGCATGTAGATGATTAGCTGATATGTTAGGAATGGCAAGGACAAATACATATAGCTTTTATTTCCAGAAAGCCTAAAAAATGCAAAGATAAACTGAAAATGATTGTTGCAATGCACATTGGTTAAATTGTAATTATTCTCTTTTCCGAATGTGTTTGGGATATGAGAGGATCTTGAGACTAGGAAGAAACATTTTTTAAACTTTTTCTGAATAGTAAAATAACCTCAATTACATTTAAATACTACACAAGAAGGAGTGGACATTGTGACATTTTTTAAACTTTTTCTGAATAGTAAAATAACCTCAATTACATTTAAATACTACACAAGAAGGAGTGGACATTGTGACGACATCACATTTATTCTTAATTATGCCAGACATCTATTTTCAGTAGGTCAGGAGACATAGGCCATTGTTCGTATGGGTCTGAATGTTGACTCTTGAATTAGATTGATTTGATGTTTGTGAATTGTTGAATGGCTCCTATTATATCAGCTCCTACAGTTTATGGTGTTAGGGTATGTGCACACGTCCGGATTTCTTGCAGAAATTTCCTGAAGAAAACCGGAAATTTTCTGCAAGAAATCCGCATTTTTTTTTGCGTTTTTTTTCCGTTTTTTTTAGCATTCTGCAAGCGTAATTAGCTTGCAGAATGCTAAAGTTTTCCAAGCGATCTGTAGCATCGCTTGGAAAACTGACTGACAGGTTGGTCACACTTGTCAAACATAGCGTTTGACAAGTGTGACCATCTTTTTACTATAGATGCAGCCTATGCAGCATCTATAGTAAAAGAGAGAATGTTTAAAAATAATAAAAAAATTAAAAAAATGCTTATACTCACCTGCAGACCTCAGCGGCGTCCGTTCCGTATAGATGGTGTGTGCGCGCAGGACCTTCCATGACGTCGCGGTCACGTGAGCGGTCACATGACCGCTCACGACCAATCACAAGACAGTGACGTCATCACAGGTCCTTCACCGCACACCAGCTACAGAAACCGAAGCGGCAGCATGTAGCGGAGAGGCGGGAAGACATCGAGGGTGAGTATAGGACTATTTTTTATTTTAATTCTTATTTTTTGACCAATTATATGGTGCCCAGTGCGTGGAGGAGAGTCTCCTCTCCTCCACCCTGGGTACCAACCGCACATAATCTGCTTACTTCCCGCATGGTGTGCACAGCCCCGTGCGGGAAGTAAGCAGATCAATGGACTCCTAGGTGTGCGGAATCCCCTGCAATTCCGCATTTTAATGAACATGTTGCTTTTTTTTCCGCGATGCGATTTTTTCGCGGAAAAAAAGGCTACATTTGCACAAAAAATGCGGAATACACTGAAAATAATGGGAGGCATATGTAAGCGTTTTTTTCGTGTTTTTATAGCGAAAAAACGCAAAAAAAACTCGAAAAATACTGAACGTGTGCACATGGCCTCACTATGTTTGGAGGACCTACAAACATTGAAGAACAAACTATGCAGATTGAATATTTAACCCCTTAAGCCCGTATGACGTACTATCCCGTCGAGGTGGGGTGGGCCTTAATTCCCGGTGACGGGATAGTACGTCATACGCGATCGGCCGCGCTCACGGGGGGAGCGCGGCCGATCGCGGCCGGGTGTCGGCTGCATATCACAGCTGACATCCGGCACTATGTGCCAGGAGCGGTCATGGACCGCCCCCGGCACATTAACCCCCGGCACACCGCGATCAAACATGATCGCGGTGTACCGGCGGTACAGGGAAGCATCGCGCAGGGAGGGGGCTCCCTGCGGGCTTCCCTGAGACGATCGGTACAAGGTGATGTACTCACCTCGTACCGAACGTCTTCTCCCTGCAGGCCCCGGATCCAAAATGGCCGAGGGGCTGTATCCGGGTCCTGCAGGGAGTACTTCCGGGTCGGAGCAGGCTGCAGATGAAAGCTGCAGCCTGCTCCGATGAAAGTATGATCGCGGATCTGATAGAGTGCTGTGCACACTATCAGATCTGCGATCTGTGATGTCCCCCCCTGGGACAAAGTAAAAAAGTAAAAAAAAAAATTTCCACATGTGTAAAAAAAAAAAAAAAAAAAATCCTAACTAAATAATAATTAAAAAAAATATATTATTCCCATAAATACATTTCTTTATCTAAAAAAAACAAACAAAAACAATAAAAGTACACATATTTAGTATCGCCGCGTCCGTAACGACCCAACCTATAAAACTGGCCCACTAGTTAACCCCTTCAGTAAACACCGTAAGAAAAAAAAAAAAAAAACGAGGCAAAAAACAACGCTTTATTACCATACCGCCGAACAAAAAGTGGAATAGCACGCGATCAAAAAGACGGATATAAATAACCATGTTACCGCTGAAAACGTCATCTTGTCCCGCAAAAAACGAGCTGCCATACAGCATCATCAGCAAAAAAATAAAAAAGTTATAGTCCTCAGAATAAAGCGATGCCAAAATAATTATTTTTTCTATAAAATAGTTTTTATCGTATAAAAGCGTCAAAACATAAAAAAATGATATAAATGAGGTATCGCTGTAATCGTACTGACCCGACGAATAAAACTGCTTTATCAATTTTACCAAGCGCAGAACGGTATAAACGCCTCCCCCAAAAGAAATTCATGAATAGCTGGTTTTTGGTTATTCTGCCTCACAAAAATCGGAATAAAAAGTGATAAAAAATGGTCACGTGTCAGAAAATGTTACCAATAAAAACGTCAACTCGTCCCGCAAAAAACAAGACCTCACATGACTCTGTGGACCAAAATATGGAAAAATTATAGGTCTCAAAATGTGGAGACGCAAAAACTTTTTTGCTATAAAAAGCGTCTTTTAGTCTGGTTTCACACTTGCGTTTTTATCTGCATGCGTTTTTTAAAAAAAACGCATGTGTGAAAAAATGCATGTAAACGCGGTAAAACGCATGCGTTTTTATAGAAAAACACAAGAAAACAAGAAAAAAACAAAAAACCCTAACCCTACCCCTAACCCTACCCCTAACCTGAAATACGTGGCACTGAAATACGTGGCACTGAAATATACGTTTATATACGTATATACGTATATAAGTGCCACGATATTTCAGTGGCCATGTATATAAGTGCCACGTATTTAAGTGCCACGTATTTAAGTGCCACGTATTTAAGTGCCACGTATTTAAGTGCCACGTATTTCAGTGCCACGTATTTACGTGCCACGTATTTTTCAGTGCCTGAAATACGTGGCACTGAAATACGTGGCACTGAAATATCGTGGCACTGAAATATCGTGGCACTGAAGTATTTACGTGCCACGTATTTTTCAGTGCCTGAAATACGTGGCACTGAAATACGTGGCACTGAAATACGTGGCACTGAAATATCGTGGCACTGAAATACGTGGCACTTAAATACGTGGCACTTAAATACGTGGCACTTAAATACGTGGCTCTTAAATACGTGGCTCTTAAATACGTGGCTCTTAAATACGTGGCACTTATATACGTGGCACTTATATATGTGGCACTTATATACGTGGCACTTATGACTGTCAGAAAATGTTCAGTAAACGGTTAGGGGTGAGGTTAGGGGTAGGGTTTCAGGTAGAATTGGGGAGTTTCCACTGTTCAGGCACATCAGGGGCTCTCCAAACGCGACATGGCGTCCAATCTCAATTCCAGCCAATTCTGCGTTGAAAAAGTAAAACAGTGCTCCTTCCCTTCCGAGCTCTCCCGTGCGTCCAAAAAGGGGTTTACCCCAACATATGGGGTATCAGCGTACTAGGGACAAATTGAACAACAACTTCTGGGGTCCAAGTTCTCTTGTTATCCTTGGGAAAATAAAAATTTGGGGGGCTAAAAATCATTTTTGTGGGAAAAAAAATGTTTTATTTTCACGGCTCTGCGTTGTAAACTGTAGTGAAACACTTGGGGGTTCAAAGTTCTCACAACACATCTAGATAAGTTCCTTGGGAGGTCTAGTTTCCAATATGGGGTCACTTGTGGGGGGTTTGTACTATTTGGGTACATCAGGGGCTCTGCAAATGCAACGTGACGCCTGCAGACCAATCCATTTAAGTCTGCATTCCAAATGGCGCTCCTTCCCTTCCGAGCTTTGTCATGCACCCAAACAGTGGTTCCCCCCCACATAGGGGGTATCAGCGTACTCAGGACAAATTGGACAACAACTTTTAGGGTCCAATTTATCCTGATACCCTTGTGAAAATACAAAACTGGGGGCTAAAAAATCATTTTTGTGAAAAAAAAAATAATTTTTATTTTCACGGCTCTGCGTTATAAACTGTAGTGAAACACTTTGGGGTTCAAAGTTCTCACAACACATCTAGATAAGTTCCTTGGGGGGTCTAGTTTCCAATATGGGGTCACTTGTGGGGGGTTTGTACTGTTTGGGTACATCAGGGGCTCTGCAAATGCAACGTGACGCCTGCAGACCAATCCATTTAAGTCTGCATTCCAAATGGCGCTCCTTCCCTTCCGAGCTCTGTCATGCGCCCAAACAGTGGTCCCCCCCACAAATGGGGTATCAGCGTACTCCAGACAAATTGGACAACAACTTTTGGGGTCCAATTTATCCTGATACCCTTGTGAAAATACAAAACTGGGGGCTAAAAAATCATTTTTGTGAAAAAAAAAAAATAATTTTTATTTTCACGGCTCTGCGTTATAAACTGTAGTGAAACACTTGGGGGTTCAAAGCTCTCAAAACACATCTAGATAAGTTCCTTAGGGGGTCTACTTTCCAAAATGGTGTCACTTGTGGGGGGGTTTAATGTTTAGGCACATCAGGGGCTCTCCAAACGCAACATGGCATCCCATCTTAATTCCAGTCAATTTTGCATTGAAAAGTAAAATAGCGCTTCTTCCCTTCTGAGCTCTGCTATGCGCCCAAACAATGGTTTACACCCACATATGGGGTATCGTCGTACTCAGGACAAATTGCACAACAACTTTTATGGTCTAATTTCTAATCTTACCCTTGGGGAAATAAAAAAATGGGGGTGAAAAGATCATTTTTGTGAAAAAATATGATTTTTTATTTTTACGGCTCTGCATTATAAACTTCTGTGAAGCACTTGTTGGGTCAAAGTGCTCACCACACATCTAGATAAGTTCCTTAGGGGGTCTACTTTCCAAAATGGTGTCACTTGTAGGGAGTTTCAATGTTTAGGCACATCAGGGGCTCTCTAAATGCAACATGGTGTCCCATCTCAATTCCAGTCAATTTTGCATTGAAAAGTCAAATGGCGCTCCTTCCCTTCCGAGCTCTGCCCTGCGCCCAAACAATGGTTTACACCCACATATGGGGTATCAGCGTACTCAGGACAAATTGCACAACAATTTTTGGGGTCCAATTTCTTCTCTCATCCTTGGGAAAATAAAAAATTGGGGGTGAAAAGATCATTTTTGTGAAAAAATATGATTTTTTATTTTTACGGCTCTGCATTATAAACTTCTGTAAAGCACTTGTTGGGTCAAAGTGCTCACCACACATCTAGATAAGTTCCTTAGGGGGTCTACTTTCCAAAATGGTGTCACTTGTTAGGGGTTTCAATGTTTAGGCACATCAGGGGCTCTCCAAATGCAACATGGCGTCCCATCTCAATTCCAGTCAATTTTGCATTGAAAAGTCAAATGGCGCTCCTTTGCTTCCAAGCTCTGCCATGCGCCCAAACTGTGGTTTACCCCCACATATGGGGTATCAGCGTACTCAGGACAAATTGTACAACAACTTTTGGGGTCTATTTTCTCCTGTTACCCTTGGTAAAATAAAACAAATTGGAGCTGAAATAAATTTTGTGTGAAAAAAAGTTAAATGTTCATTTTTATTTAAACATTCCAAAAATTCCTGTGAAACACCTGAAGGGTTAATAAACTTCTTGAAAGTGGTTTTGAGTACCTTGAGGGGTGCAGTTTTTAGAATGGTGTCACACTTGGGTATTTTCTATCATATAGACCCGTCAAAATGACTTCAAATGAGATGTGGTCCCTAAAAAAAAATGGTGTTGTAAAAATGAGAAATTGCTGGTCAACATTTAACCCTTATAACTCCATCACAAAAAAAAATTTTGGTTCCAAAATTGTGCTGATGTAAAGTAGACATGTGGGAAATGTTATTTATTAAGTATTTTGTGTGACATATGTCTGTGATTTAAGGGCATAAAAATTCAAAGTTGGAAAATTGCGAAATTTTCAAAATTTTCGCCAAATATTCGTTTTTTTCACAAATAAATGTAAGTTATATCAAAGAAATTTTACCACTATCATGAAGTACAATATGTCACGAGAAAACAATGTCAGAATCGCCAAGATCCGTTGAAGCGTTCCAGAGTTATAACCTCATAAAGGGACAGTGGTCAGAATTGTAAAAATTGGCCTGGTCATTAACGTGCAAACCACCCTCGGGGCTTAAGGGGTTAATCTAATAGTGAGACTTAATTTAATATCATCCCACCTTCCCTCTGACCTATGGATGATGGCCTAAACCGCAGATGTGGGTCCTTCTAAAAAGAGACACTACTTAACAACAGCCAAGACACCATGGCTCCATCAAGAGGAACACAGATTTTAAATTCTACAGTATTCCAGCTTAAGGGACCATGGAATACAGATCTGTTCCATTTACCATGAACCCATGGAGACTTGGGATAAGCTAGGTTGGGACCCTCCGGTCACCTGGCCCCATGGAGACATTGGAAGAAGCTAATCTGGGACCCTCCATTTATCTGGCCCCATGGAGACATTGGGAAAAGCCAGGTTGAGACTCTCTGGTCACCTGGCCCCATGGAGAAGCCAGATTCAGATCCTCCTGTCACCTGACCCCATGGATTTGTTCTGAGAAGCCAGGTTGGAACAATCAGGTCACCTGTCTATGCAACTCACTGCACTTGGTCAGTGTCAGGGCTCCTGGGTGTAACTACTGTCGGTGGGCTACTCGCCGCAGTAAGGGAACCCAGAGCAGAATGGCGGAGAACTCACCAGGTAGCAAGCAGGACCTGAACCATGTGACAGAGGGGGAGTGGCCAGGGGCAGAGCCGGGTGCCGGGGTGCAAAGGAGGAGAACTGCGCTGGAGAGTAGTAAAACGTGCTGAGGTCAATAACCAGCGGACAAGCGAGGTACTGGAGGGAGAGACAGAAGGATAGTCAGGAGGAAGCCAGAGGTCAGAAAGCCGAGTGGATCAAACAGACCAGATCAAGCACGGAGAGAAAACAAACAACAAACTATGTACACGCACACCAGGGAGCAGGGCCGGCGTTAGCACCTGGCGTACCCGGGCAAGTGCCGGAGCCCTGGCGAGACGGGGGGGCCCATTTATGGTAGTACACGTCAGCGTCACTCATTACATCCACATCGCCGGGCGGCGCCTTGGCTGCAGGGGGCACAGTCAGCTCTGTCTGAGGCCGTTTCGCTGGCGCCTGGCGCTGCCTGCGCAGCTGCAATAGCAGCAATACTCACCTCCGCCGGCCCTCACCATGGATACACAAGACACTTCCGGGTCATCTCTCCTGTTACATCCGGTCGGCGGGCTCGTCATCCTAGAGCAAGAAGGAGAGGAGAGGACAGAGAGAGAGCTGTTCGGAGTCGGACCGTTCGCTGGCGCTGCTGAAGGCTTCCACTCCAGTTCAGAATCTATCCATCCAGGACACGAGGAGAGGACAGGTCCGGCAGCGCCAAGCAGGAGGAGAAGACGAGCAGCAGCTGCAGCCTGCAGTGAGGACGGTGCACGGTCGGTGCACCCTCTCTCCTGCTGTGTCCACAACAAGGGGGCGGCGACAGACGGGCCCCGACCGGCGAAGCAGTGAGTGAGTCAGACAGTGACTCGTCTTCGGTGAGGGGGTGAGGATCCCGTCCCAGCGCTGCGCTTGGGGGGGGGTGTTGGAATATTGGATGCTGCTGCCTGCTGAGCCTGGCTGGGTCTGCTGCGTGACGCCCTCAAATTAATAAAGCTCATTCAGGAGCAAAATGGGCAGAAGGCTGCGCACAGTACAAGTGATGATGTGTGGGTGCTGGGCTTAGTGGGCTATATATACTAGTGGGCTGTGTGTTATATACTGTGTGGGCTCGCGGCTGTGTGTACTGCGTCACAGACTCACGGGCTGTGCGTTATATACTGCGTGGGCTGTGTGTTATATACTGCGTGGGCTGTGTGTTATATACTGCGTCACAGACTCACGGGCTGTGCGTTATATACTGCGTGGGCTGTGCGTTATATACTGCGTCACAGACTCACCGGCTGTGCGTTATATACTGCGTGGGCTCGTGGCTGTGTGTACTGCGTCACAGACTCACCGGCTGTGCATTATATACTGAGTGCGCTGTGTGTTATTTTTTTTTTCTTATCTGTGCATCATGAATCGTGGTATGAATGTGTTAAAGGGGGGGTTGGGGGGGCCCACTGAGACTCGTTTGCCCGGGGCCCTCAAAAACCTGGAGCCGGCCCTGCCAGGGAGTCAGGCACACAGACAAAACAAAAGTGTAACTGACAGAGAATCCTAGTCCAGCATGGGTATAAATATCTCTCCCATGTTCCCTCAGCCACGGCCGCCATGCCTCTTGTCTCCCCTATTCCCTCAGCCACTGCCATCATGGCTCCTGTGTCCTGTGTTCCCTTAGCCACTGCCGCCATGCCCCTTGTCTCCCATGTTCCCTCACCAGTGTCTCCTTGCCGTTTGTCTCCCATGTCCCGTCAGCTACTGCTTCCATGCCTCTTATCTGCAGTATTCACTCAGCCACTGCCGCCATGCCTCTTGTCTCCCATGTTACCTTAGCCTCTGCCGCCTTGACCCTTGTCTCACGTGCTCCCTCAGCCATTACTACATTTGTACCTCTTTCGGTGTCTGATGCAAGCAAATGTTCATCAAAGGTGGAGTTTTAATTTGAGCAACTGTTTATAGTTAACTAGGTACACTGAGAATTGCAAAATACAAAAGAAAAAAAAAAGAATATATAAAGAGCTTAATGAAAATCCCAGGGTACTTTACCTCAATATTCTTTAACGTGAGACAACTTGTGAGCATATTTTGAACAGCTTTCTTTTCAATACCTTTCTTAAGAAAATGTAGCTAAATATACCTAATTATCTTGAGAACCTACAAATAACTTCAGCACATTTTAGAAGCTAAATCAGCATATAGCAATAATGAGACTCAATTAGAAGTTTTATATTATAACGTACGGCATTCTTTTGATATAAAGAAATATTAAGCTGCAAATATCTAAAGATTTATGAGTGTTTTGCAATGAATGTTAATCGGGAAGCGGGGACTGTTTTGTTATTAATAATTATACAGAATTCTCACTATAGTTTATGTGCAGGAAATGAGAAGACAGTTCTATAAATGAATCAGTTATTTAAAAGTCACAGGTAAAAGAACGTATATCGTCAGGCCCCGGTGTCTAGTCTAACTCAACCTGATTAACAATTAAATATAGTTAATTGGTTGACTAAACAGAAAGTGTATTCTCACAGGCCATGGTTGTATCCTGTCACCAAAAAAAACAGGGTAATTTGTGGTCTGTTTTCCGACTGTACAGTATGTTTCCAGACTACTTGAATACAATCTTACTTAGGGAGAAACTAGTCTTTAAAGGAGTTATCCAAACCCTAAAAAATAATGTTAGATAAACAACAATATTATCCTCTTCCCTCCATCGGACAGTATAGTACGTACGATGGCAGAACCCCCGCTTTGATGCGGGCTTCGGTGGTGAGCTTGCATCAAAGCCGGGAAATGTCAGCTGTTTTGAACAGCTGACATGTGCCCACAAAGACACAGGTGGAATCGTGATCTGCCCGTGCCTATTAACTAGTTAAATGCCGCTGTCAAACTCTGACAGTGGCATTTAACAAGCGCTTCCTGCCATCGGGGTGGAAATGCGCGCACCGGTGACCCCGTCACGTGATTGGGGATCAGCGGTCTCCTTGAAACCTCTATGGTTGTTGATGTCGGATTGCTGTGAGTGCCACCCTGTGGTGTAATCATTAACATTAACAGAAATAAACACTTGAAGTAGATCACTCTGTTTGTAATGACTCTATATAATATATGAGTTTCACTTTTTGTATTGAAGAACTGAAATAAATTGACTTTTTTATGATATTCTAATTTTGCAAGAAGCACCTGTAACTTATCTTCACACCAGGCATTTCTGTGTTTTTTACACAGCATATTTGGTATGTAAATTACGCAGTGCTTTACAGTATCCCCATAAAGAACAAGATTTCTGAAATCTCATGCACATGCTGTTTTTTTTTTTTTGTATTTTTGACCTGACACGTTTTTTTCAAGACGCAGCAAGTGAATTCTATCAATGTTTTTGCAAAGCTTTTCACCCATTCTGATGGGTGGGTGAAAAACACTTTCTCCATTCTGACAGTCCTTGAAAATTGGACTGCACATGGATATCATCGCTCCTGAGTGTCGGGTGCAGTGGCGGGTATTGAAGTGCCAGACTCATCCGAGTTTCTCGCAGGTAAGTATGAGCCCTAAAGCTAAGGTTGGCTGAGAACGAATGCTATATATACAGTAAAAAGAAGTTTATGACGAGCTCATTAGGAAGTTAGTGCTTGTAGTGCTGATTTTCAGTACAGCCAAGGAAGAATGATTACAAAGTACAGCTTACTATGTCGCCGGTGAGAAAAAGGCAATTAGGAAGTAGTTGCCACACATTCACGGTGGAGCAAGCGGGGAGCCCAGAGAGATGCTCCAAACCCCATGCATGAATTCCATATTACATTCCATATTTACAGTATCTCGTGCATGTGCTTATAATTAAAGTCTGTGTGTGAGATAAATAAACGATTCATTAAGTAAATTACTAATATTGTTTTCTTTTTATGCTGCTCTTCCTGCATTATACAAATTTACCCTGGTTCCCCAAAGGCTGCGCTCCAGCACATATCTGTAAGATTAAAAAAAATGTTCTGGGGTGTCAAGCGTAAGTATCATCCAGCTAATTTTTTACTTATTACATTTTCTTTAAGATGCAATTAAGTCACTGCATCCTTCCCCGAGTCTCTCTCGTCTCCTCACTCCTCTGTACTGTGTATTTAATATGCATCTTAATGATTTGATTACAATGGGGTAATTACATAATTGCAATTTATTATAAGAAGCTCACTTGATATTGTGTTTTAGCAGAAAGCTTAAAAATTGTGAGAGCTTTGGATCAGGGGGTAAAGACCAACTGGTATAAAATAAGATGGAGATCTCATTTATTTGCTCTTTTGAGGCCATTATGCAGATATTCACCATCCCTATTTTGTCAGCTTGTTACTAACAAAACACAAAGATAATTGGAACATTTGATAAAGTTAGCAGTCATTTGTGTTGGCTCCTTCTTTGCATGATCCTCTGAGGAATTAATATGTTGGTAAATGTGTTAAAGATATTGTGTGCAAAAAAGGGAGCTACAAATACTATAGAGTAATGAGAATAAACAGTAGTCACCTAATGCAGAGCCGATGTTGTACATGTCCCCATCTGTCTTTGTGTACACTGTCAGCTGTTACACACGTATACTGGATCTGTGCTTTGCTTCCCTCAACCAAGTCCGCTAAACTCTGTTGTGCTCCACGTTGGGTTTTGCTGATGGCTCGGCATAATCCTATGTGAGCACCTGTGCGGGCCTGTAAAAGACTCACCAAAACACACAACTGTGTCTTGCTATTAAAAATTCAATGCATCTAAAACTCTGAGTTTATCTAAACACCATGACCTGCTCTGCTGCCTGTTTGCAGTCTCCCGGACATCTCCTTCCTACTGGCAGTTAAAGCATCCCAGCTTTCTGCCTGGACATCTCTAGCCTGCCTGTGATTTCCAACATCATAGCTGTCTGTCTGTGGTCTCCTGGATGTCTCCCACCTGTCTAAAGTTCTCAGAATCCCAGCTACCTGTCCATGGTCTCCTGGCTGTCTATAATTTGCCTATGGTTTCCAGCATTCCATCTACCTGCCCGTGGTCTCCTGGACATGTCCTGACTGCCTGTAGTTTTCAGCATCTTTGTTGCCTATCCATGATGTCCTGAATGACTCCTACCTATGGTTCCCAATTTTCCAGTGATCCATGTCCTGCGTGTCTTACCAATTTCCTATACCAATGCCCGTGTGCTCACCTGGATTTTGGGCTTGGAGGATCCATCTCACCTGGAGAGTCTAACACCAGCGATGATGTGCGCTACTGGCTTGTGATGTGCAGCAGTCAATCAGTGGCCTCAGCACTCTTTTGCCTTAAGATTAAAATGTTGCTAAAATTTAAAATCTAAATGAATCTTCTTATTTTCAAGAAAAATCTACTTTGTCTCAAGTTCACATTACAAAGTGCTTTTAAAAGCATGCAATTCCAAGCTTTGCAATTCCATTGTTACAAAAATTCCATTCAGTTTTCCAAAGTGAGGCATTTTTAATTAGGTTTATTTACAGCTAATTACCTAGGTTATCAGCCATCTCTGCAGTCTCAGAGTGACCTGTTGTTTAGGCTAAGAGTGCGTGCCACTTGCCGTCTTTTTGCTTTAGAGCCTCCACGCACTTTTATATCACTAAATCTGGCTAGTTTCAGTCAGCCTGCTCTTTTCCCATGCTGTACTGGTAAAGCTGTCTTTGCTAGCAGCCTGAAAAAGTTCAGGCTAGTAGAACTACCATGCCGCTAGCCCAACTGTCAATCATTAGGAGTGCACTGCCACTAGCCAAGCAGGAAAGCAGGAGGCAGCGGATGGGCCATACCTGACTGATTGATTGGTTGAATGATTGATTAAACAACCACCTTAATAGAGAATTTTTGTATACAAAGCTTCCTTGTCTGGAGGAAGCTGAATCCACTAGTATTGATAAAGAGAGTCTGCAGTCAGTTATTTTTATTTTAAGGCAGATTGAATGAATTCCATACATATTTTTGATTTAAACCTTGCACTGTATTTTATTGACTGACTTGTAATAGGTAATAAAGTATCAACAAAGTAAAATATTTTGTTGGGAAAGCAAGACACCATTAAATATTTTTTTTATAACTTTCATGTATGTAACTTGATTAGCACTTTGTTAATTCCTTAAAACTTAACTATACATTGATGGGATTCCAAAGAATCCCAAAGTAAAAAAACACACTGCATGATTTACCTGTTAGCCTAGATCTCTACTTATACAGTACTGTTATTCCTAAAACTGAAAAATAAGGTATTCCAAAGCATAGTGTCCCAAAAAATTACAAAAATACACACTTTTTGGCTACACTGGGTTGATGGAGCATTTTGATATGCATGACATATGCACAGGTGACTTTCCTGGTACAATCACTAAACATTGTGTAATATCAAAGTAAGAACAGAGCAACTTTCCCAGACTCATGAATGACAAATCATTGTGCTATAATGTGACTAAGATTGTGAAAATCTGGATGACAAGTAAGCTTCTATCCTTTTAACTACTTGTGACAAAAAAAAGTTAAATAGTGCCCCCTCTTCAAATTAGAGATGGAAAATGAAAGAGTAATATTGTAAAGAGGCTCTGACAGTGTTCGCCTAGCACAGTGTTCCCCAAGTCCGGTCCTCAAGAGCCACCAACAGGTCATGTTTTCAGGATTTCCTTAGTATTGCACAGGTGATAATTGCATCACCTGTGCAATACTAAGGAAATCCTGAAAACATGACCTGTTGGTGGCTCTTGAGGACCGGAGTTGGGGAACACTGGCCCAGCACATCTAAAATGGACAAGATTAGAGGACGACACTCTGTTTGCCAGATCCCAAGAGTTGTCCTGGCCTTCACCCTTTAGCTGCTCTATGTGAATATACATTTACACAGGGGACTCTGGGTTGGGGCCACAGAGTAAGCTGCTGGTGGACGGTGCAGTCTGACAGGAGTAGTAAGGTAGAGGACTGTAAAACTCTAAAATCAGAATGCAAAAAAACAGACCGCAGTTAGACAACATGAAAATAAACAAGCAAACAGGAGCAAATAACAGAGGGACTGAAGCAGGGTGTAACAACTATATCTGTCAACTACCAGATGGTAAGCTGGGAGGTTTATTGGGGTGTGGAGATGTCCCACTGGCTGAAGCAAGGAGCTGAGTACACACACGCATACTGCCATCCTCCCAGTATTAGTGGCCTGACAGAGCCCATGCTACCCAGAGCATCTAGTCCCAAAGTCTCCTCCGTCAGCAGCACATCACAGAATGAATATTTAGGCGTCTTGTGACAGATGCTGCAAGAGCAGGTCACAGACAAAATGTGACAAATTTCTTTATTACTTAAAATTTTGTGCCATTGCAATTAGAAAAGCATGAAAAATTAAGGTGAAGCCTTGTGTCATGGATGACCGCTCCAATCAGAAAAGCAATAATGACCATATCAGTATTTGGTATAGTAAATTCAAAAGCTGATTAGAAATTTTTACTGACATAATATAACATGCAATTTTAAAATCTTGTACTAATAGTAAATTTTTAGATGATTTATGTGAATACAAGTTTCAAGTAAAAAAAAAAAGAAAATCCCTGCCTGAAGAAGGCTCCACTTTCCACATTTGTGCTTAATCAGAATAGTGCTCCACCATCTTCTGTATTGCAGTAAATACGGCAGTAAACTACTGAGCTGCGGTTGAGGACTGATGTCAAGTAATTGAATGGAACAAGTAAATCCCTCAGAGAAAAAAAGATTGAAGTGCGGTTTTATAACTCATAAGAAACAAATCCAAATGGAATAATAAAGAAAATGCATAAAACCTGCCCAGGGATATTTAATAAGACTCTGGAAACTGTAGTCATATGGACCAGGCAGTAACCCCGGACATGTACCCTGCATGAATGACAAATCGTAATAAGATGCTCCTAGTTGTGTGTTATCTTATAAGCATGGTATTTTCTGTGCAGGGTTCTTGTGTATATTTCTACCTTAATAATCATTGATCTGCCATGTGTAATCCCAGGAGCAGAACTGGCAGCCTTGTACAGTGCGAACACTGTGGATGTGGTGGTGCAGCACATATGTTTTCCATGATAGATGCTCGATTAATTGCAATATACCCATGACTTGCCGTACAAACGATGACTATTTATTCTACTGCTTGCAGTGTTTTAATTATAGATGCGGAAAACAATTAGATTTCCTTGAATGTAATTATTTTTTGCCTCATATTAGAGGGAAGCAGATGTTTTTAGATTAACCCTATGTGCCTTGCAGAAGGATAACACTTTTAAAAATATAGGGTAACATCAATATTTTGTCTGTTAATGACGTGTAACCTGTGCAGTCATTATCACTGCTGAACTGTGTGCCACCGGGTGGCTCCAATCATCTGGGCAACCTGAGCTTACAGCCAGGGCCGCCATCAGGGCATTACTGCACTAACTGACACATGGGGCATGAGGAACAGAGGGCGCCCCCTCTATTCTGCTCACCGGGCCCCAGCGGCAGGATTTTGCCGGTATAGTAACTGAACCTGCAACCGAGATGCAGGTTCAATTAAACTCTATTACCGTGTGAGCCCGGCAATAGCTAAAAACTGCCCTCCAATAGTGGGCTGGCAGCTGACTTCAGAGCGCACGTCACCAGCATATGATATCATTGCATTCACCAGCGAGTACGCGCTTGAAATGCCTGGGGTGGACATTGATGCAGGGCCACGGCCAGGTAAGGAGAAAGTGTTATTTTTTTATTTTCATTGAAAGCGGCAAGCCACAATATGTTTGGGCGGCAGCATGGAGATGCATGGACCATGTGTCTCCATCCTGCCCCATCTGTCTCCTTCCTGCCTCATGATCCTGCACAATGTGACATGGTGCAGGATGGAGACACATGGTTCAGGATCATGAGGCAGGATGGAGACAGATGGGGTACAGTGGAGACACATGGTGCAGGATGGAGACATGGGGCAGGATAGAGACAGATGTTGCAGGATCATGGGCAGGAAGGAGATATGGAGCAGGTTGGAGACAAATGGGGCAGGAATATGGGGAAGAATGGAGACAGATTGTGCAGAATGGAGACAGATGAGGCAGAATGGAGACACATGGGGCAGGATGGAGACTCATGGTGCAGGATCATGGGGCAAGATGGAGACATGGGGTAGGATGGAGACAGATGGCGCAGGAATGAGGCAGGATGAAGACAGATAGGAAGGGATGGAGACAGATAGGGAGAGATGGAGACAGATGAGACAGGATGGGACAGGAATATGGGGCAGGATGGAGACACATGGTGTAGAATCATTGGCAGGATGGAGACAGATATGGAGGTATGGAGACATATAGGACAGGATGGAGATAGATGGGGCAGGATGGAGACACATGGTGCAGAATTATGGGACAGGATGGAGACACATGTTGCAGGATCATGGAGCAGGATGGAGACACATGGTGCAGGATCAAGGGCAGGATGTAGACACATGGTGAAGGATCATGGGGCAGGATGGAGACACATGGTGCAGGATCATGGGGCAGGATAGAGACAGATGGTACAGGACCATGGGGCAGGATGTAGACAGATGGGGCAGGATCATGGGGCAGAATGGAGACAGATGGGGCAGGATCATGATGCAGGATGGAGACAGATGAGGCAGGGTGGAGACAGATGGCGCAGGATCATGGGGAATGATGGAGACATTATTATTATTTATTTATATAGCACCATTGATTCCATGGTGCTGTACATGAGAAGGGGTTACATACAAATTACAGATATCACTTACAGTAAGCAAACTAACAATTACAGACTGATACAGAGCGGAGAGGACCCTGCCCTTGGGGGCTTACATTCTAGAGGATGGTGGGGATGGAGACAATAGGTTGAGAGTTGCAGGAGCTCCGGTGTTGGTGAGGCAGTAGCTCTGGTAGTGGTGAGGAGGCAGCAGGGTCAGTGCAGGCTGTTAGCTTTCCTGAAGAGATGAGTTTTCAGGTTCCTTCTGAAGGATTCAAATGTGGTTGGTAGTCGGACGTGTTGGGGCAAAGAATTCCAGAGGATGGGGGATATTCAGGAGAAGTTTTGGAGGCGGTTGGGTGAGGAGCGAATAAGTGTGGAGGAGAGAAGTAGGTCTTGGGAGGACCAGAGATTACGTGAAGGAAGATATTGGGAGATTAGTCCACATATATATGGAGGAGACAGGTTATGGATGGCTAATAGGTCAGTATTAGTAATTTGAACTGGATATGCTGAGGGAATGGGAGCCAGTGAAGAGATTTGCAGAGGGGGGAAGCGGAGGAGTAGTGAGGAGAGAGATGAATTAGTCGGGCAGCAGAATTAAGGATGCACTGGAGAGGTGCAAGGGTGTTAGCAGGGAGGCTACAGAAAAGGATGTTGCAGTAGTCAAGTTGGGAGATAATGAGGGCATGCACAAGAGACATGGTACAGGATCATGGGGCAGGAGGAACATGATGGAGAGAGATTGGGCACGATCATGGCACAGATAAGGCAGGATCATGGAACAGATTGAGCAGGATCATGGATGGAACAAATGGGGCAGGATGGAGACAGATGGGACAGGAATATGGGGCAGGATGTAGACACATGGTGAAGGATCATAGGGCAGGATGGAGACACATGGTGAAGGATCATGGGGCAGGATAGAGACATATGATGCAGGATCAAGGGCAGGATGGGGACAGATATGGAGGTATGGAGACAGATGGGACAAGATGGTGATAGATGGAGTGGGATGGAGACACATGGTGCAGAATCATGGGGCAGGATGGAGACACATGGTGAAGGATCATGGGGCAGGATAGAGACATATGATGCAGGATCAAGGGCAGGATGGGGACAGATATGGAGGTATGGAGACAGATGGGACAGGATGGTGATAGATGGGGTGGGATGGAGACACATGGTGCAGAATCATGGGGCAGGATGGGGACACATGGTACAGGATCATGGGGCAGGATGTAGACACATGGTGAAGGATCATGGGGCAGGATGGAGAGACATGGTGCAGGATCACGGGGCAGGATAGAGACAGATGGTGCAGGACCATAGGGCAGGATGAAGACAGATGGGGCAGGATCAAGGGGCAGGATGGAGACAAATGGGGCAGGATGAAGACAGATGGTGCAGGATCATGGGGCAGGATGGAGACACATGGTGCAGTATCATGGGGCAGGATGAATATGATGGAGAGAGATGGGGCAGGATCATGGCACAGATAAGGTAGGATCATGGGACAGATGGAGCAGGATCATGGGACAGATGGGGCAGAATGGAGGTAGATGGGGCAGAAAGGAGACAGATGGGACAGGATGGGGAGATCATATGGGGCAGAATAGGACATCACATGGGGAGAATGGATCATGAGAGGACAATGGGAGAGCATATGGATGGAGCCAGGAATGAGACACAAGGGGGCTAGGATGGTGGATATTATTACACTAGGGGCTTATTAAGAGATATTATTACTGCAGTCATGTTTTTTATTTTTTGAGGATACTGTTTTCAATAGGGGGGAATCCTGTTACTGTGAAGAGTGACACTATGTTACTTTTTTCCTTCATCTGGTGTAGTGTAGAAGTTGGGAAAAAATAAGTAATGTGCTCTGCAAGAGGTGCTCTAGATAACTGTGTTATTTCCTGCAGAAGTGAGCCCTGGCTGGAAATAGTGATGGTGGTCTGTGCTGGATGAACATGACAAGAGAAGATGAAGGACTTCACCTAGAGACGTCACTGATGAGTCAGTATGTTACCTGTACACTGACACTATACACTGTATACTTTATACAGAGGTCCTTTGTACAACGTCACCAATGATCAAAGTATTACCTTTACACTGACACAATATACAGAGTTCCTGTGTACAATGTCACCAGTGATCACTGTATTACCTGTACACTGACACTATATACGGAGCTCCTGTGTTCAATGTCACCAGTGATCAATGTATTACCTGTACACTGACACTGTATATAGAGCTCCTGTGTATAATGTCACTGATCACTGTATTACCTGTACATGGACAATGCATACTAAGTACAGATCTCCTGTGTATAAAGGCACTTATGGTTATATTAATATTGTGTTTTTTGTTAATGATCAGTATTGTAGTATTCGGTCACCATGTGGTGGTACTATGTGGTCTGGCCATGGTGTGGCTGTATTTGTTCCTTATATGTAGCATTATTCGGTCACTGTGGTGGTAATATGTAATCTGGTCATGATGTGGTGGTATTTATTCCTTGTATGTAGTATTATTCGGTCATTGTGGTGGTAATATGTTGTCTAGTCATTGGGCGGTGGTATTTGTCCCTTGTATGTGATATTATTGGTCATTTTAAACATTGAAATTTAATTAAAAATATACCTAAACTGTATTGGCCAAAAGAGTCTACCTTGTCGTGGTGATGGATTAAAAAATATTGTGGCCAAAAGAAAAGCTGCTGGCTATGTGTGTGATCTGGTGATGGGAACTGTTAATGTGTGATTGGTGAGGACGTGGTACAGAAATAGATTTTTTCCAAGAGAGGGCAGTGGGACTGTGGACAGTTCGAGGGGTGGAGGCAGGGTTGTGTTAGAGCCTGGGTGGAGTCTTAAGGGGACCTGAAAATTTTGTCAGTATAGGACCCCGAAATACCTAGTGGCAGCCCTGCTTACAGCATATAGGATGTGAAGGCAGCCCTTTTGGATCTAGCAACACCATCTAATTTACTAATTAGATAAGACAGATAAGTGAATCAATGTTAAATTATTCAAGTTTGCTCCTAATTTTAGAAAAAAAAGTACCAAATCTAATAAATCCAAATTTTTAGCATTTGATTTACGTTAAATTTTGAGCGCCAGGTTATAAAAAATTAACTATTACATTCATCTCACTGTGACCATCCTCATTCCTGTCTCGCTAAGTACTCGCCTTCCGATCACTCCTCTTTGGCCTTCTTGTTCAATGAGATGCGTCATGCCCTTGCATGACAACTTGTGCCTGGTAAACATATGCCCCACATGATGGTGAAGGTCCTAAAGAATGTAAGACAGAAGACAAAAGAGAGAATGAAGTGAAGTTGGTCGTACGCCTGGTAGCTATGGGAGGGTATAGGAAAAAAATAACCCCTTCAATGTTAAGATTTAATTCAAACAGAAATTTTTGGATCTGATTTGAAGTTCTCAACAATAGACTGAATTTCGGTCAAATTTAGCAGATTTGCTCATGTATACCAAACAGTGTTATTTGAGCAACTGCCTTGCATTTTTATTTGGACACTACAGTATATACTTATAATATTTAGGTACTGTATAGTTCACCATATGGAACGTGGGACATTTATAGACATGAAAGAGTGAGGTCACCCATTTGGGACCTTCCTCAATATGGAGATCTTAACTTTTACATGTGGAAAAATTCTCATTAATTCCTCAGAATTGTATCACCAACATTAGCTTCTTTTGTATACTTTTTCAGACTGAAACCACGACAGCCATTAGTTGATTACTAGTGTTGAGCTTTCCGATACCACAAGTATCGGGTATTGGCCGATATTCGCGGTATCGAAATTCCGATACCGAGTTCCGATACTTTCAGTATATTGTATACCAGAATCGGAAGTTCCCATAATGCAAAGAGCCAGTTTCATTTAATTCAGCCAATGAGGAATCATTAGAAGTGTGGGCACATCTTGTTCTGCATGTTAGGCATGTAAGTAAGGGCATGGCTGTGATTGGCTGCTGAAATGATGTCATGATGCACTATAAAAGTTGCCGCCGCCATTTTGGGTTCACTCTGCTGTGAATTCAGTTAGGGACAGGACGCTGTGTTCTGACTGAGGGCCAGTTTTGAGATAGCGATTTGCTTCATTGTGCTTTACCCAGGCTAATTTAGCAACCGCTGTGTGAGAACCTTGTTTTTGCCTTGCAGCGCTGTTCACGGCTGTCTGCAAGGTCTCTGTGTGTGAGTGCAGCTCACTCTGTAGTCTGGTCCGCAGCCACCGCTGGTTGCAGTCAGCTCAGGGTTCGTCACTGCCTCATACTGTTCCATTGTCCTTTTTTGAATTAGTGCAGCCTGCTGCACATTTTTCAAATTTATCCTATTGGCTTTCCATCCGTATCCTGCTAGATTGTGGAAAAACAATATACAGGATTACATAGAGGAGCTTTTTTGCTGCTGAGGATGATGAAGAAGAAAGTGTGGGAGAAGTTAAAAAGAAGGTGAAGAGCATGATGGAAGTAGTGAAACTTAAATATCTGATGAAATCTGACAAAATATAAAAAATCTTAACATAGTCAATATCTTTGTAACTCCGAACGTCTTAAAAAAAAAAATCCTGCTATTCCATTTGATTGGCCTAAACCTCTATGCCTTTAATGTCTCCTCCACCTCCCCCAATACATCCTACATTATTCTTAGCTGTTTTCCTTCATGTAGAATTAACCTTTATTAACAAGGAAAGAAAGGGTTTATTTTAATTCCGATATTTTTGTCCCATCGACTTGCATTGGTATCGGTTATCGGTATCGGCGATATCTGATATTTTTTGAATATTGGCCGATCCAATCCGATACCGATACTTCCGGATATTGGAAGGTATCGCTCAACACTATTAATTACCAAAGGTCTAACTTCAGAAAATTCTTCTCATCAACTATTATTTCCAGGAGTTCTAAAGCCAGAGCCATGGACAAACTGGTATGAATTTAGGAAGATCCTGCTTGCCATATATTCAGTGGGACCTCCACCTATCCTGAAGATGAAAGAGTGCTGAGTTACTTTACCATTGTGCCGTTTGAAATCAAAGTGAAGAAGCCTTAATTTTCAAGGTGGGTAGTAGAGATGCCATATCCTAGCAATATGCCAGAACTTTATAAGATGTGAGTAGCCATTTCACTTAACCCCTTTCCGATCTGTGACACAGCGTATTCGTCATGAAAGTCGGTGCCATTTTGTCCTGTGACGCATATGCTGTGTCACAGAATCATCGTGGTCTGTGAGGCTCTCCAAATGTGACATGGTGTCCGCTAACGATTGGAACTAATTTTTCACTCAATAACTTTGTCATTCAAAATCAAATGGCTCTCCTTCCCTTCCAAGCCTTGCCGTGCGCCCAAACAGTGGTTTATCCCCACATATGAGGCATTGGTGTACTCAGGAAAAATTGCCCAAATTTCAGGATCCATTTTATTCTGTTGACCATGTGAAAATGAAAAAATTGAGGCTAAAAGAATTTTTTTGTGATAAAAAAAAGTACTTTTTCATTTTTACGGATCAATTTGTGAAGCACCTGGGGGTTCAAAGTGCTCACTATGCAGGGGGTTCAAAGTGCTCACTATGCATCTACATAAGTTCCCTGGGGGGTCTAATATGCAAAATGAGGTCACTTGTGGGGGTGCTCCAATGTTTAGGCACACAGGGGCTCTCCAAACTTGACATGGTGTCTGCTAACGATTGGAGCTAATTTTCCATTCAAAAAGTCAAATGGCGCTCCTTCCCTTCCGAGCCCCGCCGTGCGCCCTAACAGTGATTCCCCCCATATATGGGGTATTGGCGCACTCAGGATAAATTGGACAACAACTTTTGGGGTCCACTTTCTCCTTTTACCCTTGAGAAAATAAAAAAATTGTTGCTTAAAGATCATTTTTGTGACTAAAAAGTTAAATGTTCATTTTTTTCTTCCATGTTGCTTCTGCTGCAGTGAAACACCTGAAGGGTTAATAAACTTCTTGAATGCGGTTTTGAGCACCTTAAGGGGTGCAGTTTTTAGAATGGTGTCACTTTTGCGTAATTTCAGCCTTATAGACCGCTAAAACTGACTTCAAATGTGAGGTGGTCCCTAAAAAAATGGTTTTGTAAATTTTGTTGTAAAAATGAGAAATCGCTGGTCAGCTTTTAACCCTTATCGCTTCGTAACAAAAAAAAATTAGTTTAAAAAATTGTGCTGATGTAAAGTAGACATGTGGTAATGTTATTTATTAACTATTTTGTGTCACATAACTCTCTGGTTTAACAGAATAAAAATTCTAAATTTGAAAATTCCCAAATTTTCTCAAAATTTCCAATTTTTTCACAAATAAACGCAAAAATTATCGACCTAAATTTACCACTAACATGAAGCTAATATGTCATAAAAAAACAATCTCAGAATCGCTAGGATCCATTGAAGCGTTCCTGAGTTATTAACTCATAAAGGGACACTGGTCAGAATTGCCAAAAATGGCCAGGTCATTAAGGTCAAAATGGGCTGGGTCATGAAGGAGTTAATGTACTAGTCAGCACTACATATCAACCATATACTGAACATCCATCTTCCACTCTTTAATAAAATGTTGCCTACAAACATATGGGTAACAAATGAGTTTGATCATTTTTTTTTCTCTTTTTATATATTTCAATTGTTGGTATCCTAAGGACAAGGGTTTTATTAGATTCAATTATTCTTCTACCTTTATCGTCTTTATATATTTATTCGTTTCTTTCTGCTTTTTTGTTTTTAAATTAGTTTCTTAAAAAAATCTAATAAGAAGTTATTACAGCTATGTCTAATATATCCACATGTAGGAGTAAAGAAGATGAATATTAAACTGTATCCTGAAGCATAAGTTCAACAAAGTTAATATATTATTAGAGAATTTATAGCAATTCTTCACTATATATCAGTCAGACAAATCATTCACCAAACTATCACCAGGTTTTTTGAGATTTTTTTAATGTGTATGTGCAACACCCGCTAGGGCCATGGGGTACTTGGAACCGAATTGCAAGGTTCTTAAAGGGGTGGTCACTGAAGCAGTGACCCCGTCCGTGGCTATGGGCGCGCAATTAAAAGGGATGAGGCAATGTTTGTAGGGGATTGTTCGTGATGCCACCTGTGGTATTCAGCTATAGATGGCCGACGCTGCTTAAAGGGACCGCTGGGGCTGATGATGATTCAGCTAAGATGGTCCTGCTCCCCACAGGTGGAGCAGGGCCCCAGGGCTACCAGAACGGTCTATGAGGGATTGTGGATGTTGGGGTGCAGGAATGATTGGCGGACACAGGCACTGTAGTTTCTTTACCTTTAATTGTAGGTGCAGTCCCGAGCACAGGTACAGGTGGTATTGGACATCCGGGCAGCCTGGAAGCAGTTCAGAATCCCCCTAGCCAGGTGGGGTTGGAAGCCTCCCTACTGCGCTGTTCTTTAGGTTCTTGATGCCTTAAGCTCTCTTCAAGTTCCTCTCTTAGTCTGCCCTTTTGGTGGAACACTACCCGCATGGCAGGCAGCTTGAGCCTTATCCTAATGTCACTCTCTCGTGGTGACTCTGGGCTCTCTAGTTTGCTGCTGTGCCTTCAGGCGTCAGCTGTGGCCAGGAGACCTGCAATCTGCTGTTCTCCAGATTCAGCTGCTGGGCATGCAGTTCCCACACAAACACGGACTCCGGTGTCCAGTCTGTTGCGCTCAGTCCTGGGGTGAGCTCAATCGCAGCTCCTATCACCAGCTTCTCCTCACTTGCTTCCTCTTCCTTCACTGTCTCTGACTGACTAACTAACACCACCTGCAGACCAGAACTTATCAGGGAAGTTCCCCTTAAACTGGGGTTAGAGGTCCCGCTTCTGGTCTGGAGTCAGGAAAGTGTTGCATGCTAGTTTTACCTGTTAAGGGGATCCCTTTTTGCTTTCAGGCATGGCATCACCCCCTGTGAGGGAGGCATTGCCACTGTGGCATCCGGACTCCTGGGGTGTCACATATGTATTTGTGTAATGTATGCTATACCGTTATGAATGTGTGTGTGCTAAATAACAGAAAAAGCAAAGAACTGATAAAGGAAGATGCCACAGCCACACCCAACTGGTCTTTGTACAAACTAGAAAAGTCCCTAGCCGCACAATTAAAAAACATCACTTCAAAGCTGACTCCCTAAAGGCCAATGAGGGGTCATAGTGCCACCCCTCATCTCTACACTTGTATTGCTGAAAAATGTTGCCAATCTCACGTGTTTGCAAATGTTATCCTTGAAGTGGAAGTTGACCGGCTGAATACAATTTCCCTCAGGCTCAAGTAAAGGTATGTCAGTCTTGTATAGTGCTGTTTTTTTTGTTCTGTTTGTGCAAGGTGAGTATAAATAGCCCTTCCCAAGATGTAATAGGGCATAATAAAATGGGAAATGGAGAGACATAAGAATTATCAAGAGTTGGACAGAGACCATGCAGGCTGTTCCTCAAGAGAGAGGGAGACCAACCACGCAGCAAGATGTCTCCTGATCAAGTCCTGAAACCGAGCCATGACATAGATGGTACATGTGTATTATGTATATAAATTACATATATTTATATGCATATTTTTCAAAAATAGATGTTAATAGTTTTTTTTATAAATTAAAAAAATGTGAAGCAAATGAACAAAACAGAGAAATATTAATAAAGAAATAAAGTTAATATTTGGAGTGATCACCCATTGCTTTTAAAACAGCATTGATACATGAATTCTTCTTGCTAAACACACAGTTTTGAAGAAACTAAGCATTGAGGTTGTTCCAAACATCTAACCACAGAGAGATGAGCGGATTAGGCAAATTTTGAATTCACCGAGAAATTCTAATTTGTGGAAAAGTTTTTCTCCTCTAAATTTATTGCCCTTTATTATGTTCAGGGGTCTCTCCAGACCCCAGAGCATAATAAACTAATTATGTATAAAATAAAGAAAAAGTCCTTATTCTCACCGCTCGCTTTTCAGGAACTTCCGTGACTCACCATCACACATCTGATGTTCATCTCATAATCTGATACCAGCCACTCCTGTTTAAATCCCTGGGACTCTCAGAGTGAGCCAGGACTTCTGGATTTTATGAGGCCTGGGATGGTTTGTGACATCATGACCTTGTACCTGCATGCACTGAACCATTCCAGCATGATAAATATGTTGTAAAAACCCCTTAGCTCCCCTGATTCTACCACTGTTTGCCTTTTGCTTTATGTATCTCTATTGTAAAGATATTGACATGTATTAATTTTGGAGTTTAATATGTGAAATCTCCACTAGCAGTTTAAATGAGCATTTTTTTCAGAGTTTTCTCTGCGGGCATACCCTCACCTCTCCCCTAGCAGTCTCAAACACTGTCAGGCTATGATTGACAGCACCTAGAAGGTATTGGTGAAAGTGCACACCCACACTGAAAACTGTAAATAAATGCTCAGTTGAGCTGCAATAAGAAATTTCACATTTTGCCCTCCAAAAGCAATAAATGTGAACATCACTGCAATGTTGCAATGCAGCACAATATGGAAAAAAGTGGACTTGCCCAGGGATAGCGATGAGCGAACCTGAACTTCAAAGTTCGGGGTTCATACAGGACACTTAGCGTCCGATGCTGAACTCCGAACACGGACTTCTCCCAGAAGTCTGTTTCAATGTTCAGAGTTTGAGGGGAATTCCGGGAGAGGAGAGATAATTTTCTAGCTCCAAAGTTCAGGTCCCCATTGTTGTAAATGGGATTTGGGTACAGGTTAAAGTTCGGGTCAAGTTCTGGTACCCGAACCAAACTTTGGACTAAAGTTGGGGTTGGCCTTTAGAACTCGAAATTCCATGGGTCCGCTCATCCCTACTCAGGGACTTTTAAAAAGTAATTTACTCAAAATTTGTGTGCAAGTGACAATTCCCTTTTAAGAATTATCTTCAGTATAAAGAAGAACAAAGAATCTTGGACGTGATGATATGGTCCCATCCCGATTGCAACATCATCGAATCTGTGTGTGATTACAAGAACAGACAGAAGGATGTGAGCAAGCCTACATCCACCGAAAATCTGCAGTTAGTTCTCCAAGATGTTTGGAACAACCTCCCTGCCGAGTCTCTTCAAAACCTGTGCACAAGTGCACCTAGATGACTTGATGCCATTTTGAAGGCAAAGGGCGATGACGTCAAACATTGATCTGATTTAGATTTCTCTTTCGTTCACTCACTTTTAGTGTTGAGCATTCCGATACCGCAAGTATCGGGTATCGGCCGATACTTGCGGTATCGGAATTCCGATACCGGGATTCCGATACTTGGCGCGTATCGGATACCGGAATCGGAAGTTCAATGATTCAAAATTCAGAAATTCAGCCAATGAGAAAGATTCCAAGTGTGGGCACATCCTGTTTAGCATGGAGGGCATGAAACTACTGGCAAGGCTGTGATTGGCTGCTGAAATGATGTCATGATGCAGTTTAAAAGTCGCTGGCGCCATTTTGCGATCACTCTGCTGTGAATTCAGTTAGTGACAGGACGCTGTTTGCTGACTGAGGGACAGTTTAGAGATAGCGATTTGCTTCTTTGTGCTTTCCAAAGGCTAATTTAGCAACCGCTGTGTTCACCTACTATTCACCTTCCTTTTGCCTTGTAGCGCTGTTTTCACAGCGATCTGCAAGGTCTCTCTGTGTGTGTGTGTGTGAGTGCAGCCCACTCTCTAGTCTGAGTGCAGCCACATAGGCCATCCATAGCTGGTTGTATTCAGTTCAGGGAGGGTGGTTCATTGCCTCATACTGTCCTTTTTTTTTTTTTTTTGAAGTAGTGCAGGCTGCTGCACATTTTTTCCAAAAATTCCTATTAGTGTCTTTCCACCCGTCTCCAGCTAATTTGTGGAAAAACACTACATAGGATAAAGTAGAGGAGGGTTTTTGGGCCTTGCAGCGCCGTTTACGGCTGTCTGCACGGTCTCCGTGTGACTGCAGCTCGCCCTGTAATCTGTGAGCAGCTATAGCCTGGTTGTCTCCAGCTCAGGGTTTTTCACTGCGTCATACCGCCAAATCAATTTTCTTTTTTTTCAAAGTAGTGTAGTCTGCTGCTAATTTATTTTAAAAAATCCTATTAGTGTCTTTCCACCCGTCTCCAGCTAATTTGTGGAAAAACACTACATAGGATAAAGTAGAGGAGGGTTTTTGGGCCTTGCAGCGCCGTTTACGGCTGTCTGCACGGTCTCCGTGTGACTGCAGCTCGCCCTGTAGTCTGTGAGCAGCCGTAGCCTGGTTGTCTGCAGCTCAGGGTTTTTCACTGCGTCATACCGCCAAATCAATTTTCTTTTTTTTCAAAGTAGTGTAGTCTGCTGCTAATTTATTTTAAAAAATCCTATTAGTGTCTTTCCACCCGTCTCCAGCTAATTTGTGGAAAAACACTACATAGGATAAAGTAGAGGAGGGTTTTTGGGCCTTGCAGCGCCGTTTACGGCTGTCTGCACGGTCTCCGTGTGATTGCAGCTCTATCCGTTGTCAGTTCAGCCCCCAAAAAATAAATAAATAATAAAGTTCACCAAACACACCAGTTACACACCACTTTACATTTGTGTAGGCCACATTAGCTCATATTCAAGTCTAGTCCACACTTTAGAAAATTAGTGTGTCTTATACCTGTTAGGAGGAGTTGCTCAGGAATAAGCACACAAAGCCGTTAGTACTTTTCTGCTTATCTTTATCAGTCAACCAAGATGAAGAAGGCAGTGAGTAAGGCACGTGGGCGTGGGCGTGGGCGCGGAGCAGGGAGGGGACGTGGGGATTCTGTGCCTGCTGCGGGCACCGGTGAGTCATCAGCACCCACTTTCACAAGGGAACAGTCGTTCATGCGCAGCTTTGTCGCCGAGCGCCGTACACCGCTGCTGCGTGAAGACCAAATTGAAGCCGTTGTGGGATGGATGGCAGCTAATGCATCAACTTCCATTAGTGCCACATCCTCTCAGACACAGAGCACTGGAGAGCAGCCATCTGTCTCTTCACCACCTGCAAAATTGCCCAGGCAGACAGAGATCCCAGGACAGGAGCAGTCTCTACTTCTGTTCTCTGAATCATCTCTTGGCTTGGAAACAGGGGGCCAGCCAAGCAGCATTGGAGAAATGGAAGAAGAGGCAGGGTGCAGTGATGCCCAACAGCTTTTTCTGTCTTCCTCTGAAGAGGCGGGTGGGCCAGTGGCTCCGGTCACCACCTCGCAGGCCGCATCAGCTGATGATGACACTCAGGTGCCACTTACTGGTGCGTGCTCTGCTGCTGAGACTACCCAGGAGGAGCAGTTGGGGGCAGAGGGTAGTGTAGATGATGAGGTCCTTGACCCATCTTGGCGTCAGGGACAGGAAGGTGGTGGGAGCAGCTCTGAGGAAGAGATTCCCCGTACGGCCCAAAGAGGGAGAGGGAGGGGGAAGACTGCGGATCCTGCAGCCTCCGCTTTGGCACCCGTAAGGAGCATGTCTCTTCCAAAAGTCAAAAGGGGGGCTCCCAAGACTTGCAGTGCCTGGTCCTTTTTTGACACAGTTGCAGATGACATTTGCTATGTCAGATGCAAGGTGTGTCATCAAAAAATCAAAAGAGGTCAAAAAGTCGCCAACCTCAATACCTCCAACATGTGGAAACATGTGCGCAACAGGCACCCGGCGGAGTTAGACAAACACACTGAAGAGCTAGGCCAACCAACAGCGGCAGCTACCACCTCTTCAGCTCGTGTTGCCTCTTCCTCTAGCTCACACGCAGCTGGTTCGGCTTCCTCCCAGGATCGCCGTGGAAGAACCTCTGGCCCTGTTGTCCAGAGACCCGCTGTCATTCCACCCGCAGCACCACTTTCCCAGTCAACCACACACTCCCAGCCCAGTCTACAGCCATCGGTAGTACAGGCATGGGAGAAAAGGCGGCCTTTCTCGTCAAACCACCCACGAGCACAGGCTCTGACTGCAGGCATTGCCAAACTTCTGTCACTGGAAATGCTGTCATTCAGGCTGGTGGAGACTGACAGCTTCCGTGACTTGATGTCATTGGCAGTCCCACAGTACAGTGTGCCCAGCCGCTTTTACTTCAGCAGGCAAGCCGTCCCTGCCCTGCACAAGCATGTGGAGGGACACATAAAACACGCGCTACTGAACGCCGTCAGTAGCAAGGTCCACCTCACCACCGATGCGTGGACCAGTCAACATGGACAGGGGCGATACCTTTCCCTCACTGCCCATTGGGTTAATGTCGTTGAGCCGGGTACAGACCGTGCGAGTGGCGCAGGACGTGTCCTGCCCACTCCAAGGATTGCAGGAATCCATTCTGTACGCATTGACTCCTCCTCTTACACCAGTTCCTCAGAATCATCGCTGCAGGAGCCGTCACAGTCCACCTCCACATGGACCCGTGATGAACGTGTACCTGTTACGACTGACATGAGCACAGCCGTGGCCAAACGTCAACAGGCCGTCTTGAAATTAATTTTTTGGGGGAATCGTAGCCACACAGCGCAGGAGCTCTGGAATGCCATCAAGCAGGAGAGCGATGTGTGGTTTGAGCCAGCGAATCTCCAGCCAGGCATGGTAGTGTGTGATAATGGCCGAAATCTGGTGGCAGCCCTGGGCCTCGGCAACCTCACTCACATCCCATGTCTGGCACATGTGCTCAATTTGGTCGTGCAGAGTTTTTTGAGGGACTATCCGGATCTTGATGCTGCACAAGGTCCGCCTAGAGTGTGCTCACTTGCGGCGTTCCAGCACGGCAAAAGCGCGCATTGCGGCTCTGCAGCGCCGACACCGCCTGCCGGAACATCGCATCATATGTGACCTACCTACCAGGTGGAATTCCACGTTACATATGTTGGAGCGGTTGTGTGAGCAGCAGCAAGCTGTAATGGAGTACCAGCTGTATCAGGTGCAAAAAAGTCGCAGTCAGCGCCGTACAGACTTCACAACCACAGAGTGGGCCACTATGAAGGATGTCTGCCAGGTTTTGCGTCCCTTTGATTATTCCACGCGGATGGCGAGTGCAGATGATGCACTAGTCAGCATGACTGTCCCCCTTATCTGCCTGCTTGAAAAATCACTGCAAGCGCTAAGGGATGATGTTGTGGAAGAGGTGGAGGATGAGGATTCACCACTTCCATCATCTTCTGGACAGTCAGCGCCACGTGGTTCCTCACAAACGCGTAGGCAGGGGACAGTTTGTGAGGAGGATGAGGAGGAGTCAATGGAGGAGGAAGACATCCGTCCAGAGGAGGGAGTTCCCGAATTGTCCAGTACTCAGTGTGTACAGCGAGGGTGGGGTGATGACGAGCGGGCAGAGATCACGCCTCCAGCTGGGGACAGCGTTTCTTGGGCAGTTGGCAGTCTGCAGCACATGGTGGATTACATGCTGCAGTGTCTGAGAAACGACCGCCGCATCGACCACATTCTCAACATGTCTGATTATTGGGTGTTCACCCTCCTCGATCCTCGCTACCGGGACAACGTAGAAAGCCTCATCACACCGTTGAACCGGGAGCGAAAAATGCGGGAGTACCAAGACACACTGGTCAGTTCCATCATCTTCTCCATTCCAACTGAGAGAAGTGCTGCTAGTGCATTCCAAAGCAGCTCAGTGCGTCCAGGCAGTGGTGGAGGCTCTGCACAAAGAGGGAGCAGAAGCAGTGCCTCTGCCCAAGGCAAGACCAGTATGGCCGAACTGTGGCACAGTTTTCTGTGCCCGCCACAAAAGTCTACACCATCACAGACGGCTCCAGTCAGCAGGAGGCAACGGTTCCGTCAGATGGTGACAGACTACATGTCTTGCCCTCTTGCTGTACTCCCAGACGGCTCTTCCCCTTTCAAGTTTTGGGTCTCAAAGCTGGATACATGGCCAGAGCTAAGCCAGTATGCATTGGAGGTGCTGTCTTGCCCTGCGGCCAGTGTATTATCGGAACGTGTCTTTAGTGCTGCAGGTGGTGTACTAACTGACCGTCGCATGCGACTATCCTCCGATAACGTTGACCGGCTTACTTTCCTGAAAATGAACAAGGCCTGGATCTCGCAGGAATTTGCCACTCCTCCTCCTGATTAAATAATTAGGTCACTGTATACGTTATCCAGGTCTCCTGTTGTGTTCATCTTTCTACCACCTGAACTTAAATTCCTGGGCTCCAACTCCGCCAGTTGAGGCTCAGATGTGCCGTCTGCACAGTCGAAACATACGACCCAGTGTTATTGGGTTTCAGTAACGTCAGCTGATCCCCAGCTGTGTAGCCGGCAATGTGTCATGCGACCGCCACGCTGACACAACAACTGAAATGTAAGGGAATCTGTCCCCCCCCCCCCAAGGCGTTTGTTACTGAAAGAGCCACCTTGTGCAGCAGTAATGCTGCACAAGGAAAAAGGTAGCTATTTTGGTTTTGCTCCTTGCACACGCAAAACTTAACACTTATAAAATGTGTCCACTGATACCGTAAAACCGTCCCGGAGGTGGGACTTTCCTTCGTAATATGACGCAGCACAGCCGTCATTCCTACCCCCCCAGCGCCGCGCCCCGGCTCCTCAGCGTTGTTTGATTCCGTCCCGGAGCCTGCGCTGTTATGTTATCCCGTGGCCAGGCACACTTAGCGCTGCCCGTCTTCTGGCATCATTTGGTGTCAGGCTGGCTGCGCCTGTGCAGCCACGCTGGCCGAGAGCCCGCCTCGCAGTGTCTTCTGATTTAATCCCACTGGGGGCCTGGGATCTATGGACATGCGCAGTGCATATCTGAACCTCCACCTCTCACTCATCTCCCTATGGCTTCTTCAGACTGTTCGGTGTCAGCTGGTCCCTAATAGCATGCCACGGCCGTGACACCGCACAGTCTGAAAAAGAAGCCGTAGGGAGGGGAGTGAGAGGCGAGGATATGCACTGCGCATGGCCATGGATCCCAGGCCCCCAGTGGGATTACATCAGAAGACACTGCGAGGCGGGCTCTCGGCCAGCGCGGCCGCACAGGCGCAGCCAGCCTGACACCAAATGATGTCAGAAGATGGGCAGCGCTAAGTGTGCCTGGCCACGGGATAACATAACAGCGCAGGCTCCGGGACGGAATCAAACAACGCTGAGGAGCCGGGGCACGGCGGCGGGGGGGTAGTAATGATGGCTGTGCTGCGTCATATTACGAAGGAAAGTCCCACCTCCGGGACGGTTTCACGGCTTCAGGGGACACATTTTAAAAGTGTTTAGTTCTGTGTTTGCAAGGAGCATGATGAAAAGAGCCACCTTTTCCTTTTGCATCTTTTGTGCTGCACAAGCTGGCTCTTTCAGCTACAAACGCCTTGGGGGGGGGTTAAAGGTTCCCTTTCGACTTTCTCAGGCTTCGGCCTACATTGTGTTCCTCTGCTTTTCCACCTGCCCCTGGGCTCCAACACCGCCAGTTGCCGTCCAGAAGTGCTGTACGCACAGTCAACAGTCCCTCCTCTGTTATTGGGGTTCAGTAACGTCAGCTGTTCCCCTGCTGTGTGTGTGGCAATCCCTCCTACCTCCTCCTACCTCCTCCAACCTCCTCCTCCTCCACCTGTCCCTGGGCTCCAACACCGCCAGTTGACGTCCAGAAGTGCTGTACGCACAGTCAACAGTCCCTCCTCTGTTATTGGGGTTCAGTAACGTCAGCTGTTCCCCTGCTGTGTGTGTGGCAATCCCTCCTACCTCCTCCAACCTCCTCCAACCTCCTCCTCCTCCACCTGTCCCTGGGCTCCAACACCGCCAGTTGCTGTCCAGAAGTGCTGTACGCACAGTCAACAGTCCCTCCTCTGTTATTGGGGTTCAGTAACGTCAGCTGTTCCCCTGCTGTGTGTGTGGCAATCCCTCCTACCTCCTCCAACCTCCTCCTCCTCCACCTGTCCCTGGGCTCCAACACCGCCAGTTGCCGTCCAGAAGTGCTGTACGCACAGTCAACAGTCCCTCCTCTGTTATTGGGGTTCAGTAACGTCAGCTGTTCCCCTGCTGTGTGTGTGGCAATCCCTCCTACCTCCTCCAACCTCCTCCTCCTCCACCTGTCCCTGGGCTCCAACACCGCCAGTTGCCGTCCAGAAGTGCTGTACGCACAGTCAACAGTCCCTCCTCTGTTATTGGGGTTCAGTAACGTCAGCTGTTCCCCTGCTGTGTGTGTGGCAATCCCTCCTACCTCCTCCTACCTCCTCCAACCTCCTCCTCCTCCACCTGTCCCTGGGCTCCAACACCGCCAGTTGCCGTCCAGAAGTGCTGTACGCACAGTCAACAGTCCCTCCTCTGTTATTGGGGTTCAGTAACGTCAGCTGTTCCCCTGCTGTGTGTGTGGCAATCCCTCCTACCTCCTCCAACCTCCTCCTCCTCCACCTGTCCCTGGGCTCCAACACCGCCAGTTGCCGTCCAGAAGTGCTGTACGCACAGTCAACAGTCCCTCCTCTGTTATTGGGGTTCAGTAACGTCAGCTGTTCCCCTGCTGTGTGTGTGGCAATCCCTCCTACCTCCTCCAACCTCCTCCTCCTCCACCTGTCCCTGGGCTCCAACACCGCCAGTTGCCGTCCAGAAGTGCTGTACGCACAGTCAACAGTCCCTCCTCTGTTATTGGGGTTCAGTAACGTCAGCTGTTCCCCTGCTGTGTGTGTGGCAATGCCTCCTACCTCCTCCAACCTCCTCCTCCTCCACCTGTCCCTGGGCTCCAACACCGCCAGTTGCCGTCCAGAAGTGCTGTACGCACAGTCAACAGTCCCTCCTCTGTTATTGGGGTTCAGTAACGTCAGCTGTTCCCCTGCTGTGTGTGTGGCAATCCCTCCTACCTCCTCCAACCTCCTCCTCCTCCACCTGTCCCTGGGCTCCAACACCGCCAGTTGCCGTCCAGAAGTGCTGTACGCACAGTCAACAGTCCCTCCTCTGTTATTGGGGTTCAGTAACGTCAGCTGTTCCCCTGCTGTGTGTGTGGCAATCCCTCCTACCTCCTCCTACCTCCTCCAACCTCCTCCTCCTCCACCTGTCCCTGGGCTCCAACACCGCCAGTTGCCGTCCAGAAGTGCTGTACGCACAGTCAACAGTCCCTCCTCTGTTATTGGGGTTCAGTAACGTCAGCTGTTCCCCTGCTGTGTGTGTGGCAATCCCTCCTACCTCCTCCAACCTCCTCCTCCTCCACCTGTCCCTGGGCTCCAACACCGCCAGTTGCCGTCCAGAAGTGCTGTACGCACAGTCAACAGTCCCTCCTCTGTTATTGGGGTTCAGTAACGTCAGCTGTTCCCCTGCTGTGTGTGTGGCAATCCCTCCTACCTCCTCCAACCTCCTCCTCCTCCACCTGTCCCTGGGCTCCAACACCGCCAGTTGCCGTCCAGAAGTGCTGTACGCTCAGTCAACAGTCCCTCCTCTGTTATTGGGGTTCAGTAACGTCAGCTGTTCCCCTGCTGTGTGTGTGGCAATCCCTCCTACCTCCTCCAACCTCCTCCTCCTCCACCTGTCCCTGGGCTCCAACACCGCCAGTTGCCGTCCAGAAGTGCTGTACGCACAGTCAACAGTCCCTCCTCTGTTATTGGGGTTCAGTAACGTCAGCTGTTCCCCTGCTGTGTGTGTGGCAATCCCTCCTACCTCCTCCTACCTCCTCCAACCTCCTCCTCCTCCACCTGTCCCTGGGCTCCAACACCGCCAGTTGCCGTCCAGAATTGCTGTACGCACAGTCAACAGTCCCTCCTCTGTTATTGGGGTTCAGTAACGTCAGCTGTTCCCCTGCTGTGTGTGTGGCAATCCCTCCTACCTCCTCCAACCTCCTCCTCCTCCACCTGTCCCTGGGCTCCAACACCGCCAGTTGCCGTCCAGAAGTGCTGTACGCACAGTCAACAGTCCCTCCTCTGTTATTGGGGTTCAGTAACGTCAGCTGTTCCCCTGCTGTGTGTGTGGCAATCCCTCCTACCTCCTCCAACCTCCTCCTCCTCCACCTGTCCCTGGGCTCCAACACCGCCAGTTGCCGTCCAGAAGTGCTGTACGCACAGTCAACAGTCCCTCCTCTGTTATTGGGGTTCAGTAACGTCAGCTGTTCCCCTGCTGTGTGTGTGGCAATCCCTCCTACCTCCTCCTACCTCCTCCAACCTCCTCCTCCTCCACCTGTCCCTGGGCTCCAACACCGCCAGTTGCCGTCCAGAAGTGCTGTACACACAGTCAACAGTCCCTCCTCTGTTATTGGGGTTCAGTAACGTCAGCTGTTCCCCTGCTGTGTGTGTGGCAATCCCTCCTACCTCCTCCAACCTCCTCCAACCTCCTCCTCCTCCACCTGTCCCTGGGCTCCAACACCGCCAGTTGCCGTCCAGAAGTGCTGTACGCACAGTCAACAGTCCCTCCTCTGTTATTGGGGTTCAGTAACGTCAGCTGTTCCCCTGCTGTGTGTGTGGCAATCCCTCCTACCTCCTCCAACCTCCTCCTCCTCCACCTGTCCCTGGGCTCCAACACCGCCAGTTGCCGTCCAGAAGTGCTGTACGCACAGTCAACAGTCCCTCCTCTGTTATTGGGGTTCAGTAACGTCAGCTGTTCCCCTGCTGTGTGTGTGGCAATCCCTCCTACCTCCTCCAACCTCCTCCTCCTCCACCTGTCCCTGGGCTCCAACACCGCCAGTTGCCGTCCAGAAGTGCTGTACGCACAGTCAACAGTCCCTCCTCTGTTATTGGGGTTCAGTAACGTCAGCTGTTCCCCTGCTGTGTGTGTGGCAATCCCTCCTACCTCCTCCTACCTCCTCCAACCTCCTCCTCCTCCACCTGTCCCTGGGCTCCAACACCGCCAGTTGCCATCCAGAAGTGCTGTACGCACAGAGCCAAACACCTCGCCAATGTGTTAGTGGGGTTCAGCACCGCCAGCTGTTCCCCTGCTGTGTATACGGCAACGTGTACTGCGACCGCCACGCAGACACAACAAGTTAAATGTAAGGGAACCTGACCCCCCCCCCCCCCCAGGCGTTTGTTACTGAAGGAGCCACCTTGTGCAGCAGTAATGATGCAAAGGGAAAAAGTGCCTCTTTTCGTGATGCTCCTTGCACATGCTGAACCAAACACTTATGAAATGTGTCCCCACACAGCGTTAAACCGTCCGGTAGGTGGAACTTTCCTTTGTCGTGTGACGCAGCACAGCCATCATTTTTACCCCCTTGGCGCCGTGCGCCCCCTCCTCAGCGTTGTTTGAATCTGTCCCAGAGCCTGCGCTGTTAGGTTAGCCCTTGGCCATGCACACATGTTGCGCTGCCCGTCTTCTGACCTCATTTGGTGTCAGGCTGGCTGCGCCTGTGCGGGTGCGCTGGCCGAGATCCCGCCTCGCAGTGTCGTCTAATGTAATCCCACCGCGGGCCTGTGATCCGTGCCCGTGCGCAGTGCATATCCTCTCCTCTCACTCCCCTCCCTACGGCTTCTTCAGACTGTGCGATGTCAGCTGGTCCCTAATAGCATGCCACGGCCGTGACACCGCACAGTCTGAAAAAGCCGTAGGGAGGGGAGTGAGAGGAGAGGATATGCACTGCGCACGGGCACGGATCACAGGCCCGCGGTGGGATTACATTAGACGACACTGCGAGGCGGGATCTCGGCCAGCGCACCCGCACAGGCGCAGCCAGCCTGACACCAAATGAGGTCAGAAGACGGGCAGCGCAACATGTGTGCATGGCCAAGGGCTAACCTAACAGCGCAGGCTCCGGGACAGATTTAAACAACGCTGAGGAGGCGGCGCACGGCGCCAAGGGGGTAAAAATGATGGCTGTGCTGCGTCACACGACAAAGGAAAGTTCCACCTACCGGACGGTTTAACGCTGTGAGGAGACACATTTCATAAATGTTAGGTTCCGCATGTACAAGGACCATAATTAAAAGAGCTAAGTTTACCTTTTCCAGCATTAGTGCTGTACACAATGGCTCTTTCAGCTACAAACGCCTGGGGGGGGGGGGGGTTAAAGGTTTCCTTTCAACTTGCTCGAGTGCAGGCTTCGGCCTACACTCCGCTCCCCCTGCTCCTCCTGCTGACCCTGGGCTCTAACACCGCCAGTTTTTGCCCAGATGTGCTAGCTGCACAGAGAAAAACACCAGCCAATGTGTCAGTGGGGTTCAGCACCGCCAGCTGTTCCCCTGCTGTGTAGCCGGCAACGTGTCCTGCGACCGCCACGCAGACACAAGAACTGAAATTGAAGGGAACCTGTCCCCCCTCCCCCAGGTGTTTCTATGTTTTACAGCTACCTTGAACAGCAGTAATGCTGCATGTGTTCAAGGTGGCTCAGAAACGTATTCTCCTCGCACATGTGGAACTGAAAACACGTCTGAAATGTGTCCTCTGTGTGACCATTTAACCGTCCCGGTGGTGTGACTTTCCTTTGTAATGACACGCTGCAACCCCCTTGGTAGCGCTGCCCGTCTTCTGGCATCATTGTTTGGCTGGCTGCACCTCTGCGGCCGCCCTGACCCACACAACGCCCCTCGGTGTCTTATTTATTGGGACTGCGAGGGTGTGATTGATGGGCAGGATCAGTGCATCAGTTCGCCTGTCCCTCCTCTCCTTCCGCCTTCTTCGGACTGTGCGGCTTCATGGCCGTGGCATGCGATAAGGGATCAGATGACGCCGCACAGTCTGAAGCGGGTGTAAGGACCCGAGTGTGAGAGGCGAACATATGTGCTGCGCCAGGCCCTGAATCCCAGCCCCGCAGTGTTTTAACAATGTTAAGACACTGCGGGGCTGGGATTCAGGGGCATCGCGAACCGCACCGGCCGACATTACATGATGCCAGAAGATGGGCAGCGCTAACGGCGCTAGGCCAGGGGATAACACGACAGCGCAGACTCCTGTACAGCAAATAACAACGCTCGGGAGGCTGCACCCAGCACCAAGGTGGGATTCTTGACACCTGTGCTGCGTCTCATTACAAAGGGAACTCTCGCCTCCATTACACAGTTTGACTGTATAAAGGGCTAAATGTTATACGTGTTCCATTCAGCGTGTGCAAGGAGAAAAATTACAAGAGCAACCTTTGACTTGCGCAGCACTGCTGCTGCATAAGCTGTGGCTCTTCTACTTTGTAACCCCTGAGGGGGGGTTAAAGGTGACTTTTGAAATCGGTTCAATTAGGCTTCGGCCTACACTCTGCTCCACCTGCAGAGCCCGGGCTCCAACAACGCTAGTTGCTGTCCGGAAGTGCTGGCTGCACAGAGCCAAACACCTCGCCAATGTGTCAGTGGGGTCCAGCACCGCCAGCTGTTCCCCTGCTGTGTAGCCGGCAACGTGTCCTGCAAAAGCCACGCAGACACAACACACCCAAAGCTGCCGCCTGTGCAGGCTTCGGCCTACACTCCCCTCCCCCTGCTCCTCCTCCTCCTGCTCCTCCTCCTGCTGTCCCTGGGCTCTAACACACCGCCAGTTGGGGCCCAGATGTGCTAGCTGCACAGAGAAAAACACCAGCCAATGTGTCAGTGGGGTCCAGCACCGCCAGCTGTTCCCCTGCTGTGCAGCCGGCAACGTGTCCTGCAAAAGCCACGCAGACACAAGAACTGAAATTGAAGGGAACCTGTCCCCCCTCCCCCAGGCGTTTTTACGTTATCCAGCCACCTTGTACAGCGGTAATGCTGCATGTGTGCAAGGTGGCTCAGAAACGTATTCTCCTCGCACATGTGGAACTGAAAACACGTCTGAAATGTGTCCTCTGTGTGACCATTTAACCGTCCCGGTGGTGTGACTTTCCTTTGTAATGACACGCTGCAACCCCCTTGGTAGCGCTGCCCGTCTTCTGGCATCATTGTTTGGCTGGCTGCGCCTCTGCGGCCGCCCTGACCCACACAACGCCCCTCGGTGTCTTATTTATTGGGACTGCGAGGGTGTTATTCATGGGCAGGATCAGTGCATCAGTTCGCCTGTCCCTCCTCTCCTTCCGCCTTCTTCGGACTGTGCGGCTTCATGGCCGTGGCATGCGATAAGGGATCAGATGACGCCGCACAGTCTGAAGCGGGTGTAAGGACCCGAGTGTGAGAGGCGAACATATGTGCTGCGCCAGGCCCTGAATCCCAGCCCCGCAGTGTTTTAACAATGTTAAGACACTGCGGGGCTGGGATTCAGGGGCATCGCGAACCGCACCGGCCGACATTACATGATGCCAGAAGATGGGCAGCGCTAACGGCGCTAGGCCAGGGGATAACACGACAGCGCAGACTCCTGTACAGCAAATAACAACGCTCGGGAGGCTGCACCCAGCACCAAGGTGGGATTCTTGACACCTGTGCTGCGTCTCATTACAAAGGGAACTCTCGCCTCCATTACACAGTTTGACTGTATAAAGGGCTAAATGTTATACGTGTTCCATTCAGCGTGTGCAAGGAGAAAAATTACAAGAGCAACCTTTGACTTGCGCAGCACTGCTGCTGCATAAGCTGTGGCTCTTCTACTTTGTAACCCCTGAGGGGGGGTTAAAGGTGACTTTTGAAATCGGTTCAATTAGGCTTCGGCCTACACTCTGCTCCACCTGCAGAGCCCGGGCTCCAACAACGCTAGTTGCTGTCCGGAAGTGCTGGCTGCACAGAGCCAAACACCTCGCCAATGTGTCAGTGGGGTCCAGCACCGCCAGCTGTTCCCCTGCTGTGTAGCCGGCAACGTGTCCTGCAAAAGCCACGCAGACACAACACACCCAAAGCTGCCGCCTGTGCAGGCTTCGGCCTACACTCCCCTCCCCCTGCTCCTCCTCCTCCTGCTCCTCCTCCTGCTGTCCCTGGGCTCTAACACACCGCCAGTTGGGGCCCAGATGTGCTAGCTGCACAGAGAAAAACACCAGCCAATGTGTCAGTGGGGTCCAGCACCGCCAGCTGTTCCCCTGCTGTGCAGCCGGCAACGTGTCCTGCAAAAGCCACGCAGACACAAGAACTGAAATTGAAGGGAACCTGTCCCCCCTCCCCCAGGCGTTTTTACGTTATCCAGCCACCTTGTACAGCGGTAATGCTGCATGTGTGCAAGGTGGCTCAGAAACGTATTCTCCTCGCACATGTGGAACTGAAAACACGTCTGAAATGTGTCCTCTGTGTGACCATTTAACCGTCCCGGTGGTGTGACTTTCCTTTGTAATGACACGCTGCAACCCCCTTGGTAGCGCTGCCCGTCTTCTGGCATCATTGTTTGGCTGGCTGCGCCTCTGCGGCCGCCCTGACCCACACAACGCCCCTCGGTGTCTTATTTATTGGGACTGCGAGGGTGTGATTGATGGGCAGGATCAGTGCATCAGTTCGCCTGTCCCTCCTCTCCTTCCGCCTTCTTCGGACTGTGCGGCTTCATGGCCGTGGCATGCGATAAGGGATCAGATGACGCCGCACAGTCTGAAGCGGGTGTAAGGACCCGAGTGTGAGAGGCGAACATATGTGCTGCGCCAGGCCCTGAATCCCAGCCCCGCAGTGTTTTAACAATGTTAAGACACTGCGGGGCTGGGATTCAGGGGCATCGCGAACCGCACCGGCCGACATTACATGATGCCAGAAGATGGGCAGCGCTAACGGCGCTAGGCCAGGGGATAACACGACAGCGCAGACTCCTGTACAGCAAATAACAACGCTCGGGAGGCTGCACCCAGCACCAAGGTGGGATTCTTGACACCTGTGCTGCGTCTCATTACAAAGGGAACTCTCGCCTCCATTACACAGTTTGACTGTATAAAGGGCTAAATGTTATACGTGTTCCATTCAGCGTGTGCAAGGAGAAAAATTACAAGAGCAACCTTTGACTTGCGCAGCACTGCTGCTGCATAAGCTGTGGCTCTTCTACTTTGTAACCCCTGAGGGGGGGTTAAAGGTGACTTTTGAAATCGGTTCAATTAGGCTTCGGCCTACACTCTGCTCCACCTGCAGAGCCCGGGCTCCAACAACGCTAGTTGCTGTCCGGAAGTGCTGGCTGCACAGAGCCAAACACCTCGCCAATGTGTCAGTGGGGTCCAGCACCGCCAGCTGTTCCCCTGCTGTGTAGCCGGCAACGTGTCCTGCAAAAGCCACGCAGACACAACACACCCAAAGCTGCCGCCTGTGCAGGCTTCGGCCTACACTCCCCTCCCCCTGCTCCTCCTCCTCCTGCTCCTCCTCCTGCTGTCCCTGGGCTCTAACACACCGCCAGTTGGGGCCCAGATGTGCTAGCTGCACAGAGAAAAACACCAGCCAATGTGTCAGTGGGGTCCAGCACCGCCAGCTGTTCCCCTGCTGTGCAGCCGGCAACGTGTCCTGCAAAAGCCACGCAGACACAAGAACTGAAATTGAAGGGAACCTGTCCCCCCTCCCCCAGGCGTTTTTACGTTATCCAGCCACCTTGTACAGCGGTAATGCTGCATGTGTGCAAGGTGGCTCAGAAACGTATTCTCCTCGCACATGTGGAACTGAAAACACGTCTGAAATGTGTCCTCTGTGTGACCATTTAACCGTCCCGGTGGTGTGACTTTCCTTTGTAATGACACGCTGCAACCCCCTTGGTAGCGCTGCCCGTCTTCTGGCATCATTGTTTGGCTGGCTGCGCCTCTGCGGCCGCCCTGACCCACACAACGCCCCTCGGTGTCTTATTTATTGGGACTGCGAGGGTGTGATTGATGGGCAGGATCAGTGCATCAGTTCGCCTGTCCCTCCTCTCCTTCCGCCTTCTTCGGACTGTGCGGCTTCATGGCCGTGGCATGCAATAAGGGATCAGATGACGCCGCACAGTCTGAAGCGGGTGTAAGGACCCGAGTGTGAGAGGCGAACATATGTGCTGCGCCAGGCCCTGAATCCCAGCCCCGCAGTGTTTTAACAATGTTAAGACACTGCGGGGCTGGGATTCAGGGGCATCGCGAACCGCACCGGCCGACATTACATGATGCCAGAAGATGGGCAGCGCTAACGGCGCTAGGCCAGGGGATAACACGACAGCGCAGACTCCTGTACAGCAAATAACAACGCTCGGGAGGCTGCACCCAGCACCAAGGTGGGATTCTTGACACCTGTGCTGCGTCTCATTACAAAGGGAACTCTCGCCTCCATTACACAGTTTGACTGTATAAAGGGCTAAATGTTATACGTGTTCCATTCAGCGTGTGCAAGGAGAAAAATTACAAGAGCAACCTTTGACTTGCGCAGCACTGCTGCTGCATAAGCTGTGGCTCTTCTACTTTGTAACCCCTGAGGGGGGGTTAAAGGTGACTTTTGAAATCGGTTCAATTAGGCTTCGGCCTACACTCTGCTCCACCTGCAGAGCCCGGGCTCCAACAACGCTAGTTGCTGTCCGGAAGTGCTGGCTGCACAGAGCCAAACACCTCGCCAATGTGTCAGTGGGGTCCAGCACCGCCAGCTGTTCCCCTGCTGTGTAGCCGGCAACGTGTCCTGCAAAAGCCACGCAGACACAACACACCCAAAGCTGCCGCCTGTGCAGGCTTCGGCCTACACTCCCCTCCCCCTGCTCCTCCTCCTCCTGCTCCTCCTCCTGCTGTCCCTGGGCTCTAACACACCGCCAGTTGGGGCCCAGATGTGCTAGCTGCACAGAGTAAAACACCAGCCAATGTGTCAGTGGGGTCCAGCACCGCCAGCTGTTCCCCTGCTGTGCAGCCGGCAACGTGTCCTGCAAAAGCCACGCAGACACAAGAACTGAAATTGAAGGGAACCTGTCCCCCCTCCCCCAGGCGTTTTTACGTTATCCAGCCACCTTGTACAGCGGTAATGCTGCATGTGTGCAAGGTGGCTCAGAAACGTATTCTCCTCGCACATGTGGAACTGAAAACACGTCTGAAATGTGTCCTCTGTGTGACCATTTAACCGTCCCGGTGGTGTGACTTTCCTTTGTAATGACACGCTGCAACCCCCTTGGTAGCGCTGCCCGTCTTCTGGCATCATTGTTTGGCTGGCTGCGCCTCTGCGGCCGCCCTGACCCACACAACGCCCCTCGGTGTCTTATTTATTGGGACTGCGAGGGTGTGATTGATGGGCAGGATCAGTGCATCAGTTCGCCTGTCCCTCCTCTCCTTCCGCCTTCTTCGGACTGTGCGGCTTCATGGCCGTGGCATGCGATAAGGGATCAGATGACGCCGCACAGTCTGAAGCGGGTGTAAGGACCCGAGTGTGAGAGGCGAACATATGTGCTGCGCCAGGCCCTGAATCCCAGCCCCGCAGTGTTTTAACAATGTTAAGACACTGCGGGGCTGGGATTCAGGGGCATCGCGAACCGCACCGGCCGACATTACATGATGCCAGAAGATGGGCAGCGCTAACGGCGCTAGGCCAGGGGATAACACGACAGCGCAGACTCCTGTACAGCAAATAACAACGCTCGGGAGGCTGCACCCAGCACCAAGGTGGGATTCTTGACACCTGTGCTGCGTCTCATTACAAAGGGAACTCTCGCCTCCATTACACAGTTTGACTGTATAAAGGGCTAAATGTTATACGTGTTCCATTCAGCGTGTGCAAGGAGAAAAATTACAAGAGCAACCTTTGACTTGCGCAGCACTGCTGCTGCATAAGCTGTGGCTCTTCTACTTTGTAACCCCTGAGGGGGGGTTAAAGGTGACTTTTGAAATCGGTTCAATTAGGCTTCGGCCTACACTCTGCTCCACCTGCAGAGCCCGGGCTCCAACAACGCTAGTTGCTGTCCGGAAGTGCTGGCTGCACAGAGCCAAACACCTCGCCAATGTGTCAGTGGGGTCCAGCACCACCAGCTGTTCCCCTGCTGTGTAGCCGGCAACGTGTCCTGCAAAAGCCACGCAGACACAACACACCCAAAGCTGCCGCCTGTGCAGGCTTCGGCCTACACTCCCCTCCCCCTGCTCCTCCTCCTCCTGCTCCTCCTCCTGCTGTCCCTGGGCTCTAACACACCGCCAGTTGGGGCCCAGATGTGCTAGCTGCACAGAGAAAAACACCAGCCAATGTGTCAGTGGGGTCCAGCACCGCCAGCTGTTCCCCTGCTGTGCAGCCGGCAACGTGTCCTGCAAAAGCCACGCAGACACAAGAACTGAAATTGAAGGGAACCTGTCCCCCCTCCCCCAGGCGTTTTTACATTATCCAGCCACCTTGTACAGCGGTAATGCTGCATGTGTGCAAGGTGGCTCAGAAACGTATTCTCCTCGCACATGTGGAACTGAAAACACGTCTGAAATGTGTCCTCTGTGTGACCATTTAACCGTCCCGGTGGTGTGACTTTCCTTTGTAATGACACGCTGCAACCCCCTTGGTAGCGCTGCCCGTCTTCTGGCATCATTGTTTGGCTGGCTGCGCCTCTGCGGCCGCCCTGACCCACACAACGCCCCTCGGTGTCTTATTTATTGGGACTGCGAGGGTGTGATTGATGGGCAGGATCAGTGCATCAGTTCGCCTGTCCCTCCTCTCCTTCCGCCTTCTTCGGACTGTGCGGCTTCATGGCCGTGGCATGCGATAAGGGATCAGATGACGCCGCACAGTCTGAAGCGGGTGTAAGGACCCGAGTGTGAGAGGCGAACATATGTGCTGCGCCAGGCCCTGAATCCCAGCCCCGCAGTGTTTTAACAATGTTAAGACACTGTGGGGCTGGGATTCAGGGGCATCGCGAACCGCACCGGCCGACATTACATGATGCCAGAAGATGGGCAGCGCTAACGGCGCTAGGCCAGGGGATAACACGACAGCGCAGACTCCTGTACAGCAAATAACAACGCTCGGGAGGCTGCACCCAGCACCAAGGTGGGATTCTTGACACCTGTGCTGCGTCTCATTACAAAGGGAACTCTCGCCTCCATTACACAGTTTGACTGTATAAAGGGCTAAATGTTATACGTGTTCCATTCAGCGTGTGCAAGGAGAAAAATTACAAGAGCAACCTTTGACTTGCGCAGCACTGCTGCTGCATAAGCTGTGGCTCTTCTACTTTGTAACCCCTGAGGGGGGGTTAAAGGTGACTTTTGAAATCGGTTCAATTAGGCTTCGGCCTACACTCTGCTCCACCTGCAGAGCCCGGGCTCCAACAACGCTAGTTGCTGTCCGGAAGTGCTGGCTGCACAGAGCCAAACACCTCGCCAATGTGTCAGTGGGGTCCAGCACCGCCAGCTGTTCCCCTGCTGTGTAGCCGGCAACGTGTCCTGCAAAAGCCACGCAGACACAACACACCCAAAGCTGCCGCCTGTGCAGGCTTCGGCCTACACTCCCCTCCCCCTGCTCCTCCTCCTCCTGCTCCTCCTCCTGCTGTCCCTGGGCTCTAACACACCGCCAGTTGGGGCCCAGATGTGCTAGCTGCACAGAGAAAAACACCAGCCAATGTGTCAGTGGGGTCCAGCACCGCCAGCTGTTCCCCTGCTGTGCAGCCGGCAACGTGTCCTGCAAAAGCCACGCAGACACAAGAACTGAAATTGAAGGGAACCTGTCCCCCCTCCCCCAGGCGTTTTTACGTTATCCAGCCACCTTGTACAGCGGTAATGCTGCATGTGTGCAAGGTGGCTCAGAAACGTATTCTCCTCGCACATGTGGAACTGAAAACACGTCTGAAATGTGTCCTCTGTGTGACCATTTAACCGTCCCGGTGGTGTGACTTTCCTTTGTAATGACACGCTGCAACCCCCTTGGTAGCGCTGCCCGTCTTCTGGCATCATTGTTTGGCTGGCTGCGCCTCTGCGGCCGCCCTGACCCACACAACGCCCCTCGGTGTCTTATTTATTGGGACTGCGAGGGTGTGATTGATGGGCAGGATCAGTGCATCAGTTCGCCTGTCCCTCCTCTCCTTCCGCCTTCTTCGGACTGTGCGGCTTCATGGCCGTGGCATGCGATAAGGGATCAGATGACGCCGCACAGTCTGAAGCGGGTGTAAGGACCCGAGTGTGAGAGGCGAACATATGTGCTGCGCCAGGCCCTGAATCCCAGCCCCGCAGTGTTTTAACAATGTTAAGACACTGCGGGGCTGGGATTCAGGGGCATCGCGAACCGCACCGGCCGACATTACATGATGCCAGAAGATGGGCAGCGCTAACGGCGCTAGGCCAGGGGATAACACGACAGCGCAGACTCCTGTACAGCAAATAACAACGCTCGGGAGGCTGCACCCAGCACCAAGGTGGGATTCTTGACACCTGTGCTGCGTCTCATTACAAAGGGAACTCTCGCCTCCATTACACAGTTTGACTGTATAAAGGGCTAAATGTTATACGTGTTCCATTCAGCGTGTGCAAGGAGAAAAATTACAAGAGCAACCTTTGACTTGCGCAGCACTGCTGCTGCATAAGCTGTGGCTCTTCTACTTTGTAACCCCTGAGGGGGGGTTAAAGGTGACTTTTGAAATCGGTTCAATTAGGCTTCGGCCTACACTCTGCTCCACCTGCAGAGCCCGGGCTCCAACAACGCTAGTTGCTGTCCGGAAGTGCTGGCTGCACAGAGCCAAACACCTCGCCAATGTGTCAGTGGGGTCCAGCACCGCCAGCTGTTCCCCTGCTGTGTAGCCGGCAACGTGTCCTGCAAAAGCCACGCAGACACAACACACCCAAAGCTGCCGCCTGTGCAGGCTTCGGCCTACACTCCCCTCCCCCTGCTCCTCCTCCTCCTGCTCCTCCTCCTGCTGTCCCTGGGCTCTAACACACCGCCAGTTGGGGCCCAGATGTGCTAGCTGCACAGAGAAAAACACCAGCCAATGTGTCAGTGGGGTCCAGCACCGCCAGCTGTTCCCCTGCTGTGCAGCCGGCAACGTGTCCTGCAAAAGCCACGCAGACACAAGAACTGAAATTGAAGGGAACCTGTCCCCCCTCCCCCAGGCGTTTTTACGTTATCCAGCCACCTTGTACAGCGGTAATGCTGCATGTGTGCAAGGTGGCTCAGAAACGTATTCTCCTCGCACATGTGGAACTGAAAACACGTCTGAAATGTGTCCTCTGTGTGACCATTTAACCGTCCCGGTGGTGTGACTTTCCTTTGTAATGACACGCTGCAACCCCCTTGGTAGCGCTGCCCGTCTTCTGGCATCATTGTTTGGCTGGCTGCGCCTCTGCGGCCGCCCTGACCCACACAACGCCCCTCGGTGTCTTATTTATTGGGACTGCGAGGGTGTGATTGATGGGCAGGATCAGTGCATCAGTTCGCCTGTCCCTCCTCTCCTTCCGCCTTCTTCGGACTGTGCGGCTTCATGGCCGTGGCATGCGATAAGGGATCAGATGACGCCGCACAGTCTGAAGCGGGTGTAAGGACCCGAGTGTGAGAGGCGAACATATGTGCTGCGCCAGGCCCTGAATCCCAGCCCCGCAGTGTTTTAACAATGTTAAGACACTGCGGGGCTGGGATTCAGGGGCATCGCGAACCGCACCGGCCGACATTACATGATGCCAGAAGATGGGCAGCGCTAACGGCGCTAGGCCAGGGGATAACACGACAGCGCAGACTCCTGTACAGCAAATAACAACGCTCGGGAGGCTGCACCCAGCACCAAGGTGGGATTCTTGACACCTGTGCTGCGTCTCATTACAAAGGGAACTCTCGCCTCCATTACACAGTTTGACTGTATAAAGGGCTAAATGTTATACGTGTTCCATTCAGCGTGTGCAAGGAGAAAAATTACAAGAGCAACCTTTGACTTGCGCAGCACTGCTGCTGCATAAGCTGTGGCTCTTCTACTTTGTAACCCCTGAGGGGGGGTTAAAGGTGACTTTTGAAATCGGTTCAATTAGGCTTCGGCCTACACTCTGCTCCACCTGCAGAGCCCGGGCTCCAACAACGCTAGTTGCTGTCCGGAAGTGCTGGCTGCACAGAGCCAAACACCTCGCCAATGTGTCAGTGGGGTCCAGCACCGCCAGCTGTTCCCCTGCTGTGTAGCCGGCAACGTGTCCTGCAAAAGCCACGCAGACACAACACACCCAAAGCTGCCGCCTGTGCAGGCTTCGGCCTACACTCCCCTCCCCCTGCTCCTCCTCCTCCTGCTCCTCCTCCTGCTGTCCCTGGGCTCTAACACACCGCCAGTTGGGGCCCAGATGTGCTAGCTGCACAGAGAAAAACACCAGCCAATGTGTCAGTGGGGTCCAGCACCGCCAGCTGTTCCCCTGCTGTGCAGCCGGCAACGTGTCCTGCAAAAGCCACGCAGACACAAGAACTGAAATTGAAGGGAACCTGTCCCCCCTCCCCCAGGCGTTTTTACGTTATCCAGCCACCTTGTACAGCGGTAATGCTGCATGTGTGCAAGGTGGCTCAGAAACGTATTCTCCTCGCACATGTGGAACTGAAAACACGTCTGAAATGTGTCCTCTGTGTGACCATTTAACCGTCCCGGTGGTGTGACTTTCCTTTGTAATGACACGCTGCAACCCCCTTGGTAGCGCTGCCCGTCTTCTGGCATCATTGTTTGGCTGGCTGCGCCTCTGCGGCCGCCCTGACCCACACAACGCCCCTCGGTGTCTTATTTATTGGGACTGCGAGGGTGTGATTGATGGGCAGGATCAGTGCATCAGTTCGCCTGTCCCTCCTCTCCTTCCGCCTTCTTCGGACTGTGCGGCTTCATGGCCGTGGCATGCGATAAGGGATCAGATGACGCCGCACAGTCTGAAGCGGGTGTAAGGACCCGAGTGTGAGAGGCGAACATATGTGCTGCGCCAGGCCCTGAATCCCAGCCCCGCAGTGTTTTAACAATGTTAAGACACTGCGGGGCTGGGATTCAGGGGCATCGCGAACCGCACCGGCCGACATTACATGATGCCAGAAGATGGGCAGCGCTAACGGCGCTAGGCCAGGGGATAACACGACAGCGCAGACTCCTGTACAGCAAATAACAACGCTCGGGAGGCTGCACCCAGCACCAAGGTGGGATTCTTGACACCTGTGCTGCGTCTCATTACAAAGGGAACTCTCGCCTCCATTACACAGTTTGACTGTATAAAGGGCTAAATGTTATACGTGTTCCATTCAGCGTGTGCAAGGAGAAAAATTACAAGAGCAACCTTTGACTTGCGCAGCACTGCTGCTGCATAAGCTGTGGCTCTTCTACTTTGTAACCCCTGAGGGGGGGTTAAAGGTGACTTTTGAAATCGGTTCAATTAGGCTTCGGCCTACACTCTGCTCCACCTGCAGAGCCCGGGCTCCAACAACGCTAGTTGCTGTCCGGAAGTGCTGGCTGCACAGAGCCAAACACCTCGCCAATGTGTCAGTGGGGTCCAGCACCGCCAGCTGTTCCCCTGCTGTGTAGCCGGCAACGTGTCCTGCAAAAGCCACGCAGACACAACACACCCAAAGCTGCCGCCTGTGCAGGCTTCGGCCTACACTCCCCTCCCCCTGCTCCTCCTCCTCCTGCTCCTCCTCCTGCTGTCCCTGGGCTCTAACACACCGCCAGTTGGGGCCCAGATGTGCTAGCTGCACAGAGAAAAACACCAGCCAATGTGTCAGTGGGGTCCAGCACCGCCAGCTGTTCCCCTGCTGTGCAGCCGGCAACGTGTCCTGCAAAAGCCACGCAGACACAAGAACTGAAATTGAAGGGAACCTGTCCCCCCTCCCCCAGGCGTTTTTACGTTATCCAGCCACCTTGTACAGCGGTAATGCTGCATGTGTGCAAGGTGGCTCAGAAACGTATTCTCCTCGCACATGTGGAACTGAAAACACGTCTGAAATGTGTCCTCTGTGTGACCATTTAACCGTCCCGGTGGTGTGACTTTCCTTTGTAATGACACGCTGCAACCCCCTTGGTAGCGCTGCCCGTCTTCTGGCATCATTGTTTGGCTGGCTGCGCCTCTGCGGCCGCCCTGACCCACACAACGCCCCTTGGTGTCTTATTTATTGGGACTGCGAGGGTGTGATTGATGGGCAGGATCAGTGCATCAGTTCGCCTGTCCCTCCTCTCCTTCCGCCTTCTTCGGACTGTGCGGCTTCATGGCCGTGGCATGCGATAAGGGATCAGATGACGCCGCACAGTCTGAAGCGGGTGTAAGGACCCGAGTGTGAGAGGCGAACATATGTGCTGCGCCAGGCCCTGAATCCCAGCCCCGCAGTGTTTTAACAATGTTAAGACACTGCGGGGCTGGGATTCAGGGGCATCGCGAACCGCACCGGCCGACATTACATGATGCCAGAAGATGGGCAGCGCTAACGGCGCTAGGCCAGGGGATAACACGACAGCGCAGACTCCTGTACAGCAAATAACAACGCTCGGGAGGCTGCACCCAGCACCAAGGTGGGATTCTTGACACCTGTGCTGCGTCTCATTACAAAGGGAACTCTCGCCTCCATTACACAGTTTGACTGTATAAAGGGCTAAATGTTATACGTGTTCCATTCAGCGTGTGCAAGGAGAAAAATTACAAGAGCAACCTTTGACTTGCGCAGCACTGCTGCTGCATAAGCTGTGGCTCTTCTACTTTGTAACCCCTGAGGGGGGGTTAAAGGTGACTTTTGAAATCGGTTCAATTAGGCTTCGGCCTACACTCTGCTCCACCTGCAGAGCCCGGGCTCCAACAACGCTAGTTGCTGTCCGGAAGTGCTGGCTGCACAGAGCCAAACACCTCGCCAATGTGTCAGTGGGGTCCAGCACCGCCAGCTGTTCCCCTGCTGTGTAGCCGGCAACGTGTCCTGCAAAAGCCACGCAGACACAACACACCCAAAGCTGCCGCCTGTGCAGGCTTCGGCCTACACTCCCCTCCCCCTGCTCCTCCTCCTGCTGTCCCTGGGCTCTAACACACCGCCAGTTGGGGCCCTAGGAAGACAAGCTTGAATAGGTCCCCATCCGGGTTCCAGTACCGTCAGCTGGTTCTCGGCAGTGTCTTTTGCTCTTGTACCTTCTGCTCCCCATCCTGGTTCCAGTACCGTCAGCTGGTTCTGGGCAGAGCCTTTGGCTTAGGTGCCTCCCTCTGGGTATCCGAGTTCCACCAACGTCAGGTGGTCCTTGGTAGTGCTTTCAGGCACGGGTACCTCCTGCTTAGTAACCGGGTTCCAGTAACGTCAGCTGGTCCTCGGTAGTTCCATTGGCTCTTGGACCTTCGGCTACCCATCCGGGTTCCAGTACCGTCAGCTGGTTCTCGGCAGTGTCTTTTGCTCTTGTACCTTCTGCTCCCCATCCTGGTTCCAGTACCGTCAGCTGGTTCCGGGCAGAGCCTTTGGCTTAGGTGCCTCCCTCTGGGTATCCGAGTTCCACCAACGTCAGGTGGTCCTTGGTAGTGCTTTCAGGCACGGGTACCTCCTGCTTAGTAACCGGGTTCCAGTAACGTCAGCTGGTCCTCGGTAGTTCCATTGGCTCTTGGACCTTCGGGTAGCCATCCGAGTTCCAGTTCCATCAGCTGTTTCTCGGCATTTTCTCAGCCTTCTTGTACCTTCTGCTACATTTCCAAGTTCAAGACCCGAAAGACGATGACCCGGAAGACCACCCCTAAGATGATGACGACACCAGAGACGACAACCACCGAGATGACGACGACCCTGGAGACGATGACCCTGAAGACGACCCCGACGACGATGACCCCGATGACGACGACCCCGATGACGACGACCCTGGAGATGACGACCTTGGAGATGACGACGACAACCTGGAAGACCGAGAAGCAGAAGAACAAGAGGCTGCAGAACAAAGAGCAGAAGAACATTAAGCATAAGACTAAATATCAGAGCAAAAGATATTATCTAAATTATAAGCAGAAGAAGACTAAGCAGTGTATGGGGGTGAGTCCGTTCCTCCTCGTGGTGCCCCTGGATAAAGCCTGATGCTGCAGGCCAAACTGAACGCGGACAAATGTAACTGTTTTGTGACAGGCAGAACGGAAGGTGTAATCTTCAAACTTTTATAGATAACAACTACGGGAATGCCTGTCACAAATAAGAATATGATGAAGAAGTTGAATATAAAAAAGATAATAGTTAAATAAAAAGAATATGAACAATGTAAAAAAAAATATATATATATACGTAGAAAAGAAGAAGATGAATAAGGTGAAGAAGTTGATGTCACAGAAGCTGATGATGAGGATAATGAAGAAGAAAGTGTGGGAGAAGTAAAAAATAGGGTGAAGGGCGTGGAAGTAGTGAAACATCAATATCTGACAAAATAAATAAAAAATTAACATAGTCAAATTCTTTCTAACGCCGAACGTCATAAAAAAATTAAAAATACTGCTATTCTATTTGATTGGGATAAACCCCTGTGCCTTTAATGTCTCCGCCACCTCCCCCAATACATCCTACATTATTCTTAGTTGTTTTCCTTCATGTAGAATTAACCTACAAGGAAAGAAAGGGTTTATTTTAATTCCGATATTTTCGTCCCATTAACTTGCATTGGGATCGGGTATCGGTATCGGATTGGATTCCGATACTGTGACGGTATCGGCCGATACTTTCCGATACCGATACTTTCCGATATCGGAAAGTATCGCTCAACACTACTCACTTTGCATTTTATTAATTGATAACAATAAACTATTCCAACTTCTGTTTTGGAAAGCATTTTTCATTCTCCAACACTTTTGCTATGACTGCCTAAAATTTTTGCACAGGACACGAGCCGCTTTGCTAAATTTAGCACTTTTTTAAAAGTGACTATTCTAAAGGTACCGTCACATTTAGCAACGCTGCAGCGATCTAGACAACAATGCCGATCGCTGCAGCGTCGCTGTGTGGTCGCTGGAGAGCTGTCACACAGACAGCTCTCCAGTGACCAACGATGCCGAAGTCCCCGGGTAACCAGGGTAAACATCGGGTTACAAAGCGCAGGGCCGCACTTAATAACCCGATATTTACCCTGGTTACCAGTGTAGATGTAAAAAAACCAAACACTACATACTTACATTCCGGTGTCTGTCGGGTCCCCCGGCGTCCGCTTCCCTGCACTGTGTAAGCGCCGGCTGTAAAGCAGAGCGGTGACGTCACCGCTGTACTCTGCTTTACGGCCAGCTGGCGCTGACACAGTGCAGGGAAGCAGAACGCCGGGGGACCCGATAGACACCGGAATGTAAGTATGTAGTGTTTGTTTTTTTTACATTTACACTGGTAACCAGGGTAAATATCGGGTTACTAAGCGCGGCCCTGCGCTTAGTAACCCGATGTTTACCCTGGTTACCAGTGAAGACATCGCTGAATCCGCGTCACACACACCGATTCAGCGATGTCTGCGGGAGATCCAGCGACGAAATAAGGTGCTGGCCTTCTAGCTATGACCAGAGATATCACAGCGGGATCCAGATCGCTGCTGCGTGTCAAACACAACGATATCGCTATCCAGGACGCTGCAACGTCACGGATCGCTAGTGATATCGTTGTTAAGTTGTTCAGTGTGAAGGTACCTTAAGTTTGCTCTGTCTTGAAGTTAGATGGTTTTAGAAAATCTGCCTCATTGACTTCAATACCTCAATCAATAAAGTGAAACTCAAAAACACAAACAAGTTGAGTCATTGAGCACTTTCATAAACTGCTCGGCAATGATCAAGATGTCCAAGGAATCTTGACACCTGGATACTTTGATGTGATGAATGCCTCCATACATAATCTGTTCCTGCATGTCATATTTTGTATTATGCTGCAAACAATGATAAACTATTTTTCGCTCAGAATGAGTCTAATAATTTATTGGATTTCAAGTTTTTGATGTCATGAGACAAGTGTACATGGAAAGCTAAAAACAAGTTTGAAAGTCGTGTTATTTTCTTATAAGTGGAACTCAAAACAAGAACAAAAGTAAAGAAGCATTTTTGTCCAGAGATGTGAAGAACGATAATGTACAAATGATATTGTAATGAAAAACCAAGTATACCCTGGACCGTAGCTAAATCTAATCCTTATTTTGCGTTCTGCCCATTCAGAATACATAATTCACCTTCTTCTTCTACATGCTGAAAACTGATTGTCCTGTTATGTTACCTCTTATTCAATGGTGTGCAACAATCAGGGTAGGGTCACACAAAAAATCATTCCTTTCCATCCAGAAAAGTGGGACGATTTTTTATCACTTGTCATCTGGGTATAATTCTTATTTTTACAGCAGCAGCTATTAATCAATTACAGGAACATTTACAGTTTCCTATGTTACAGAATTGCAATGTAGCCATAAATATCAGATGATATATTGTGGCTCTGCATTGCATATGATTTTTTTAACGCACCCATAAACTTGAATGGGTGAGTCTCACTCAATTTACGGAAGAAATCAGTGGACACTGCAGTTTTTCCACATGTAGATGCAGTCAGTAAAAAAAATCTCTCAACATTGAATAAAATTTGTCCAAGTGCGGTCTATTTTTCCAAAGAAAGCAATCTGACCGAAAATACGGTCATGTGATGGAACCCTTAGCGTTTTTTATCCAGGTGATCACTGAAGTCCCCTGAAGCTTTTAGGGTATATGCACACGATCGGTAAACGCTGTAGGTTGGACGCTGTGTACTTGTGCGGTATCCAACCCAGAGCGTCCAGATGTTACAGCATAGTGGATGGGATTTCAGGAAATGGGACGGGATTTCCAGAGATGCCCGGGGCTCACCAGCGGAGACGGACATGCGGCACATCTCTCCAGACTGCAGCAAGTCTATTTATCTTGTGGAGACATGAGCCGCCGCAAGATAAATTTCACCCGTACAATGTACTGGATGTGGTGAATGAATGAATGAACACATGCGGATTCACCTGCGTTCAATAGCCGGTAGTGCTTTGGACGCCACGGACATGACCTACATCCAAAGCGCTGCCGATTACTGATCATGCGCACATACCCTTAGACTATTGAGGAAGAAAACTCCTTAGGTTTCATACAAACTAACATTAACAACTTGGCAGTTTGTGCATATCCATGTACATGGCAGTCCTGTGTTCAGAGTATGTGCAAAGGATAAAGATGTATTCTCTTTGTATTGTGTTGTACCTCCTAAATTATAATGCATCTGGTAGAAAACGTCATGAATAGCCCAGGTGGACTGGAGTATTGTAGGTGAACTGAAGTATTTGTAGGTGGACTGGAGTATCTGATTTGCCAGTGGCGCAGCCAGAGTAAAGCTTGCGGTGCTGAACCCCGTAAACAAAGCAGCGGTTGTTCACTGTGCGACTGATACTTCCGAGCAACAGCTGACGGTGCTGAAGCCCAGGTGGGCTGATGAATCTAGTGGTGCCAGAGGGCGAAGTGTGGACCTGGAGACTATTGCCAGACATGTGTTTATTCAGTCTCATCTGGCGCAGGGCTTGCAAAGTCTGGTGAGATCCAGGCCTGGTTCATCTTTATAAAAGCTAGGCGGTCAACGTTATCAGTGGATAGGTGCGAGCACTGGTCTGTTAGGACTCCATCAGCGGGGCTAAAGACACGCTCCGATAACAAACTGGCAGTGGGGCAGGCCAGCACCTCCAAGGCATACTGGCTAAGCTCTGGCCATATGTCAAGCTTGGAGACCCAAAACTTAAAGGGGGCAGAACCATCCTGGGACCCACTGACATGGCTGGACATGTAGTCTGCCATCATCTGACGGTAATGCTGCCTCCTGCTGAATGGAACCATATGGGATGGTGCATGACGTGGTTGCGGGCACACAAAACTTTGCCACATTTTGGTAAGACTGAACTGGCCTTCTGCAGAGGTGCTGCTCCTGCTCTGTGGACGGCTTCCTCCCAGTCCTGGAGGCACTGAGCTGCCATGTGAAACACTCGAAGTAGTCCTCTCAGGTGGAAATGAGGACATCATTGAATGTACCAGTGTTTTTTGGAACTCTTGCATTTTACGAACCCGGTTCAATGGTGTTTTCAGGGTTTGTAGGTTGTCCCGGTAGCAAGGATCCAGGAGGCTGGCCACCCAGTAATCATCAGTGTTGAGAATGCGAGCGATACAGCGGTCATTTCGAAGGCACTGCAGCATGAAATCACTCATATGTTGCAGGCTGCAGACTGGCCACGCCCCACTGTCCCCTGCTTGAGGCGTGCTCTCTGTCTCCTCTGCATCCCCCCATCCTCACTGTAAATGATGACTACCAGTTTGTGGTGTACCATCCTCCTCTGGCCTTACTACTTCCTCCTCCAATTCTTCCTCCTCCTCTTCATCAAAAAGTGTCCCCTGTCTGGACCATTGTGAGTTGCCGAGTTGCTGTGTTGCCTGGCTAAAAACCCACCCGTAGAGCTGTTGGTAGACTGTCCTGATAAAGAAGGCATTGTCAGCATATGTTCCTCCTCCTCCTCATACAAAACTGCATCACTGATCGCTAGCATAGTTTTTTCAAGGAGGCATATGAGGGGTACAATGATGCTGACTATGGCATCATCTGCGTTCGACATGAGAGTGGAATCATGAAAGGGATGCAAAACACAGCAGATGTCCTTAATGTAAGCCCACTTGGCACATGTGAAGTGTGGCCTGAGAGCTGTGCAACTCGTTTGCGCCTGATGCAGCTGGAATTCCATTACTGCCTGCTGCTGCTCACACAACCTCTCCAGCATATGCAACGTGGAATTCCACCTAGTGCGAATGCGGACGTCACATATGGACGTCTTCTGGGGGGTTATTATCTTTGGACTATTTCCTTTTTTATGCAGGAAAAAAAATATAGTAGCTGTAGCAACAGTAGGCACAGAAGCCATGAAAAGGTGGCACAGACTGCAATAACGCAAGATAAATGAATGACACTAAAAACTACACCATTGCCCAGTCTGCAACTGGGGTACAAAAGTCATCGGAGATCCATGACTTGTTCATTTTAAAGAAAGTTAAGCAGTCTACACTTTTAGGGGACAGCCGGATATGCTTATCAGTCAGGACACCACCAGCATCGATGAACATACATTCTGAGAGAACACTGGCTGCCGAGCATGACAATACCTTCAAGGCGTGACAGGAAAGCTCAGGCCAATCTTCTATTTTTGAAGACCAAAATGCAAGAGTCCAAATTCCCCCTGATGGCACTGATATTGAGCTCAAGATACTCCTGCACCATCCATGCCATTCACAACGTGTCAGATTTGTGCTCTGCTGGTGCAAGGGCTTGTCTAAAAAATATGTGAAATGACTCACAGAAATTGCTTATGCCACTTACACTATGTTAGGACTGGTGGAACGCATCAAATATTAATTAGAGGCAATATAAGATGCGTTCGCAGTCCGGGGTCCACCATGCAGAAAAGACCCCTGCTGCTCGGTAATGACGGACTATATGGCAGTATTAAGAGAAGAGACACACAGGTTACCTTCACCCGGTATGAAGGAAGCGAACCCTATTGCGTCACAAGGCCGCAATACCGCACAGAGAGCGGAAGCAAGGAGTCACATAACTCTGCCCCAAGACTCAGGGTAAGAGTCCCTCTAGACCTCTTGCGCTTGACACCGCTACAGTGGTGTCAGGGAATAAACTAAACTAAAGATTTACCACACAAGAGTGCATGCAGTGCCGCTCTGGCATACGCCACTAACTACCCTAACTTGGGCCAGGAAAGCGCACTATTTGTGCAGGGCACCACACTGACGGTCGCTGCTAATAGACGCTGTCTCTTGTGTTAAATGTGCGGTATCGCACTGTCAGGCACTAGGTAGCCCCACCATTCGCGAGCAGTCAACAACTCTAGGAAGGGGAATGATTCGGAGCTTTCATACATTGACAGGCATACATCCACACACACATGTTAACAGGTTTACACTAGCGCAAGATCATGCAAACCTTTTATAGTAGTAGCGCTCCGTGACCTTCATGATGGTCCAATAGGAGTCGCAACAGGACCTGAGCATGTGACCCCCACCTCCAATGGGAGGTCGTCCCATGGGCACGCTCAGTATGGGAAAAGCAGGACTTAGTCCGTGAAACACCTGCTCATTGCTGATCAGTGCTGGCTACAAAGGCAGAGCCTGGAAAGGCAGCAGTAACCAAGCATAAAGTATCAGCTTGAGCCAGATGCTGGGACCGACATCTCCGCTGAGCAGGTTCCACTGCGGCTGGAGGAGAATGGGAGACTGCAGTGGACATGGTTTGAGATTCCCCCTGTGCAGCGGCGGGAACTCGACACCTAACACACTGCTGCTACTAATGTTTTTTGTGATGATGTCTTGACGTCCCTGGCATTGGAAGTCTAGATCTGTGATGCACACTGTGTGCCTCACTGCTGTCTTGGGGAAAACCAAGATTGCTTCCTCATTTCTCTCCTGCCAGCTAAAGACAACAGAGAGGAGATCATTATCCTCTTCATCTCCTGACTGTTGCGTGTCCATCACCTCTTCCACTTCATCCTCCTCCATTCGGCCCTCAGCTCCTGCAGCTTTACTAACAGTTCATCTGGCACCATGAGGCCCCCTCAATCACTGTAATTCACAACAGTACGGAACTTAGAGATATTGTTATCCTTTCTGCATCCTCCTCTGCTTCCATTGTAATAGCCATTTCAATGCTGTGCAGAAGTGAGCAAAGGTCATTCATCTGTGCCCACTCCACAAGCATGATTTGCACCACATCTGTACTGTACTAGCCCATGCTATGCAAAAGGACATAATGCACCAGTGCTCATTGCTGCTGCCACAGTCACTGCAACATATGCAGAGTGGAATTCCACTGTATCGGAAAATCGCAAGTCATACAGTTAACTGGTAGGCCAAAAGACCTCTGTAAAGACACAAGTCGATGACCTGTGGGGTGCGATCGTCAGAAGTGAGCACTAGGGTTGAGCGACTTTTATTTTTATAGGATCGGGTCGGGTTTCACGAAACCCGACTTTCTCAAAAGTCGGGTCGAGTGAAATCGGCCGATCCTATAAAAAAGTCGGGGTCGGGGTCGGCCGAAACACGAAACCCAATGCAGTGCAATGGGATACTATGGTTCCCAGGGTCTGAAGGAGAGGAAACTCTCCTTCAGTCCCTGGGATCCATATTAATGTGTAAAATAAAGAATCAAAATAAAAAATATTGATATACTCACCTCTCCGACGCGCCCTGTGTTGTGAACTGTGTTTCTGGGCTCCCTCTGGTGGTCACTAACGGTATTGTGTTAGGCATGTCTTGTTGCAGGCCTGAGCTCCAGCTGTGTCATTAAGCAGCGGGTGTTCCCTATTTAAGTCTCCTCTGTACTCAGTCTCTTGCCTGGCATCGTTGTATCCAGACCTATATGGTCTCCTCCGGATTCCTTTCAGTCTGTCTCATGCAAGAAAAGCTAAGTCCGTTTTGTATAATTTGGATCGTTTACATTTTTCAGTGTTTTTGTCCAGCTTGCTTAATATTTGATTTTCTGGCTCGCTGGAAGCTCTAGGGGGGCTGATATTCTCCCTCCGCACCGTCAGTCGGTGTGGGGGTTCTTGAATGTTCAGCGTGGATGTTTTTGTAGGGTTTTCTGCTGACCGCATAGTCCACTATCTATTTTCTGCCTATCTAGACTAGTGGGCCTCACTTTGCTGAATCTAGTTCATCTCTATGTTTGTGTTTTCCTCTCGCCTCACCGTTATTATTTGTTGGGGGCTTTCTATATCTTTGGGGTTCAATTTCTCTGGAGGCAAGTGAGGTCTTATTTTCCCTCTAGGGGTAGTCAGTTCTCCGGCTGGCTCGAGACGTCTAGAACCAACGTAGGCACGTTCACCGGCTGCTTCTAGTTGTGTGTGTTAGGATCAGGTATGCGGTTAGCCCAGTTTCCACTTCCCTAGAGCAGTATTTTTGTTTTTGCTATCTTGCCGGAATATCAGAGATCCTCTACCACTGGGATCATAACAGTATGCCAGGCCGAAAGAAAATGTTTATTGCATCGCAGAAGCGGGATTAAAAAGAAGTTCTGAGTTTGTTTTTTTTTTGTGTTGCTGCAGTTTGCCTAGCTTCTTCCATCCCCTTTTTCTCTGAGTGGCTGGAACTCTGCTGCAGATATGAATGTCCAGACTCTGACTTCTAGTGTGGATCAGCTTGCTGCTAGGGTGCAAAGCATTCAGGATTTTGTTATCCATAGCCCTATGTCTGAACCAAAAATACCTATTCCTGAGCCGTTTTTTGGAGATAGATCCAAGTTCCTGAATTTTAGGAATAATTGCAAATTGTTTCTGTCTCTGAAACCTCGTTCCTCTGGTGATTCCGCTCAGCAAGTTAAGATTGTTATTTCCTTCTTGCGCGGCGACCCTCAAGATTGGGCCTTCTCTCTGGCGCCAGGAGATCCTGCATTGGTGAATGTTGATGCGTTTTTCCTGGCACTTGGTTTGCTTTATGAGGGGCCTAATCTTGACAATCAGGCTGAAAAGATGTTGCTGGCTATCTCTCAGGGTCAGGACGAAGCTGAGGTATATTGTCAAAAATTTCGGAAATGGTCTGTGCTTACTCAATGGAATGAGTGTGCACTTGCCGCAAATTTCAGAAATGGTCTTTCTGAAGCCATTAAAGATGTGATGGTGGGGTTTCCTATCCCTACAGGTCTGAATGATTCAATGGCTCTGGCCATTCAAATTGATCGACGTTTGCGGGAGCGCAAATCTGTTAATCCTTTGGCGGTGCTGTCTGAACGGTCACCTGATTCTATGCAATGTGACAGAATTCTGACCAGAGTCGAGCGACAAAATCATAGACGTCAAAATGGGTTGTGTTTCTACTGTGGTGATTCAACACATGTTATCTCAGCATGCTCTAAACGCTTAAAAAAAATTGTTAATCCTGTCGCCATTGGTACTTTTCAGCCTAAGTTTATTTTGTCTGTGACTTTAATTTGTTCATTATCTTCTTACTCAGTTATGGCTTTTGTGGATTCTGGTGCTGCTTTAAGTCTGATGGATTTGTCGTTTGCCAAGCGCTGCGGTTTTGTCCTGGAGCCTTTGGAAAATCCTATTCCTCTTAGAGGAATTGATTCTACGCCATTGGCAGAGAATAAACCTCAGTATTGGACGCAAGTGACCATGTGCATGACTCCTGTACATCAGGAGGTGATTCGTTTTCTGGTACTGCATAAAATGCATGATGTTGTCGTTTTGGGTCTGCCATGGTTACAGGCCCATAATCCAGTTTTAGATTGGAAAGCTATGACTGTGTCTAGTTGGGGGTGTCAGGGGATTCATGGCGATTCTCCATTGGTGTCTATTGCTTCTTCTACTCCTGCTGAGATCCCTGAGTTTTTGTCAGACTTTCAGGATGTATTTAATGAGGCCAGGTCCAGTGCCCTTCCTCCTCATAGGGACTGTGATTGTGCTATAGATTTGATTCCTGGTAGTAAGTTTCCTAAAGGATGACTCTTTAATTTATCTGTGCCAGAGCATGCCGCGATGCGGAGTTATATAAAGGAGTCTTTGGAGAAGGGACATATTCGCCCATCCTCTTCTCCTCTTGGTGCAGGATTCTTTTTTGTGGGCAAGAAAGACGGGTCTTTGAGACCTTGTATAGATGATCGTCTTCTGAATAAGATCACGGTTAAATTTCAGTATCTTTTGCCACTGTTGTCTGATTTGTTTGCTCGGATTAAGGGATCCAGTTGGTTCATCAAGATAGATCTAAGTGGTGCGTATAACCTTGTGCGCATAAAGCAGGGAGATGAATGGAAAACGGCATTTAATACGCCCGAGGGTCATTTTGAGTACCTGGTGATGCCTTTTGGATTATCGAATGCCCCTTCTGTGTTTCAGTCCTTCATGCATGACATCTTCCGGAAATATCTGGATAAATTTATGATTATTTATCTGGATGATATTTTGTTTTTTTCTGATGATTGGGAGTCCCATGTGAACCAGGTCAGGATGGTGTTTCAGGTTCTGCGGGAGAATGCTCTATTTGTGAAGGGCTCAAAATGTATCTTTGGGGTACAGAAGGTTTCTTTTTTGGGTTTTATTTTTTCCCCTTCTACTGTGGAGATGGACCCAGTCAAGGTCCGTGCCATTCATGACTGGACTCAGCCCACGTCTGTTAAGAGCCTGCAGAAGTTCTTGGGCTTTGCTAATTTTTACCGTCGTTTTATCGCTAATTTTTCCAGCGTGGTTAAACCTTTGACGGATATGACCAAGAAGGGTTCTGATGTTGCTAATTGGTCTCCTGCGGCCGTGGAGTCCTTTCGGGAGCTGAAGCGTCGGTTTACTTCAGCGCCAGTCTTGTGCCAGCCGGATGTCTCTCTTCCCTTCCAGGTTGAAGTTGATGCTTCTGAGATTGGTGCAGGGGCTGTTTTGTCGCAAAAAAGTTCTGATGGCTCCGTGATGAAGCCATGCGCCTTCTTTTCAAGAAAATTTTCGCCTGCTGAGCGGAACTATGATGTTGGTAATCGGGAGTTGTTGGCTATGAAGTGGGCATTTGAGGAGTGGCGACATTGGCTCGAGGGAGCTAGACATCGTGTGGTGGTCTTGACTGATCATAAAAATCTGATTTACCTCGAGTCTGCCAAGCGCCTGAATCCTAGACAGGCTCGTTGGTCGTTGTTTTTCTCCCGTTTTGAATTTGTGGTCTCGTACCTGCCTGGTTCGAAGAACGTGAAGGCTGATGCTCTTTCTAGGAGTTTTGTGCCTGACTCTCCGGGAGTCTCGGAGCCGGCTGGTATTCTCAGAGAGGGAGTGATTTTGTCTGCCATTTCCCCAGATTTGCGACGAGTGCTGCAGAAATTTCAGGCTCATAGGCCTGATCGTTGCCCACCAGAGAGACTGTTTGTCCCTGACAGATGGACCAGCAGAGTTATTTCTGAGGTTCATACTTCAGTGTTGGCGGGACATCCTGGGATTTTCGGTACCAGAGATTTGGTGGCTAGGTCCTTTTGGTGGCCTTCCTTGTCGCGGGATGTGCGTTCTTTTGTGCAGTCCTGTGGGATTTGTGCTCGGGCTAAGCCTTGCTGTTCTCGTGCCAGCGGGTTGCTTTTGCCCTTGCCTATCCCGAAGAGGCCTTGGACGCACATTTCCATGGATTTCATTTCGGATCTTCCGGTATCTCGGAAGATGTCTGTCATCTGGGTGGTGTGCGATCGTTTTTCTAAAATGGTCCATTTGGTGCCCTTGCCTAAGTTGCCTTCCTCCTCTGATTTGGTCCCTTTGTTCTTTCAGAATGTGGTTCGTTTGCACGGCATCCCTGAGAATATTGTGTCTGACAGAGGATCCCAGTTTGTGTCCAGATTCTGGCGATCCTTTTGTGCTAAGATGGGTATTGATTTGTCTTTTTCGTCGGCTTTTCATCCTCAGACTAATGGCCAGACCGAGCGAACTAATCAGACGTTGGAGACTTATTTGAGATGTTTTGTTTCTGCTGATCAGGACGACTGGGTTACCTTTTTGCCACTGGCCGAGTTTGCTCTTAATAATCGGGCTAGTTCTGCCACTTTGGTTTCACCCTTTTTCTGCAACTCTGGTTTTCATCCTCGTTTCTCCTCGGGCCAGGTTGAACCTTCTGACTGTCCTGGGGTTGATTCTGTGGTGGATAGGTTGCAGCGGATTTGGAACCATGTGGTGGACAATTTGAAATTGTCACAAGACAAGGCCCAGCGTTTTGCCAACCGCCGCCGCGGTGTGGGTCCCCGACTTCGTGTTGGGGATTTGGTTTGGTTGTCTTCTCGGCATGTTCCTTTGAAAGTCTCCTCTCCTAAGTTCAAGCCTCGCTTTATCGGTCCTTATAAGATTTTAGAAATCCTTAACCCGGTGTCTTTTCGCTTGGACCTTCCAGCGTCATTTGCTATTCATAATGTGTTCCATAGGTCCTTGTTGCGGCGGTACGTGGTGCCTATGGTTCCTGCTGTTGAGCCTCCTGCCCCGGTTTTGGTTGAGGGCGAGTTGGAGTACGTGGTGGAGAAGATTCTGGATTCTCGTATCTCTAGATGGAAACTCCAGTATTTAGTTAAGTGGAAAGGCTATGGTCAGGAGGATAATTCCTGGGTTGTCGCCTCTGATGTTCATGCGGCTGATTTGGTTCATGCCTTTCACGCTGCTCATCCTGATCGCCCTGGGGGTCTTGGTGAGGGTTCGGTGACCCCTCCTCAAGGGGGGGTACTGTTGTGAACTGTGTTTCTGGGCTCCCTCTGGTGGTCACTAACGGTATTGTGTTAGGCATGTCTTGTTGCAGGCCTGAGCTCCAGCTGAGTCGTTAAGCAGCGGGTGTTCCCTATTTAAGTCTCCTCTGGACTCAGTCTCTTGCCTGGCATCGTTGTATCCAGACCTATATGGTCTCCTCCGGATTCCTTTCAGTCTGTCTCATGCAAGAAAAGCTAAGTCCGTTTTGTATAATTTGGATCGTTTGCATTTTTCAGTGTTTTTGTCCAGCTTGCTTAATATTTGATTTTCTGGCTCGCTGGAAGCTCTAGGGGGGCTGATATTCTCCCTCCGCACCGTCAGTCGGTGTGGGGGTTCTTGAATGTTCAGCGTGGATGTTTTTGTAGGGTTTTCTGCTGACCGCATAGTCCACTATCTATTTTCTGCCTATCTAGACTAGTGGGCCTCACTTTGCTGAATCTAGTTCATCTCTACGTTTGTGTTTTCCTCTTGCCTCACCGTTATTATTTGTTGGGGGCTTTCTATATCTTTGGGGTTCAATTTCTCTGGAGGCAAGTGAGGTCTTATTTTCCCTCTAGGGGTAGTCAGTTCTCCGGCTGGTTCGAGACGTCTAGAACCAACGTAGGCACGTTCACCGGCTGCTTCTAGTTGTGTGTGTTAGGATCAGGTATGCGGTTAGCCCAGTTTCCACTTCCCTAGAGCAGTATTTTTGTTTTTGCTATCTTGCCGGAATATCAGAGATCCTCTACCACTGGGATCATAACAGCCCTGGTACTAACCGGCAGCCTTCCTTCCTAAGAATGAGCGCGTGAATGACCTGCGGTGACGTCACGGCTTGTGATTGGTCGCAAGCGGTCACATGGGCGGTCACGTGAGCAATCAGAAGCCACGACGTCATCTAAGGTCCTTCACGCGCTCATTCTTAGGAAGGAAGGCTGCCGGAAAGAAGCAGGGCGCGTCCGAGGGTGAGTATATTCCTATTAGGTATATACTCACCCTCGGACGCACCCTGCTTCTTTCCAGCAGCCTTCCTTCCTAAGAATGAGCGCGTGAAGGACCTTAGATGACGTCGCGGCTTGTGATTGGTCGCGTGACCGCCCATGTGACCGCTCGCGACCAATCACAAGCCGCGACATCACCGCAGGTCATTCACGTGCTCATTCTTAGGAAGGAAGGCTGCCGGTTAGTACCAGGGCACGTCCGAGGGTGAGTATATCAATATTTTTTATTTTGATTCTTTATTTAACACTTAAATATGGATTCCGATACCGATTTCCGATATCACAAACATATCGGAACTCGGTATCGGAATTCCGATACCAGATTCAGAAGATCGCCGACCTCATGGCCGACCCCACACAGGGGTCGGGTCGGGTTTCATGAAACCCGACTTTGCCAAAAGTCGGCGACTTCTGAAAATGGCCGACCCGTTTTGCTCAACCCTAGTGAGCACACAGCGTCTGTGCTTTCTGCAGCAATGCATCCAGGCCAAGATAGTGGTGTAGAAATTGCTAAACCACCAGGCTGAGGACGTGAGCAGTGCAAGCCATGTGTGTGAGGTTGTCACTGCGTAGGGCCGCCATCAGAATTGCATTGTTATCACACACGACCTTCCCTGGCTCCAGGTTTAGTGGAGACAGCCATTGATCTAACTCGACCTGGATGCCTGTCCACAACTCTTGAGCTGTGTGACTGCAATCTCCAAATTTATATTTATTTAAACACTGCCTGATTGCGGTGAGCCCTGGTTCCACAGTATGGAGATGGGCTGGGATTCTCTTTACTCTGTTGGAATGCGTGTCTCATTAAGGGAGAATTTGAGGGGGCAGGTGGAGGCCAAAGAGGAGGTAGAGGAGCCACAAGCAGTGAAGGAACTGTTTAATACAGAGTTTTGTCCCACAAGCCTTGTGGATTCCAAGACTTGTGGGACAGTCCCTTGACCGCCTGCCTCCACAGCCACCAGAGTCACGCAGTGCCCAGTCAGTGAGATGTAAAGCCCCTGCCCATGCTTGCTCATCCATGTGAAATGAACCCTGGCAGACATAGATTTTTCATGGAACAGGGAATGTTGTCTGCGACATGCTGGTGTAGTGCAGGCACAGCTTTCTTAGCGAAGTGATGGCACTTGTGCAACTGGTACTGAGCGACTGCAACATCCATCATCTTCTGGAAACCATCTGTATCCACCAGGTGGTAAGGCAGCATTTCTGTGACTATCAGATTGGGGTACTGTTGTGAACTGTGTTTCTGGGCTCCCTCTGGTGGTCACTAACGGTATTGTGTTAGGCATGTCTTGTTGCAGGCCTGAGCTCCAGCTGTGTCGTTAAGCAGCGGGTGTTCCCTATTTAAGTCTCCTCTGGACTCAGTCTCTTGCCTGGCATCGTTGTATCCAGACCTATATGGTCTCCTCCGGATTCCTTTCAGTCTGTCTCATACAAGAAAAGCTAAGTCCGTTTTGTATAATTTGGATCGTTTGCATTTTTCAGTGTTTTTGTCCAGCTTGCTTAATATTTGATTTTCTGGCTCGCTGGAAGCTCTAGGGGGGCTGATATTCTCCCTCCGCACCGTCAGTCGGTGTGGGGGTTCTTGAATGTTCAGCGTGGATGTTTTTGTAGGGTTTTCTGCTGACCGCATAGTCCACTATCTATTTTCTGCCTATCTAGACTAGTGGGCCTCACTTTGCTGAATCTAGTTCATCTCTACGTTTGTGTTTTCCTCTTGCCTCACCGTTATTATTTGTTGGGGGCTTTCTATATCTTTGGGGTTCAATTTCTCTGGAGGCAAGTGAGGTCTTATTTTCCCTCTAGGGGTAGTCAGTTCTCTGGCTGGCTCGAGACGTCTAGAACCAACGTAGGCACGTTCACCGGCTGCTTCTAGTTGTGTGTGTTAGGATCAGGTATGCGGTTAGCCCAGTTTCCACTTCCCTAGAGCAGTATTTTTGTTTTTGCTATCTTGCCGGAATATCAGAGATCCTCTACCACTGGGATCATAACAGCCCTGGTACTAACCGGCAGCCTTCCTTCCTAAGAATGAGCGCGTGAATGACCTGCGGTGACGTCGCGGCTTGTGATTGGTCGCGAGCGGTCACATGGGCGGTCACGTGAGCAATCACAAGCCGCGACGTCATCTAAGGTCCTTCACGCGCTCATTCTTAGGAAGGAAGGCTGCCGGAAAGAAGCAGGGCACGTCCGAGGGTGAGTATATTCCTATTAGGTATTCTTAGCGAAGTGATGGCAATTGTGCAACTGGTACTGGGCGACTGCAACATCCATCATCTTCTGGAAACCATCTGTATCCACCAGGTGGTAAGGCAGCATTTCTGTGACTATCAGATTGGGGATGATGGCATTCAAGCTCTTAGCTTTAGCATGTGTAGGAGGAAACATTCTTTTACGTGACCACAACTGTGGAACCGAGGACTGGCTGCTGTGCTGAGAGAGGGTGGAGTAGGGTGAACAGGACAAACTGCTGGACTGTGAGTGAGGTGCAAGCAGAGATGTTATGGTGGATTGAGAAAGATGTGCTGTGTTAAGTGACAGAAAAACAGCAGATATGTCTGCTTCTGTAATATCTGATGGGCTCCCACTCACCCCGAATGTAGATATGTTCATGAGAAGACTTGGCATTGTGGTTGTTGAGACCCGCTAGTCGGCATTTTAGCACAGTGAAATTCCTAGACTAAGGCATGTTGATCGCGCATGTGCCGGTTCATGCATGCAGTTGCAAATTTGAGCAATTTTTGCTTTTACTGAGTTTTTTTGCAAATTTGGCAGACTCGTGACCAGGGCTGGCAGTGCTTGTCATGGTTTCATCACTCCATCTCTGTGCGGGAAGCCGTAATTTAACCTACTCATCTTCCTCCTCCTCCACATCCTCTGCTGAACTTCAAGGCTGGGTACCTATGGGTTCACACCAAGTGGGATCGACAACCTAATTGTAATCCTCTCTGTTCTCACACTCTGCACCCTGAGAGCCACACTCTTCCTGCCCTGACACCATAGTACAGTCTGCATGCACTTCTGATATCTGAGTCTCATCAGGATCACCTTCACCCCCAGTGGTTAACGTCTGGTGATGAGGGTCTGGATCCAACATGAAAAATTTGGGAAATCGGTGCAGATGTTTTCCTCCTCTTGATTCTGTGCATCTTTGGAACAGACGTCAAATGCCTATGGTGTAGAATGTGTGAACAGCTCTGCAGAATGACTCACATGTTTCTCACAGTCAGTTGTGCTTTGGAAATTTGTGACGTGGAGAGAAACAAGGGTGTTTGGGGTGCCACCCCTGAGGATTGTGCCGTGTGTGATGTTAAGGTGGAGCAAGAGGAGAGGCCACTTGATGCCATCCACTGGAGCAAATGCTCTTTCTGGCCCTCATTTAAAAGGCGTACCGCTGTGCGGCCTACCAAAGAAAGGAAGTGGATTATCCCATCCAACAACAGATTTTGTCAGTGGTCTTTGGATAGGACTAGATGGTGTTTTTTCAGTTGAACTTTCATTAACATTAACACCTAACCCACATACGCGTTGAACACGAAGCCTATTTCCCCCTTCCACCATGAACTCACTTTTTCCCACTCATGTTGCATACAGTTGTGTTAAAAAGTTTACATACCACAGCAGAATTTTTGCTTTCTTGACCTTTTACTTTTTCTCCGCTCATGGTTAGTGGTTGGGTGAAACTACTGAGTTTGCCCACTCTTGTTGGCAAAAAGCCTCCAGTTCCTGTAAATTCCTGGGCTGTCTAGCATGAACTGCACACTTGAGATCTCCCCAGAGTGGCTCAATGATATTGAGGTCAGGAGACTGAGATGGCCACTCAAGAAGCTTCATTTTGTTCTGCTGTAGCCAATGACAGGTCAACTTGCCCTTGTATTTTGAATCATTATCATGTTGGAATATCCAAGTACATCCCATGTGCAGTTTCCAGGCTGATGAGTGCAAATTTGCCTCCAGTATTTGCTGATAACATGCTGCATTGATCTTTACTTCAACTATGACCAAGTTTCCAGTGCCTTTGTAGCTCACACATCCCCAAAACTTCAGCAATCCACCTCCATGCTTTACAGTAGGAATGGTGTTACATAGTTACATAGTTACATAGTTATTAAGGTTGAAGGAAGACTGTAAGTCCATCTAGTTCAACCCATAGCCTAACCTAACATGCCCTAACATGTTGATCCAGGGGAAGGCAAAAAAAAAACCCATGTGGCAAAGAGTAACTCCACCATGGGGAAAAAAATTCCTTCCCGACTCCACATACGGCAATCAGACTAGTTCCCTGGATCAACGCCTTATCAAGGAATCTAGTGTATATACCCTGTAACATTATACTTTTCCAGAAAGGTATCCAGTCCCCTCTTAAATTTAATTAATGAATCACTCATTACAACATCATACGGCAGAGAGTTCCATAGTCTCACTGCTCTTACAGTAAAGAATCCGCGTCTGTTATTATGCTTAAACCTTCTTTCCTCAAGACGTAGAGGATGCCCCCTTGTCCCTGTCTCAGGTCTATGATTAAAAAGATCATCAGAAAGGTCTTTGTACTGTCCCCTCATATATTTATACATTAACATAAGATCACCCCTTAGTCTTCGTTTTTCCAAACTAAATAGCCCCAAGTGTAATAACCTATCTTGGTATTGCAGACCCCCCAGTCCTCTAATAACCTTGGTCGCTCTTCTCTGCACCCGCTCCAGTTCAGCTATGTCTTTCTTATACACCGGAGACCAGAACTGTGCACAGTATTCTAAGTGTGGTCGAACTAGTGACTTGTATAGAGGTAAAATGATGTTCTCCTCATGAGCATCTATGCCTCTTTTAATACATCCCATTATTTTATTTGCCTTTGTAGCAGCTGCCTGACACTGGCCACTGAATATGAGTTTGTCATCCACCCATACACCCAGGTCTTTTTCATTGACGGTTTTGCCCAGAGTTTTAGAATTAAGCACATAGTTATACATCTTATTACTTCTACCCAAGTGCATGACCTTACATTTATCCCCATTAAAGCTCATTTGCCATTTATCAGCCCAAGCTTCTAGTTTACATAAATCATCCTGTAATATAAAATTGTCCTCCCCTGTATTGATTACCCTGCAGAGTTTAGTGTCATCTGCAAATATTGAAATTCTACTCTGAATGCCCCCTACAAGGTCATTAATAAATATGTTAAAAAGAAGAGGGCCCAATACTGACCCCTGTGGTACCCCACTGCTAACCGTGACCCAGTCCGAGTGTGCTCCATTAATAACCACCCTTTGTTTCCTATCCCTGAGCCAGCTCTCAACCCACTTACACATATTTTCCCCTATCCCCATTACTCTCATTTTATGTAACAACCTTTTGTGTGGCACCGTATCAAAAGCTTTCATCATAGGCCTAGTTGACCTCTCTCCAAATGTAACGTTTATGGTTGTGGCAAAAAAGTTCAATATTGGTTTCATCACTCCAAATTACCTTTTTCCAGAAGTTTTGAGGCTTGTCTCTGTGTTGTTTTGCGTATTGTAGGTGAGATACTTTGTGGCATTTGCACTGTAAAGGCTTTCTTCTGGCGAGTGGCGACTCAACCATACAGCCCATTTTCCTTTAAGTGCCTCCTTATTGTGCATCTTGAAGCAGCCATACCGCTATTTTTCAGAGAGTCCTGCATTTCAGCTGATGTTACTTGTGGGTTTTTCTTTGCATCCCAAACAATTTTCCTGGCTGTAGTGGACGACATTTTTGTTGGTCTACCTGACCGTGGTTTTGTTTTTACTGAGCCCCTTATTTTCCATTTATTAATCACAGTTTGAACGCTGCTGACTGGCATTATCAACTGCTTGTTTCCCTTCCCTGTTTTATACAGTTCAACTACATATTCCCGTTGATCCGTTCACAATTCTATTGCTTTCCCCATGACTCACAATCCAGAAACGTCAGTGGCTGGATGAAATATGCAAGAGTCTGTCTGAAGAAATGCACTCAGCTTTTATGCACACTTACTGATTACTAGCAATGAGGTCACAGTTGAGGATGTTACCTTTAGTAGCCATTCAAACCCATTTGTGTCAACTTCTGTGCATGTTATCAGGCCAAAATTACCAGGGTATGTAAACTTTTATTTAGGGTCATGTGCATGTTTTGGGTGGTCATTATGATTTAAAAAAGAAAACACAGTAGTTTGACATTAAATGGCTTCACCCAACCACTAAGCATGGGCGGAGAAAAAGTTTTGGTGTTATCATTCATATTCTCTGAAAAAAGGCCAAGAAAGCAAAAATTATGCCGGGATATGTAAACTTTTGACCACAGCTATATACCCTTCCCTTCTAGCAACCTGCTGTTGAACACCCTCAGACCCACACCTGTCTGCCACCTGTCAATACATGAGCAATCACTATTTATTTTCTTAGATAGTGTGCCTGATAAACATTCTTATACTGAACGATTTTTAAGAGGAAATGTGTCCTCCTGATTTCTCACTGCAACACAGTTTTATCCCAAATGATTTGGATTAGCAAATAGGGCCTCCTGGCTGAACCCCAATATTAGGTATAACGATTTTTAAGAGGTAATGTGGCCTCTTGATTTCTCACTGCAAAACAGTTTTACCCTAAACGATTTGGATTAGCAAATAGGGCCTCCTGGCTGAACCCAAATATTAGGCTCAACGATTTTTAAAAGGAAATATGGGCTTCTGATACCTTCATTGCAACAGTTTTATCCCAAACAATTTGGATTAGCAAATAGGGCCTCCTGACTGAACCTCAATATTAGGCCATAATGATTTTTTAAGAGGAAATATGGCCTTCTGATTCCTCACTGCAACATAGTTTTATCGCAAACTATTTGGATTAGCAAATAGGGCCTCCTGGCTGAACCTCAAAATTAGGCCTAACAATTTTTAAGAGGAAATGTGTCCTCCTGATTCCACACTACAGCAGCACTTTTTACTGAAATAATTTTGATCAGCAAATGGGGCCTCCTGAGATTGCAACAGAATTTTAGCATGATCTACTGTAGTTATGTGCTGATAGATTGATTTCACACAGGACAGGTTACTATCTAGCTAACTGCCAAGTTCATTTTCAGCAGCAGTAGGAGCGGCCTCTCTGCACTGTTACATTGAGAAAATAAAGACAGAAAAACAGGATTTCCGCTTTTTATGTGGACAGGAACATGTGACTTCAGCAGCCAATAACAGAAGACCTTTTGTCATGACTTTGTGGATGGTTTATGCGCCCCAATTGGCTGCTGGAATGTACACACATTAAGTTATTACAGAACAAAAAAAACAAAAAAAGAAAAAATTGCACTCCGTTGCTCTTCTGACCTAAACACGCCCTCTTCCCCACACAAAATATGTCCCCCCAGCTTATCATGCAGCACCACTATCCTATACAAAGTCAATATAAAAGCATTAGTGGAAACACGATTATTTACCGATCTGTGACCTAATTTTTCTAACTGAAGAAAAATGCATAGGAAACCGAACATGAATCTGAATGTGCTATGTTCGTGCCAAATTTGAAATTAGTGAACATTTTCTGAACAAGTTCGCTCATCTCTACCTTCTAACCAAACATTTTCCTCTCCAATCCATCCATCACTTGTGGGATCCAGGACTCGTATGTAAATTCAATTGATGTCAAAAAGAAAAAAGAGGTACCAGCAGCTGCAGTCTTTGTAAATTGATTTATTTGATCTAAGTAGCTCACTTTTTCTGCTCCCTAATTAATTACACTGTTTTTTTCATTCTTCAAACACAACAAATCAGGAAGGCAGTTCCAGTCATATTTTTCTTTACTGAAGAAAAAAATGATCAAAGTATGGTTGGTGACTCATGACACCAACAAGCAATCAACGACTTTTTGAATTTGTCATGTATTGCTTTTTTTTGAAGAGAGGTGTAAAGTTCTGAGGTTGTGGGTTGTAATAATTACCTAGGCAGGTTAACGATGCAATTATTTTTTATTCCTTACATCCATGGTTTTACAATAACTTTTTGTGGATGGCCAAAATACATTGTCCCCAGTCCACGAGATCCTCTCCCCAGGGTAGTCCTACCATCCCAGTACCAGGTGATTGTGACTTTCTCCAAACTTTTGGTTGGCTCATAGATTTTCCCACCAGCATAGTCTGTAGTCACAGTCCATGCTTCTCTAGATGACAGGTAACACAACCGAAGCCCATGTATCAAGCAGCAACAGTCCTTAAGAAACTTTCTGAAATCCAGATGACAAATCCCTCAACAGAAGCACGTGTGTTCAGCCTAGCAGGCGACCGATCTCCAAACTGCATAGGCCATCCATCCATGTTTTTCAGGACCTCATCCTAGATCCTCTCCCTTTGATGTCACTCTCCCAAACTCTGTGATAAAACATGTGGCTTCTTCATCCCTCACTGGGATCATCCTCCTGAATGGGCAGAAGTGTTCACACCCTCCCCCTTAAACATTTGTTTCTTTTGCTTGTAGAATTAAGAATATTCCAGAATCTCATCACCTGGGATTGCATGTGAGACATCATGTGGTGATGGCTTCCCTGAGTCTACTATCTCCATCCACAAAATGGGCCTAGTGGCTGGGAGAACAATGACTTGAGGAGGCTCTTGAGATACTGATGAGATTAATAGAAAGATTGCTTTACATTTACCTTTAGCAATCTCCTGTCTGGCCTTATGTATACATAAGATCCAACCAGCATGTCTTCCTTTGCTTGCTGTCACTGAATGGAAACATTGATTCATGAGGCTGAACTGACGAGCAAACAAATCACTAATAGAACACAGCAAGCAATTCTCTAATAAAACACAACAAAAATATGGACGTTACCGGTGCTCTATTCTGGAAAAATCTGCATCTCTCAGACCTGTGGACCGCTCTACGTGCATTGGTCCAATAGTCTTTAGTAAGTGGCAAGCTCCTTACAAAAGGTAATTTCTTTTTTTTAACTCAAGCTCAAAATAAAATACTTAGCATTCACATAATTAAGAGTGACTATCTACTACATAAAATGCGTATCACTATTTTTTTCCTTTTTATTTTACACAGTTGTTTTACTATCTAGTTTTACACATGTACATACACCACACCAATATACAGTTGTGGCCAAAAGTATGGACACCCCTGCAATTCTGTCAGATAATACTCAGTTTCTTCCTGAAAATGATTGGAATCACAAATTCTTTGTTATTATTATCTTCATTTAATTTGTCTTAAATGAAAAAACACAAAGAGAATGAAGCAAAAAGCAAAACATTGATAATTTCACACAAAACTCCAAAAATGGGCCAGACAAAAGTATTGGCACCCTCAGCCTAATACTTGGTTGCACAACCTTTAGCCAAAATAACTGCGACCAACCACTTCCGGTAACCATCAATGAGTAGGGTTGAGCGAAACGGGTCGATCATTTTCAAAAGTCGCCGACTTTTGGCTAAGTCGGCGTCTCATGAAACCCGATCCGACCCCTGTGCTTGTCGGCCATGCGGTACGCGACTTTCGCGCCAAAGTCGCGTTTCAATGACGCGAAAAGCGCCATTTCTCAGCCAATGAAGGTGAACGCAGAGTGTGGGCAGCGTGATGACATAGATCCTGGTCCCCACCATCTTAGAGAAGGGCATTGCAGTGATTGGCTTGCTGTCTGCGGCGTCACAGGGGCTATAAAGGGGCGTTCCCGCCGACCGCCATCTTACTGCTGCTGATCTGAGCTTAGGGAGAGGTTGCTGCCGCTTCGTCAGAAGCAGGGAGAGCGTTAGGCAGGGTCCACTAACCACCAAACCGCTTGTGCTGTAGCGATTTCCACTGTCCAACACCACCTTCGGTGTGCAGGAACAGTGGAAGCTATTTTTTTTTTTTTTTTTCCTCAGCGCTGTAGCTCATTGGGCTGCCCTAGAAGGCTCCGTGATAGCTGTATTGCTGTGTGTACGCCACTGTGGAAACCAACTGCTTTTTTCAAAGCACATATCCTCTTGTTCCTTTCTGCACAGCTATCTTTTTTGTTTGTCCACACTTTTTATTTAATTTGTGCATCAGTCCACTCCTATTGCTGCCTGCCATACCTGGCTTAGATTACTGCAGGAAGATAGTAATTGTAGGACAGTCCCTGTTTTTTTTTTTTTTTTTTTTTTTTGTGGGAGATTAAGATTGGCATTTCTGCTACAGTGCCATCCCTGTGTGTGCCATCTCTCACTGAGTGGGCCATAGAAAGCCTATTTATTTTTTCCGTGATTTGTGTTCTAAATTCTACCTCAACACAAAAACACTACATCAATCAGTGGTAGAAAAATATTGGCCTCAGTCAGGGCTTGTGTGCCACTGCTGTGTGTGCTATCTCTCATTCAGTGGGCTATAGAAAGCCTATTTATTTATTTATTTTTTTTCTTATTATTTGGTTTCTAAAGTCTCCCTGAAAAAAAAAAAAAAAAAAAAAACAGTGGGAGAGTAATATTGCCCTTTCAGCTTGTGTGCCAGTCTTGACTCCTGGGTGTGCCACCTCTCTCTCATTCAGTGGGCCATAGAAAGCCTATTTATTTTTTTGGTTTTTTTAATATTATTTGGTTTCTAAAGTCTCCCTGAAAATAAAAAAAAAAAAACTTAAAAAAACAGTGGGAGAGTAATATTGCCCTTTCAGCTTGTGTGCCAGTCTTGACTCCTGGGTGTGCCACCTCTCTCATTCAGTGGGCCATAGAAAGTCTATTTATTTTTTTTTTTAAATATTATTGGGATTCTAAAGTCTCCCTTAAAAAACAAAAAATACATAAAAAAACAGTGGGAGAGTAATATTGCCCTTTTTAGCTTGTGTGCCAGTCTTGACTCCTGGGTGTGCCACCTCTCTCATTCAGTGGGCCATAGAAAGCATTTTTTTTTTTCCTTGATTTGTGTTCTAAAATCTACCTCAACACAAAAACACTACATCAATCAGTGGGAGAAAAATATTGGCCTCAGTCAGGGCTTGTGTGCCACTGCTGTGTGTGCTATCTCTCATTCAGTGGGCTATAGAAAGCCTATTTATTTATTTATTTTTTTTCTTATTATTTGGTTTCTAAAGTCTCCCTGAAAAAAAAAAAAAAAAAAAAAACAGTGGGAGAGTAATATTGCCCTTTCAGCTTGTGTGCCAGTCTTGACTCCTGGGTGTGCCACCTCTCTCTCATTCAGTGGGCTATAGAAAGCCTATTTATTTATTTATTTTTTTTCTTATTATTTGGTTTCTAAAGTCTCCCTGAAAAAAAAAAAAAAAAAAAAAACAGTGGGAGAGTAATATTGCCCTTTCAGCTTGTGTGCCAGTCTTGACTCCTGGGTGTGCCACCTCTCTCTCATTCAGTGGGCCATAGAAAGCCTATTTATTTTTTTGGTTATTTTAATATTATTTGGTTTCTAAAGTCTCCCTGAAAAAAAAAAATAAATAAATTAGGTGGGAGATTAACCCCTTAATCCCGTATGACGTACTATCCCGTCAAGGTGACCTGTGTCATGATCTCTGCAGGCAGAGATCATAGCAAGCCTATAGAGGGACAAGCTCTCGGAAGATGGAACTATACTGACCATGAACTAAGCCTGCCGCGCAACTAGAAATAGCCAGGTAGCATTTCCTATTAATCGCTAGATGCCCAGCTCTGGCCTAAGACCTAAATAGCTAGCAGAGGGAAATATAAGACCTGGCTCACCTCTAGAGAAATATTCCAAAGAAGACAGTAGCCCCCCACATATAATGACGGTGAGTTCAGATGAAACAACAAACGCAGCAGGAAAATAGTCTTAGCAAATTTGAGGTCCGCTTACTAGATAGCAGAAGACAGATAGTATACTTTCATGGTCAGCAGAAAAATACTAACAAAACACCATCCAGAGATTACCTTAAACTCTGGCATTAACTCATAACGCCAGAGTAGCAATCCCTGATCGACGAGAGCTTTCCAGACACAGTAACAAAACTTCAGCTGCGAACTGGAACAAGTAGGCAAAACAAAACATGGACAAAAGTCCAACTTATCAGTAGTTGTCTAGAAGCAGGAACAAGCACTGAGAGGCATCAGATAACATTGTTGACCGGCAAGAAACCACCAGAGAAATGAGCTTAAATAGCGACACCCACTACTGATGGAATCAGGTGAAACAGGAAAGAGGATGACAAGTCCAATTCCACAAGCGGCCACCGGGGGAGCCCAGAATCCAAATTCACAACAGTACCCCCCCCTCAAGGAGGGGGCACCGAACCCTCACCAGATCCACCAGGGCGACCAGGATGAGCCCTATGGAAGGCACGAACAAGATCAGAAGCATGAACATCAGATGCATTGACCCAAGAATTATCCTCCTGGCCGTAACCCTTCCAGTTGACCAGATACTGGAGTTTCCGTCTGGAAACACGAGAGTCCAAAATTTTCTCCACAACGTACTCCAACTCACCCTCAACCAACACCGGAGCAGGAGGCTCAACAGAAGGTACAACAGGTACCTCATACCTGCGCAATAACGACCGATGAAAAACGTTATGAATGGAAAAGGACGCAGGGAGGTCCAAACGGAAAGAAACAGGATTAAGAATCTCCAATATTCTATAAGGGCCGATGAACCGAGGTTTAAACTTAGGAGAAGAGACCCTCATAGGGACAAAACGAGAAGACAGCCACACTAAATCTCCAACACAAAGCCGAGAACCAACACGACGATGACGGTTGGCAAAACGCTGAGTCTTCTCCTGTGACAACTTCAAATTGTCCATAACCTGCCCCCAGATGTGATGCAATCTCTCCACCACCGCATCCACTCCAGGACAATCCGAGGATTCCACCTGACCGGAGGAAAATCGAGGGTGAAACCCCGAATTACAGAAAAACGGGGACACCAAGGTGGAAGAACTGGCCCGATTATTGAGGGCGAACTCTGCCAATGGCAAAAAAGCAACCCAATCATCCTGGTCAGCAGAGACAAAACACCTCAGATATGTCTCAAGGGTCTGATTAGTCCGCTCGGTCTGGCCATTAGTCTGAGGGTGAAAAGCAGATGAAAAAGACAAATCTATGCCCATCCTAGCACAGAATGCCCGCCAAAATCTAGACACAAATTGGGTACCTCTGTCAGAAACAATATTCTCAGGAATACCGTGCAATCGGACAACATTCTGAAAAAACAGAGGAACCAACTCAGAAGAAGAAGGCAACTTGGGCAGAGGAACCAAATGGACCATTTTAGAGAAACGGTCACAGACCACCCAGATGACAGACATCTTCTGGGAAACAGGCAGATCTGAAATAAAATCCATCGAGATGTGTGTCCAAGGCCTCTTAGGAATAAGCAAGGGCAACAGCAGTCCGCTAGCCCGAGAACTACAAGACTTGGCCCGAGCACAAACGTCACATGACTGCACAAAGACTCGCACATCTCGTGACAGAGAAGGCCACCAGAAGGATCTTGCCACCAAATCCCTGGTACCAAAAATTCCGGGATGACCTGCCAATGCAGAAGAATGTACCTCAGAGATGACTCTGCTGGTCCAATCATCCGGAACAAACAGTCTATCAGGCGGACAACGATCCGGTCTATCCGCCTGAAACTCTTGCAAGGACCGCCGCAGATCAGGAGAAACGGCCGACAAAATTACTCCCTCCCTAAGGATACCTGTGGGTTCAGAATTACCAGGAGAGTCCGGGTCAAAACTCCTAGAAAGGGCATCTGCCTTAACATTCTTAGAACCCGGTAGGTATGACACCACAAAATTAAAGCGAGAAAAAAATAAAGACCAGCGCGCCTGTCTAGGATTCAGGCGTCTGGCAGTCTCAAGATAAATCAAATTTTTGTGGTCAGTCAATACCACCACCTGATGCCTAGCCCCCTCGAGCCAATGGCGCCACTCCTCAAACGCCCACTTCATGGCCAAAAGCTCCCGATTCCCAACATCATAATTCCGCTCTGCGGGCGAAAATTTGCGAGAAAAAAAGGCACAAGGCCTAATGACGGAGCAGTCGGAACCTTTCTGCGACAACACTGCCCCAGCACCGATCTCCGAAGCGTCAACCTCAACCTGAAAAGGCAGATTCACATCAGGCTGACGCAACACAGGGGCAGAGGCAAAACGGCGCTTAAGCTCCTGAAAGGCCTCTACAGCATGAGGGGACCAATTAGCAACATCAGCGCCTTGTCTGGTCAAATCAGTCAGTGGTTTAACGACATCCGAAAAACCAACAATAAATCGGCGGTAAAAGTTGGCAAAGCCCAAAAATCTCTGAAGACCCTTAAGAGAGGAGGGCTGAGTCCAGTCACAAATAGCTTGCACCTTGACGGGATCCATCTCAATGGAAGAGGGAGAAAAAATATACCCCAAAAAGGAAATTTTCTGGACCCCAAAAACGCACTTAGACCCCTTCACACATAAAGAATTAGACCGCAGAACCTGAAAAACTCTCCTGACCTGCTGGACATGAGAGTCCCAGTCATCAGAAAAAATCAGAATATCATCCAGATATATTATCATAAATTTATCCAGAAAATCGCGGAAAATATCATGCATAAAAGACTGGAAAACTGAAGGGGCATTAGAAAGACCAAAAGGCATGACCAAATACTCAAAGTGGCCCTCGGGCGTATTAAATGCGGTCTTCCACTCATCCCCCTGCCTGATCCGCACCAAATTATACGCCCCACGAAGATCAATTTTAGAGAACCACTTAGCACCCTCTATACGAGCAAACAAATCAGTAAGCAATGGCAATGGGTATTGATACTTAACAGTGATCTTATTCAGAAGCCGATAATCAATACATGGTCTCAAAGAGCCGTCTTTTTTTGAGACAAAGAAAAACCCAGCTCCCAAGGGAGAAGAAGATGGACGAATATGTCCCTTTTCCAAAGACTCCTTTATATATTCCCGCATAGCAGCATGTTCCGGCACAGACAAATTAAACAAACGACCCTTTGGATATTTACAACCCGGTATCAAATCTATGGCACAATCGCACTCACGGTGCGGAGGTAACGACCCAAGCTTGGGTTCGTCAAAGACGTCTTGATAATCAGAGAGGAACTCAGGGACTTCAGAGGGAATGGACGACGAAATAGAAACCAAAGGTACGTCCCCATGAATACCCTTACATCCCCAGCTCAACACAGACATAGCTCTCCAGTCCAAGACTGGGTTGTGAGACTGCAACCATGGCAATCCCAGTACCAAATCGTCATGTAAATTATACAGCACCAGGAAACGAATAATCTCCTGGTGATCCGGATTGATACGCATGGTTACTTGTGTCCAGTATTGTGGTTTATTATTAGCCAATGGGGTGGAGTCAATCCCCTTCAGAGGAATAAGAGTCTCCAAAGGCTCTAAATCAAAACCACAACGATTGGCAAAGGACCAATCCATAAGACTCAGAGCGGCGCCAGAGTCAACATAGGCGTCCGTGGCAATGGATGACAAAGAGCAAATCAGGGTTACAGACAAAATAAACTTAGACTGAATGGTGCCAATGGAAACAGACTTATCAAGCTTCTTTGTACGCCTAGAGCATGCCGATATAACATGAGTAGAATCCCCACAATAGAAACACAATCCATTCTTCCGTCTAAAATTCTGTCGCTCGCTCCTGGACAGAATTCTATCACACTGCATACTTTCTGGCGTCTTTTCCATAGACACCGCCAGATGGTGCATCGGTTTGCGCTCCCGCAGACGCCTATCAATCTGAATAGCCATTGTCATGGACTCATTCAGACCTGCAGGCAAAGGGAACCCCACCATAACATCCTTAACGGCATCAGAGAGACCTTCTCTGAAAGTTGCCGCCAAGGCGCACTCATTCCACTGAGTAAGCACAGACCATTTACGGAATTTTTGGCAGAAAACTTCAGCTTCGTCTTGCCCCTGAGATAGTGCCATCAAAGTTTTTTCTGCCTGAAGTTCCAAATGAGGTTCCTCATAAAGCAAGCCCAAGGCCAGAAAAAACGCATCCACATCGCGTAACGCAGGATCCCCTGCTGGCAATGAGAAGGCCCAATCTTGAGGGTCACCCCTGAGCAAGGAAATCACAATCCTAACCTGCTGAGCAGGGTCTCCAGCTGAACGAGACTTCAGGGACAAATAAAGCTTACAATTATTTCGGAAATTCTGGAAGCTAGCTCTATTCCCTGTGAAGAACTCCGGCAAAGGAATTCTCGGCTCAGATACCGGAGCATGTACTACAAAATCTTGTAAATTTTGTACTTTCGTGATGAGATTATTCAAACCCGCAGTTACACTCTGGAGATCCATTATTGTCAGGTGCACACAGAGCATACAGAGATTAGGAGGAGAGAGAGAAAAAAGACTGCAGCAAGGCAGACTGGAGGAAAAAAAAAAAAAAATTCCAGCAGACTTCTTATAACTCTCCTTTCTCAACCTGGGTCTTTAACACTTTATTGGGCCGGTCAAACTGTCATGATCTCTGCAGGCAGAGATCATAGCAAGCCTATAGAGGGACAAGCTCTCGGAAGATGGAACTATACTGACCATGAACTAAGCCTGCCGCGCAACTAGAAATAGCCAGGTAGCATTTCCTATTAATCGCTAGATGCCCAGCTCTGGCCTAAGACCTAAATAGCTAGCAGAGGGAAATATAAGACCTGGCTCACCTCTAGAGAAATATTCCAAAGAAGACAGTAGCCCCCCACATATAATGACGGTGAGTTCAGATGAAACAACAAACGCAGCAGGAAAATAGTCTTAGCAAATTTGAGGTCCGCTTACTAGATAGCAGAAGACAGATAGTATACTTTCATGGTCAGCAGAAAAATACTAACAAAACACCATCCAGAGATTACCTTAAACTCTGGCATTAACTCATAACGCCAGAGTAGCAATCCCTGATCGACGAGAGCTTTCCAGACACAGTAACAAAACTTCAGCTGCGAACTGGAACAAGTAGGCAAAACAAAACATGGACAAAAGTCCAACTTATCAGTAGTTGTCTAGAAGCAGGAACAAGCACTGAGAGGCATCAGATAACATTGTTGACCGGCAAGAAACCACCAGAGAAATGAGCTTAAATAGCGACACCCACTACTGATGGAATCAGGTGAAACAGGAAAGAGGATGACAAGTCCAATTCCACAAGCGGCCACCGGGGGAGCCCAGAATCCAAATTCACAACAGACCTGGGACTTAATTCCCGGTGACGGGATAGTACGTCATACGCGATCGGCCGCGCTCACGGGGGGAGCGCGGCCGATCGCGGCCGGGTGTCGGCTGCATATCGCAGCTGACATCCGGCACTATGTGCCAGGAGCGGTCACGGACCGCCCCCGGCACATTAACCCCCGGCACACCGCGATCAAACATGATCGCGGTGTACCGGCGGTACAGGGAAGCATCGCGCAGGGAGGGGGCTCCCTGCGTGCTTCCCTGAGACGATCGGTACAAGGTGATGTACTCACCTCGTACCGAACGTCTTCTCCCTGCAGGCCCCGGATCCAAAATGGCCGAGGGGCTGTATCCGGGTCCTGCAGGGAGCACTTCCGGGTCGGAGCAGGCTGCAGATGAAAGCTGCAGCCTGCTCCGATGAAAGTATGATCACGGATCTGATAGAGTGCTGTGCACACTATCAGATCTGCGATCTGTGATGTCCCCCCCTGGGACAAAGTAAAAAAGTAAAAAAAAAAATTTCCACATGTGTAAAAAAAAAAAAAAAAAATTCCTAAATAAATAATAATAAAAAAAAAAATATTATTCCCATAAATACATTTCTTTATCTAAAAAAAACAAACAAAAACAATAAAAGTACACATATTTAGTATCGCCGCGTCCGTAACGACCCAACCTATAAAACTGGCCCACTAGTTAACCCCTTCAGTAAACACCGTAAGAAAAAAAAAAAAAAAACGAGGCAAAAAACAACGCTTTATTACCATACCGCCGGACAAAAAGTGGAATAACACGCGATCAAAAAGACGGATATAAATAACCATGTTACCGCTGAAAACGTCATCTTGTCCCGCAAAAAACGAGCCGCCATACAGCATCATCAGCAAAAAAATAAAAAAGTTATAGTCCTCAGAATAAAGCGATGCCAAAATAATTATTTTTTCTATAAAATAGTTTTTATCGTATAAAACCGTCAAAACATAAAAAAATGATATAAATGAGGTATCGCTGTAATCGTACTGACCCGACGAATAAAACTGCTTTATCAATTTTACCAAGCGCAGAACGGTATAAACGCCTCTCCCAAAAGAAATTCATGAATAGCTGGTTTTTGGTTATTCTGCCTCACAAAAATCGGAATAAAAAGTGATAAAAAATGGTCACGTGTCCGAAAATGTTACCAATAAAAACGTCAACTCGTCCCGCAAAAAACAAGACCTCACATGACTCTGTGGACCAAAATGTGGAAAAATTATAGGTCTCAAAATGTGGAGACGCAAAAACTTTTTTGCTATAAAAAGCGTCTTTTAGTCTGGTTTCACACTTGCGTTTTTATCTGCATGCGTTTTTTTAAAAAACCGCATGTGTGAAAAAATGCATGTAAACGCGGTAAAACGCATGCGTTTTTATAGAAAAACACAAGAAAACAAGAAAAAAACAAAAAACCCTAACCCTACCCCTAACCTGAAATACGTGGCACTGAAATACGTGGCACTGAAATATACGTTTATATACGTATATAAGTGCCACGATATTTCAGTGGCCACGTATTTAAGTGCCACGTATTTAAGTGCCACGTATTTAAGTGCCACGTATTTAAGTGCCACGTATTTACGTGCCACGTATTTACCAGTGCCTGAAATACGTGGCACTGAAATACGTGGCACTGAAATATCGTGGCACTGAAGTATTTACGTGCCACGTATTTTTCAGTGCCTGAAATACGTGGCACTGAAATACGTGGCACTGAAATACGTGGCACTGAAATATACGTTTATATACGTATATAAGTGCCACGATATTTCAGTGGCCACGTATTTAAGTGCCACGTATTTAAGTGCCACGTATTTAAGTGCCACGTATTTAAGTGCCACGTATTTACGTGCCACGTATTTACCAGTGCCTGAAATACGTGGCACTGAAATACGTGGCACTGAAATATCGTGGCACTGAAATATCGTGGCACTGAAGTATTTACGTGCCACGTATTTTTCAGTGCCTGAAATACGTGGCACTGAAATACGTGGCACTGAAATACGTGGCACTGAAATATCGTGGCACTTATATACGTGGCACTTATATACGTGGCACTTATATACGTGGCACTTATATACGTGGCACTTATGACTGTCAGAAAATGTTCAGTAAACGGTTAGGGGTGAGGTTAGGGGTAGGGTTTCAGGTAGAATTGGGAAGTTTCCACTGTTCAGGCACATCAGGGGCTCTCCAAACGCGACATGACGTCCAATCTCAATTCCAGCCAATTCTGCGTTGAAAAAGTAAAACAGTGCTCCTTCCCTTCCGAGCTCTCCCGTGCGTCCAAAAAGGGGTTTACCCCAACATATGGGGTATCAGCGTACTAGGGACAAATTGAACAACAACTTCTGGGGTCCAAGTTCTCTTGTTATCCTTGGGAAAATAAAAATTTGGGGGGCTAAAAATCATTTTTGTGGGAAAAAAAATATGTTTTATTTTCACGGCTCTGCGTTGTAAACTGTAGTGAAACACTTGGGGGTCCAAAGTTCTCACAACACATCTAGATAAGTTCCTTGGGAGGTCTAGTTTCCAATATGGGGTCACTTGTGGGGGGTTTGTACTATTTGGGTACATCAGGGGCTCTGCAAATGCAACGTGACGCCTGCAGACCAATCCATTTAAGTCTGCATTCCAAATGGCGCTCCTTCCCTTCCGAGCTCTGTCATGCGCCCAAACAGTGGTTCCCCCCCACATAGGGGGTATCAGCGTACTCAGGACAAATTGGACAACAACTTTTAGGGTCTAATTTATCCTGATACCCTTGTGAAAATACAAAACTGGGGGCTAAATTTCATTTTTGTGAAAAAAAAAAAAAAATTATTTTCACGGCTCTGCGTTATAAACTGTAGTGAAACACTTGGGGGTTCAAAGTTCTCACAACACATCTAGATAAGTTCCTTGGGGGGTCTAGTTTCCAATATGGGGTCACTTGTGGGGGGTTTGTACTGTTTGGGTACATCAGGGGCTCTGCAAATGCAACGTGACGCCTGCAGACCAATCCATTTAAGTCTGCATTCCAAATGGCGCTCCTTCCCTTCCGAGCTCTGTCATGCGCCCAAACAGTGGTTCCCCCCCACATAGGGGGTATCAGCGTACTCAGGACAAATTGGACAACAACTTTTAGGGTCCAATTTATCCTGATACCCTTGTGAAAATACAAAACTGGGGGCTAAATTTCATTTTTGTGAAAAAAAAAAAAAAATTATTTTCACGGCTCTGCGTTATAAACTGTAGTGAAACACTTGGGGGTTCAAAGTTCTCACAACACATCTAGATAAGTTCCTTGGGGGGTCTAGTTTCCAATATGGGGTCACTTGTGGGGGGTTTGTACTGTTTGGGTACATCAGGGGCTCTGCAAATGCAACGTGACGCCTGCAGACCAATCCATTTAAGTCTGCATTCCAAATGGCGCTCCTTCCCTTCCGAGCTCTGTCATGCGCCCAAACAGTGGTTCCTCCCCACAAATGGGGTATCAGCATACTCCAGACAAATTGGACAACAACTTTTGGGGTCCAATTTATCCTGATACCCTTGTGAAAATACAAAACTGGGGGCTAAAAAATCATTTTTGTGAAAAAAAAAAATAATTTTTATTTTCACGGCTCTGCGTTATAAACTGTAGTGAAACACTTGGGGGTTCAAAGCTCTCAAAACACATCTAGATAAGTTCCTTAGGGGGTCTACTTTCCAAAATGGTGTCACTTGTGGGGTTTTTTAATGTTTAGGCACATCAGGGGCTCTCCAAATGCAACATGGCATCCCATCTTAATTCCAGTCAATTTTGCATTGAAAAGTCAAATAGCGCTCCTTCCCTTCCGAGCTCTGCTATGCACCCAAACAGTGGTTTACCCCCACATATGGGGTATCGTCGTACTCAGGACAAATTGCACAACAACTTTTGTGGTCTAATTTCTTCTCTTACCCTTGGGGAAATTAAAAAATGGGGGTGAAAAGATCATTTTTGTGAAAAAATATGATTTTTTATTTTTACGGCTCTGCATTATAAACTTCTGTGAAGCACTTGTTGGGTCAAAGTGCTCACCACACATCTAGATAAGTTTCTTAAGGGGTCTACTTTCCAAAATGGTGTCACTCGTGGGGGGTTTCAATGTTTAGGCACATTAGGGGCTCTCCAAACGCAACATGGCGTCCCATCTCAATTCCAGTCAATTTTGCATTGAAAAGTCAAATGGCGCTCCTTCCCTTCTGAGCTCTGCCCTGCGCCCAAACAATGGTTTACACCCACATATGGGGTATCAGTGTACTCAGGACAAACTGCACAACAATTTTTGGGGTCCAATTTCTTCTCTTACCCTTGGGAAAATAAAACATTGGGGGTGAAAAGATCATTTTTGTGAAAAAATATGATTTTTTATTTTTACGGCTCTGCATTATAAACTTCTGTAAAGCACTTGTTGGGTCAAAGTGCTCACCACACATCTAGATAAGTTCCTTAGGGGGTCTACTTTCCAAAATGGTGTCACTTGTTAGGGGTTTCAATGTTTAGGCACATCAAGGGCTCTCTAAATGCAACATGGCATCCCATCTCAATTCCAGTCAATTTTGCATTGAAAAGTCAAATGGCGCTCCTTCCCTTCCGAGCTCTGCCCTGCGCCCAAACAATGGTTTACACCCACATATGGGGTATCAGCGTACTCAGGACAAATTGCACAACAATTTTTGGGGTCCAATTTCTTCTCTCACCCTTGGGAAAATAAAAAATTGGGGGTGAAAAGATAATTTTTGTGAAAAAATATGATTTTTTATTTTTACGGCTCTGCATTATAAACTTCTGTAAAGCACTTGTTGGGTCAAAGTGCTCACCACACATCTAGATAAGTTCCTTAGGGGGTCTACTTTCCAAAATGGTGTCACTTGTTAGGGGTTTCAATGTTTAGGCACATCAGGGGCTCTCCAAATGCAACATGGCGTCCCATCTCAATTCCAGTCAATTTTGCATTGAAAAGTCAAATGGCGCTCCTTTGCTTCCAAGCTCTGCCATGCGCCCAAACTGTGGTTTACCCCCACATATGGGCATCAGCGTACTCAGGACAAATTGTACAACAACTTTTGGGGTCTATTTTCTCCTGTTACCCTTGGTAAAATAAAACAAATTGGAGCTGAAATAAATTTTGTGTGAAAAAAAGTTAAATGTTCATTTTTATTTAAACATTCCAAAAATTCCTGTGAAACACCTGAAGGGTTAATAAACTTCTTGAAAGTGGTTTTGAGTACCTTGAGGGGTGCAGTTTTTAGAATGGTGTCACACTTGGGTATTTTCTATCATATAGACCCGTCAAAATGACTTCAAATGAGATGTGGTCCCTAAAAAAAAATGGTGTTGTAAAAATGAGAAATTGCTGGTCAACTTTTAACCCTTATAACTCCGTCACAAAAAAAAATTTTGGTTCCAAAATTGTGCTGATGTAAAGTAGACATGTGGGAAATGTTATTTATTAAGCATTTTGTGTGACATATGTCTGTGATTTAAGGGCATAAAAATTCAAAGTTGGAAAATTGCGAAATTTTCAAAATTTTCGTCAAATATTCGTTTTTTTCACAAATAAACGCAAGTTATATCGAAGAAATTTTACCACTAGCATGAAGTACAATATGTCACAAGAAAACAGTGTCAGAATCGCCAAGATCCGTTGAAGCGTTCCAGAGTTATAACCTCATAAAGGGACAGTGGTCAGAATTGTAAAAATTGGCCCGGTCATTAACGTGCAAACCACCCTCGGGGCTTAAGGGGTTAATATTGACATTAGTGCTTGAGTGACAGTCCTGCGTGTGTGTCATCTCTGTGATTTTGTGCCACAGAAAACAGAGTGTGTAACATTGTGCCTGATTTTCCTTGTGGTCTCACCAACCTGTTAAGGGATATTGAAATCATACTGAAGTTATAGCTCACCGTGTAAGTTGTTTGACAGCAACAAATAAAGTTACTTTGGTTAAGATTTTAAAACAATGAGGAAGTCTGGTGCAAGAGGTCGTCGTGGGCGTTCATTGTCAGCTGGTAATGATGGTAGTGGTAGTGGAGCATCAGGTGGTCGTGGGGATAAAAATATTCCACCTAAGTCTGGAGCTGTGGAGCCAGTTTCGTCGTCAGGCTACACAAGGCCTCGAACGCTCTCTTTTCTGGGAGTAGGAAAACCGCTTTTAAAGGCGGAGCAGCAACAGCAAGTTTTGGCTTACATTGCAGACTCAGCCTCTAGCTCTTTTGCCTCCTCTTCCGAAACTGGTAAATGTAAAAGCAGCGCGTCGCTTGTGGATGTTCACGGTCAGGGACAAGTCGCTTCCTTGTCCTCCTCAGCAAAAACTACAACAAGAGAGAAGGATGCAGCAGGCGACACAACGGGTCACTCCATGGAGCTCTTTACACATACCGTCCCTGGCTTAGAAAGTGAAACATTTAACAGGCCATGCCCATTACAAGTATATTCTGACATGGAGTGCACTGATGCACAGCCACAGCCAGAGTACTATGCTGCTCCTTTGACTCAGACCACCACATTGCCCTCTCAGGGTACAGATCCACAATCAGACCCTGATGAGACTATGTTGCCCCGCCACGAACGCTATACCACCGACCGACACAGTGACACAGACGAAGTTGCACACGAGCTCGAAGAGGAGGTAATAGATGACCCAGTTATTGACCCCGATTGGCAGCCATTGGGGGAACAGGGTGCAGGCGGCAGTAGTTCAGAAGCGGAGGTGGAGGAGGGGCCGCAGCAGGCATCAACATCGCAACAGGTTCCATCTGCCGGGCCCGTATCTGGCCCAAAACGCGTGTCAAAGCCAAAACCTGTTGGAGGACAGCGTGGCCATCCGGTTAAAGCTCAGTCTGCAATCCCTGAAAAGGGATCCGAGTCTAGGAAGAGTGCAGTCTGGCATTTTTTTAAACAACATCCAACTGATCAGCGCAAAGTCATCTGTCAAAAATGTTCAACTAGCTTAAGCAGAGGTCAGAATCTGAAAAGTCTAAATACTAGTTGCATGCATAGACACTTAACCACCATGCATTTTCAAGCCTGGACTAACTACCAAACGTCCCTTAAGGTTGTAGCACCCTCGGCCAATGAAGCTAGTCAGCAACGCAACATCCCTTCCGTCACTGTAAGGCCACCATTTTCCGCACCACCGGCAGTATCTGTGCAGGTTTCTTTGCCAGCCAAAAGCAGTCAGGGTCAGGGAACCACCAGTTTTGTAGGAGGAAATATTGCATCTAGGGCACCGGCGGAAACAATACCGTCTCCAACCGTCTCTCAGTCTGCCATGTACACCGGCACACCCGAAAGTTCCACGATCTCCAGCTCTCCAGTCCAGCTCACCCTACATGAGACTCTGGTTAGAAAAAGGAAGTACTTATCCTCGCATCCGCGTACACAGGGTTTTAACGCCCACATAGCTAGACTAATCTCGTTAGAGATGATGCCCTACCGGTTAGTTGAAAGCGAAGCTTTCAAAGCCCTGATGGAGTACGCTGAACCACGATACGAGCTACCCAGTCGACACTTTTTTTCCAGAAAAGCCATCCCAGCCCTGCACCAGCATGTTAAACAGCGCATCGTCCATGCACTCAGGCAATCTGTGAGTACAAAGGTGCACCTGACTACAGATGCATGGACCAGTAGGCATGGCCAGGGACATTATGTGTCCATCACGGCACACTGGGTGAATGTGGTGGATGCAGGGTCCACAGGCGACATCAATTTAGGGACAGTTGTGCCTAGCCCACGGTCTAGGAAACAGTTGGCTGTAGGCGTTCGCACCCCCTCCTCCTCCTCCTCCTCGTCCTCCTGCAGAAGCTACAGCTCTTCCACAGAACGCAGTCTGCCAACCACTCCATCGGCAGATGACACTGTTGCACACCAGTTGTCCCATTATGGGCCAGCTACTGCCAAGCGTCAGCAGGCTGTATTGGCTATGAAGTGTTTGGGCGACAACAGACACACCGCGGAAGTTCTATCCGAGTTCTTGCAACAAGAAACGCAGTCGTGGCTGGGCACAGTAGATCTTGAGGCAGGCAAGGTAGTGAGTGATAACGGAAGGAATTTCATGGCTGCCATCTCCCTTTCCCAACTGAAACACATTCCTTGCCTGGCTCACACCTTAAACCTGGTGGTGCAGTGCTTATTGAAAACGTATCCTGGGTTCTCCGACCTGCTCCTCAAAGTGCGTGCACTTTGCTCACATATCCGACGTTCGCCTGTACACGCCAGCCGTATGCAGACCTATCAGCGGTCTTTGAACCTTCCCCAGCATCGCCTAATCATAGACGTTGCAACAAGGTGGAACTCAACACTGCACATGCTTCAGAGACTGTGCGAACAGAGGCGTGCTGTTATTTATTTGTGGGAGGATACACGGGCAGGCAGTAGGATGGCAGACATGGAGTTGTCAGGTGTGCAGTGGTCTAAGATACAAGACATGTGTCAAGTCCTTCAGTGTTTTGAGGAATGCACATGGCTGGTTAGTGCAGACAACGCCGTAATAAGCATGAGCATCCCCCTAATGCGTCTGCTGATGCAAAGTTTGACGCACATAAAGGAGCAGGCGTCTGCACCAGAGGAAGAGGAAAGCCTTGATGACAGTCAGCCATTGTCTGGTCAGGGCAGTGTACTGGACGAGGTAGCGGGCGAAGAGGAGGTGGAGGACGAGGAGGATGATGGGGATGAGTATATTTTTAATGCCGAACCTTTCCCGGGGGCACAGGAAATTGGTTGCGTGTCACGGCCGGGTTCTGGTTTTTTGAGGGACACAAGTGACGTAGATTTGCCTGCAACTGCCCCTCAACCAATCACAACCGGAGATTTGACAACTGGAACTTTGGCCCACATGGCGGATTATGCCTTACGTATCCTAAAAAGGGACACACGCATTACGAAAATGATGAACGATGACGATTACTGGTTGGCCTGCCTCCTTGATCCACGCTATAAAGGCAAATTGCAAAATATTATGCCACATGAGAACTTGGAACTAATATTAGCAACCAAACAATCAACTCTTGTTGACCGTTTGCTTCAGGCATTCCCAGCACACAGCGCACGTGATCGTTCTCACACGAGCTCCAGGGGGCAGCAGACTAGGAGTGTTAGGGGTGCACACATCAGAAGTGGCGTTGGACAGAGGGGTTTTCTGACCAGGTTGTGGAGTGATTTTGCTATGACCGCAGACAGGACAGGTACTGCTGCATCAATTGAAAGTGACAGGAGACAACATTTGTCCAGTATGGTTACTAACTATTTTTCATCCCTTATCGATGTTCTCCCTCAACCGTCATTCCCATTTGATTACTGGGCCTCCAAATTAGACACCTGGCCAGAATTGGCAGAATATGCATTGCAGGAGCTTGCTTGCCCGGCAGCAAGTGTCCTATCAGAAAGAGTATTCAGTGCTGCAGGTTCAATATTAACCGAAAAAAGGACTCGTCTGGCTACCCAAAATGTTGACGATCTAACATTCATTAAAATGAACCACAACTGGATTTCGAAATCTTTTGCCCCACCTTGCCCGGCCGACACCTAGCTTTCCTATGAAAAGCTCTTGCCTGTGAATTACTTTTCTAATGTCTAATTTGCTGCAGCTGATTGTACAGCATATGACATGTTTACACCTCCCTAAATGGCAAAACTCCCCACACGGGGCCGTGGTATCGCGACTTGGCGCAAGCACCCGTGAGACTGCTGTTTGTCTGAAGAGGTGAGTGTGCTCGCTTTTGGTTGACGGCATTGTTACTGGGTCCCTCATAGTACAATGTAGTGTCTCTGGCGGTGGTGGTGCGCACCCAACGTCAGACACACCGTTGTAACATGAGGGGCCCTGGGGCGGTCCCGCCGGCCTCAAGAGAGTTCCCCCCTACCCCAGCTCAAAATGTGCTCTACCACGTGCAAAATTATGTCGCACAGCTCCACCAATCTTTAGTCTATTCGCTGACATCATTCAATGTCTGGCACTGACAATACAAATTTGTAGACATCTATGATGCAACTTAAAGTAGTCTGTGTCTGTGTCCTATATTGGCACCATTAAATAGTTACTGCCAAATTACTATGTCAGAAACTCAGTAGATGAGCCCACCCCTGTACCTAAGTATGCCACCTTTTTTTTTGTTTTGGTTGTTTTGCGAGACATTAACATCTATTTATATTTTGGGAGTACTGGGACAGACACTCCTTGCACTACTCCTCCACTCACCACCAAGCTGCCTGTGTATCCATGTAACCGCTGTAAAGCTGCCATGAGCCTATTGTTTGTTATTTTAGGCCTTTGATAGCCTGTCTGCGGTCCCTACTTTAAATACTCCTCCACTGACCACCAAGCTGCCTGTGTATCCATGTAACCGCTGTAAAGCTGCCATGAGCCTATTGTTTGTTATTTTAGGCCTTTGATAGCCTGTCTGCGGTCCCTACTTTAAATACTCCTCCACTGACCACCAAGCTGCCTGTGTATCCATGTAACCGCTGTAAAGCTGCCATGAGCCTATTGTTTGTTATTTTAGGCCTTTGATAGCCTGTCTGCGGTCCCTACTTTAAATACTCCTCCACTGACCACCAAGCTGCCTGCCCGTGTATCCATGTAACCGCTGTAAAACTGCCATGAGCCTATTGTTTGTTATTTTAGGCCTTTGATAGCCTGTCTGCGGTCCCTACTTTAAATACTCCTCCACTGACCACCAAGCTGCCTGCCCGTGTATCCATGTAACCGCTGTAAAACTGCCATGAGCCTATTGTTTGTTATTTTAGGCCTTTGATAGCCTGTCTGCGGTCCCTACTTTAAATACTCCTCCACTCACCACCAAGCTGCCTGTGTATCCATGTAACCGCTGTAAAGCTGCCATGAGCCTATTGTTTGTTATTTTAGGCCTTTGATAGCCTGTCTGCGGTCCCTACTTTAAATACTCCTCCACTCACCACCAAGCTGCCCGTGTATCCATGTAACCGCTGTAAAACTGCCATGAGCCTATTGTTTGTTATTTTAGGCCTTTGATAGCCTGTCTGCGGTCCCTACTTTAAATACTCCTCCACTGACCACCAAGCTGCCTGCCCGTGTATCCATGTAACCGCTGTAAAACTGCCATAAGCCTATTGTTTGTTATTTTAGGCCTTTGATAGCCTGTCCGTGGTCCCTACTTTAAATACTCCTCCACTGACCACCAAGCTGCCTGCCCGTGTATCCATGTAACCGCTGTAAAGCTGCCATGAGCCTATTGTTTGTTATTTTAGGCCTTTGATAGCCTGTCTGCGGTCCCTACTTTAAATACTCCTCCACTGACCACCAAGCTGCCTGCCCTTGTATCCATGTAACCGCTGTAAAACTGCCATGAGCCTATTGTTTGTTATTTTAGGCCTTTGATAGCCTGTCTGCGGTCCCTACTTTAAATACTCCTCCACTCACCACCAAGCTGCCTGTGTATCCATGTAACCGCTGTAAAGCTGCCATGAGCCTATTGTTTGTTATTTTAGGCCTTTGATAGCCTGTCTGCGGTCCCTACTTTAAATACTCCTCCACTCACCACCAAGCTGCCCGTGTATCCATGTAACCGCTGTAAAACTGCCATGAGCCTATTGTTTGTTATTTTAGGCCTTTGATAGCCTGTCTGCGGTCCCTACTTTAAATACTCCTCCACTGACCACCAAGCTGCCTGCCCGTGTATCCATGTAACCGCTGTAAAACTGCCATAAGCCTATTGTTTGTTATTTTAGGCCTTTGATAGCCTGTCTGCGGTCCCTACTTTAAATACTCCTCCACTGACCACCAAGCTGCCTGCCCGTGTATCCATGTAACCGCTGTAAAACTGCCATGAGCCTATTGTTTGTTATTTTAGGCCCTTGATAGCCTGTCTGCGGTCCCTACTTTAAATACTCCTCCACTGACCACCAAGCTGCCTGCCCGTGTATCCATGTAACCGATGTAAAACAGCCATGAGCCTATTGTTTGTTATTTTAGGCCTTTGATAGCCTGTCTGCGGTCCCTACTTTAAATACTCCTCCACTGACCACCAAGCTGCCTGCCCGTGTATCCATGTAACCGCTGTAAAGCTGCCATGAGCCTATTGTTTGTTATTTTAGGCCTTTGATAGCCTGTCTGCGGTCCCTACTTTAAATACTCCTCCACTGACCACCAAGCTGCCTGCCCGTGTATCCATGTAACCGCTGTAAAACTGCCATAAGCCTATTGTTTGTTATTTTAGGCCTTTGATAGCCTGTCTGCGGTCCCTACTTTAAATACTCCTCCACTGACCACCAAGCTGCCTGCCCGTGTATCCATGTAACCGCTGTAAAGCTGCCATGAGCCTATTGTTTGTTATTTTAGGCCTTTGATAGCCTGTCTGCGGTCCCTACTTTAAATACTCCTCCACTGACCACCAAGCTGCCTGCCCGTGTATCCATGTAACCGATGTAAAACAGCCATGAGCCTATTGTTTGTTATTTTAGGCCTTTGATAGCCTGTCTGCGGTCCCTACTTTAAATACTCCTCCACTGACCACCAAGCTGCCTGCCCGTGTATCCATGTAACCGCTGTAAAGCTGCCATGAGCCTATTGTTTGTTATTTTAGGCCTTTGATAGCCTGTCTGCGGTCCCTACTTTAAATACTCCTCCACTCACCACCAAGCTGCCCGTGTATCCATGTAACCGCTGTAAAACTGCCATGAGCCTATTGTTTGTTATTTTAGGCCTTTGATAGCCTGTCTGCGGTCCCTACTTTAAATACTCCTCCACTGACCACCAAGCTGCCTGTGTATCCATGTAACCGCTGTAAAGCTGCCATGAGCCTATTGTTTGTTATTTTAGGCCTTTGATAGCCTGTCTGCGGTCCCTACTTTAAATACTCCTCCACTGACCACCAAGCTGCCTGCCCGTGTATCCATGTAACCGCTGTAAAACTGCCATGAGCCTATTGTTTGTTATTTTAGGCCTTTGATAGCCTGTCTGCGGTCCCTACTTTAAATACTCCTCCACTGACCACCAAGCTGCCTGCCCGTGTATCCATGTAACCGCTGTAAAACTGCCATGAGCCTATTGTTTGTTATTTTAGGCCTTTGATAGCCTGTCTGCGGTCCCTACTTTAAATACTCCTCCACTCACCACCAAGCTGCCTGTGTATCCATGTAACCGCTGTAAAGCTGCCATGAGCCTATTGTTTGTTATTTTAGGCCTTTGATAGCCTGTCTGCGGTCCCTACTTTAAATACTCCTCCACTCACCACCAAGCTGCCCGTGTATCCATGTAACCGCTGTAAAACTGCCATGAGCCTATTGTTTGTTATTTTAGGCCTTTGATAGCCTGTCTGCGGTCCCTACTTTAAATACTCCTCCACTCACCACCAAGCTGCCCGTGTATCCATGTAACCGCTGTAAAACTGCCATGAGCCTATTGTTTGTTATTTTAGGCCTTCGAAGCCTGTCTGCGGTCCCTCCTTCCACTAGGCCTCCACTGACCAGACCACTGCTGCCCGTGTACCCCTGGAACCAATTTTAAAGTGCCAACAGCCAGCCCATTTTATTGTGTTAGGCCTTCGAAGCCTGTCTGCGGTCCCTCCTTCCACTAGGCCTCCACTGACCAGATCACTGCTGCCCGTGTACCCCTGGAACCAATAATAAAGTGCCTACCGCCAGCCCATTTTATTATGTTAGGCCTTCGAAGCCTGTCTAAGGTCCCTCCTTCCACTAGGCCTCCACTCACCTGACCACTGCTGCCCGTGTACCCCTGGAACCAATAATAAAGTGCCTAGAGCCTATTTTTTTATTTAATTTAATATTAATAAAGCCAGGATGAACTACGATATACCACGCTATGAGCTACCCAGTTGACAATTCTTTTGCGAGAAAAGCCATCCCACCCCTCCACCTGCATGTTAAAGACCGCATTGTCCTTGCATTCTGTCAATTTGTCAGTCCAAAGGTATACCTGACAACAGACACATGGACCTGTAGGCCTGGCCACGGAAGGTTACGTGTCCTTTGTGGCTAAATGGGTTAATGTATTGGATGCATGGTCCACACAGGGGACAGCCTGCAAAGTCTGTCTGCAGTCCCTAATTCAAGTTGTCCTCAACTGAATAAAGCTGAGCTTCTACCTTCTGGCTCTGATTAACTGCTGTTTTTAAAAAAATTGGCTGTTCCGTCCTTCTAAAGGTGTCTGCCCCTGCCTGGTGTTGTCCTCAACTGAATAAAGCTGAGCTTCAACCTTCAGTTCCAAACATACAACAGAAAACTGGTACAATACAAAAAGTGGCCTCCAGCTACAAAAACTTTCTCCTACAAGTAGTTAACTGACAGTTTTTTTTCCAGTGAAAACACAGATATGGCATCCAACGAGTGTTGTCCTGTCTCGTCTTCTTTATATTATTGCCAAGAAGCTGCAACTGAATAAAGCTGAGCTTCAACCTTCAGTTCCAAATTACCATTTTTAAAAAAGCAATTGGCTGTTCCGGCCTACTAAAGGTGTCTGTCTGCCCCTGCCTGGTGTTGTCCTCAACTGAATAAAGCTGAGCTTCAACCTTCTGTTCCAAATTACCATTTTTAAAAAAGCAATTGGCTGTTCCGGCCTACTAAAGGTGTCTGTCTGCCCCTGCCTGGTGTTGTCCTCAACTGAATAAAGCTGAGCTTCTACCTTCTGTTCCAAATTACCATTTTTAAAAATGCAATTGGCTGTTCCGGCCTACTAAAGGTCAATGTCTGCCCCTGCCTGGTGTTGTCCTCAACTGAATAAAGCTGAGCTTCTACCTTCTGCCTCTTACTAACTGCTGTTTTTTTAAAAAATTGGCTGTTCCGGCCTACTAAAGGTGTCTGTCTGCCCCTGCCTGGTGTTGTCCTCAACTGAATAAAGCTGAGCTTCTACCTTCTGTTCCAAATTACCATTTTTAAAAATGCAATTGGCTGTTCCGGCCTACTAAAGGTGTCTGTCTGCCCCTGCCTGGTGTTGTCCTCAACTGAATAAAGCTGAGCTTCTACCTTCTGCCTCTTACTAACTGCTGTTTTTTTAAAAAATTGGCTGTTCCGGCCTAGTAAAGGTGTCTGTCTGCCCCTGCCTGGTGTTGTCCTCAACTGAATAAAGCTGAGCTTCTACCTTCTGTTCCAAATTACCATTTTTAAAAATGCAATTGGCTGTTCCGGCCTACTAAAGGTGAATGTCTGCCCCTGCCTGGTGTTGTCCTCAACTGAATAAAGCTGAGCTTCAACCTTCTGTTCCAAATTACCATTTTTAAAAATGCAATTGGCTGTTCCGGCCTACTAAAGGTGAATGTCTGCCCCTGCCTGGTGTTGTCCTCAACTGAATAAAGCTGAGCTTCAACCTTCAGTTCCAAATTACCATTTTTAAAAATGCAATTGGCTGTTCCGGCCTACTAAAGGTGTCTGTCTGCCCCTGCCTGGTGTTGTCCTCAACTGAATAAAGCTGAGCTTCAACCTTCTGTTCCAAATTACCATTTTTAAAAATGCAATTGGCTGTTCCGGCCTACTAAAGGTGAATGTCTGCCCCTGCCTGGTGTTGTCCTCAACTGAATAAAGCTGAGCTTCAACCTTCAGTTCCAAATTACCATTTTTAAAAATGCAATTGGCTGTTCCGGCCTACTAAAGGTGTCTGTCTGCCCCTGCCTGGTGTTGTCCTCAACTGAATAAAGCTGAGCTTCTACCTTCTGCCTCTTACTAACTGCTGTTTTTTTTAAAAATTGGCTGTTCCGGCCTACTAAAGGTGTCTGTCTGCCCCTGCCTGGTGTTGTCCTCAACTGAATAAAGCTGAGCTTCAACCGTCTGTTCCAAATTACCATTTTTAAAAATGCAATTGGCTGTTCCGGCCTACTAAAGGTGAATGTCTGCCCCTGCCTGGTGTTGTCCTCAACTGAATAAAGCTGAGCTTCAACCTTCAGTTCCAAATTACCATTTTTAAAAATGCAATTGGCTGTTCCGGCCTACTAAAGGTGTCTGTCTGCCCCTGCCTGGTATTGTCCTCAACTGAATAAAGCTGAGCTTCTACCTTCTGCCTCTTACTAACTGCTGTTTTTTTTTTAAATTGGCTGTTCCGGCCTACTAAAGGTGTCTGTCTGCCCCTGCCTGGTGTTGTCCTCAACTGAATAAAGCTGAGCTTCAACCTTCTGTTCCAAATTACCATTTTTAAAAATGCAATTGGCTGTTCCGGCCTACTAAAGGTGAATGTCTGCCCCTGCCTGGTGTTGTCCTCAACTGAATAAAGCTGAGCTTCTACCTTCTGCCTCTTACTAACTGCTGTTTTTTTTAAAAATTGGCTGTTCCAGCCTACTAAAGGTGTCTGTCTGCCCCTGCCTGGTGTTGTCCTCAACTGAATAAAGCTGAGCTTCAACCTTCTGTTCCAAATTACCATTTTTAAAAATGCAATTGGCTGTTCCGGCCTACTAAAGGTGAATGTCTGCCCCTGCCTGGTGTTGTCCTCAACTGAATAAAGCTGAGCTTCAACCTTCTGTTCCAAATTACCATTTTTAAAAATGCAATTGGCTGTTCCGGCCTACTAAAGGTGAATGTCTGCCCCTGCCTGGTGTTGTCCTCAACTGAATAAAGCTGAGCTTCAACCTTCAGTTCCAAATTACCATTTTTAAAAATGCAATTGGCTGTTCCGGCCTACTAAAGGTGTCTGTCTGCCCCTACCTGGTGTTGTCCTCAACTGAATAAAGCTGAGCTTCAACCTTCTGTTCCAAATTACCATTTTTAAAAATGCAATTGGCTGTTCCGGCCTACTAAAGGTGAATGTCTGCCCCTGCCTGGTGTTGTCCTCAACTGAATAAAGCTGAGCTTCAACCTTCTGTTCCAAATTACCATTTTTAAAAAAGCAATTGGCTGTTCCGGCCTACTAAAGGTGTCTGTCTGCCCCTGCCTGGTGTTGTCCTCAACTGAATAAAGCTGAGCTTCAACCTTCTGTTCCAAATTACCATTTTTAAAAAAGCAATTGGCTGTTCCGGCCTACTAAAGGTGTCTGTCTGCCCCTGCCTGGTGTTGTCCTCAACTGAATAAAGCTGAGCTTCTACCTTCTGTTCCAAATTACCATTTTTAAAAATGCAATTGGCTGTTCCGGCCTACTAAAGGTGTCTGTCTGCCCCTGCCTGGTGTTGTCCTCAACTGAATAAAGCTGAGCTTCTACCTTCTGCCTCTTACTAACTGCTGTTTTTTTAAAAAATTGGCTGTTCCGGCCTACTAAAGGTGTCTGTCTGCCCCTGCCTGGTGTTGTCCTCAACTGAATAAAGCTGAGCTTCAACCTTCTGTTCCAAATTACCATTTTTAAAAATGCAATTGGCTGTTCCGGCCTACTAAAGGTGAATGTCTGCCCCTGCCTGGTGTTGTCCTCAACTGAATAAAGCTGAGCTTCAACCTTCTGTTCCAAATTACCATTTTTAAAAAAGCAATTGGCTGTTCCGGCCTACTAAAGGTGTCTGTCTGCCCCTGCCTGGTGTTGTCCTCAACTGAATAAAGCTGAGCTTCAACCTTCTGTTCCAAATTACCATTTTTTAAAAAGCAATTGGCTGTTCCGGCCTACTAAAGGTGTCTGTCTGCCCCTGCCTGGTGTTGTCCTCAACTGAATAAAGCTGAGCTTCTACCTTCTGTTCCAAATTACCATTTTTAAAAATGCAATTGGCTGTTCCGGCCTACTAAAGGTGTCTGTCTGCCCCTGCCTGGTGTTGTCCTCAACTGAATAAAGCTGAGCTTCAACCTTCTGTTCCAAATTACCATTTTTTAAAAAGCAATTGGCTGTTCCGGCCTACTAAAGGTGTCTGTCTGCCCCTGCCTGGTGTTGTCCTCAACTGAATAAAGCTGAGCTTCAACCTTCTGTTCCAAATTACCATTTTTAAAAATGCAATTGGCTGTTCCGGCCTACTAAAGGTGAATGTCTGCCCCTGCCTGGTGTTGTCCTCAACTGAATAAAGCTGAGCTTCAACCTTCAGTTCCAAATTACCATTTTTAAAAATGCAATTGGCTGTTCCGGCCTACTAAAGGTGTCTGTCTGCCCCTGCCTGGTGTTGTCCTCAACTGAATAAAGCTGAGCTTCAACCTTCAGTTCCAAATTACCATTTTTAAAAATGCAATTGGCTGTTCCGGCCTACTAAAGGTGTCTGTCTGCCCCTGCCTGGTGTTGTCCTCAACTGAACAAAGCTGAGCTTCCACATTCTGGCTTTCGCCCTATACTATCAGATATTAAACTGCATTTGGCCTACTAGTGTGGTTATGCCCTTGAAACAGTGTCTGCTGCTCTTGGGTTTGCTACTCCACTGAACAAAGCAATGCCGCCTGTTTAGTCCTGTTACCAATTTTGAACTGCATTTAGCCTACTTTATTCTTTGGCCCTATATCTGTTTCCTCCTCATCCTGCCCATTGCCCAGCCACTGCTAGATGAGTCTGCTGGTACATTGACCTAGACCACTACATTCCCCTTGTACTCTACACAGCCAGAATCTGACCCTGCTGAAAGTAAGGTTCCCCTTCCCGCATGTTATACCACCTTACACAGGGACAGAGAGGAAGGTGCAGATGAAAGTGCAGGTTCCTTCATCAGGTGGGGGGGCATACTCGTTGGCGACGTCACTGGCACAGGGCCCCTCAGAGTACGCAAAAGTGTCGCTGCTGGTGGGAGGCGCCCCCGCCATGCAAACACACATCGCTGTACTTTGAGGGGCCCTGTGCCAGTGCCAATGCGAACGAGTGGGCCCCCCCTGCTTGCTCAGGATCACAGCACTTGCAACGTTGAAATACTTACCTTTCCCTGCAACACCGCCGTGACGTAGTCCGCATTTCCTGGGCCCACGAAAAACTTGAGCCGGCCCTACTCCCCCCACAACTTTTGCCAAATGACCCCCAATTCCCTATGCCCAACTATTATTATAAAGTTAATTAAGATTGACAAGCTTCAGAAACAAGAATGGATGTTTTTGGCATTAAAATGGGCACTGTAGGTGTTTTCCTGGCCTCCACTCACTGCCGACTATGCTTCCCCATTGACTTGCATTGGGTTTCGTGTTTCAGTCGATCCCCGACTTTTAGCGATAATTGGCCGACTGCACTCGACTCGACTCTGGACAAAATCGGGTTTCACAAAACCCGACTCGATCTTAAAAAAATGAAAGTCGCTCAACTCTATCAATGAGTTTTTACAATGCTCTGCTGGAATTTTAGACCATTCTTCTTTATCAAACTGCTCCAGATCCCTGATATTTGAAGGGTGCCTTCTACAAACTGCCATTTTTAGATCTTTCCACAGGTGTTCTATGGGATTCAGGTCTGGACTCATTGCTGGCCACCTTAGAAGTCTCCAGTGCTTTCTCGCAAACCATTTTCTAGTGCTTTTTGAAGTGTGTTTTGGGTCATTGTCCTGCTGGAAGACCCATGACCTCCGAGGGAGACCCAACTTTCTCACACTGGGCCCTATATTATGCTGAAAAATTTGTTGGTAGTCTTCAGGCTTCATAATGTCATGCACACGGACAAGCAGTCCAGTGCCAGAGGCAGCAAAGCAACCCCAAAACATCAGGGAACCTCCGCCATGTTTGACTGTAGGGACCGTGTTCTTTTCTTTGAATGCCTCTTTTTTTCTCCTGTAAACTCTATGTTGATGCCTTTGCCCAAAAAGCTCTACTTTTGTCTCATCTGACCAGAGAACATTCTTCCAAACCGTTTTAGGCTTTTTCAGGTAAGTTTTGGCAAACTCCAGCCTGGCTTTTTTATGTCTCGGGGTAAGAAGTGAGGTCTTCCTGGGTCTCCTACCATACAGTCCCTTTTCATTCAGATGCCGACGGATAGTACAGGTTGACACTGTTGTATTCTTGGACTGCAGGGCAGCTTGAATTTGTTTGGATGTTAGTCGAGGTTCCTTATCCAACATCCGCACAATCTTGTGTTGAAATCTCTTGTCAATTTTTCTTTTCCGTCCACATCTAGGGAGGTTAGCCACAGTGCCATGGGCTTTAAACTTCTTGATGACACTGCGCACGGTAGACACAGGAACATTCAGGTCTTTGGAGATGGACTTGTAGTCTTGAGATTGCTCATGCTTCCTCAAAATTTGGTTTCTCAAGTCCTCAGACAGTTCTTTGGTCTTCTTTCTTTTCTCCATGCTCAATGTGGTACACACAAGGACACAGGACAGAGGTTGAGTCAACTTTAATCCATGTAATCTGGCTGCAAGTGTGATTTAGTTGCCAACACCTGTTAGGTGCCACAGGTAAGTTACAGGTGCTGTTAATTACACAAATTAAAGAAGCATCACATGATTATTTGAACAGTGCCAATACTTTTGTCCACCCCCTTTTTTATGTTTGGTATGGAATTATATCCAATTTGGCTTTAGGACAATTCTTTTTGTGTTTTTTCATTTAAGACAAATTAAATGAAGATAATAATACCAAAGAATTTGTGTTTGCAATCATTTTCAGGAAGAAACTGAGTATTATTTGACAGAATTGCAGGGGTGTCAATACTTTTGGCCACAACTGTAGTGTTGCAGGTACATTTCTAGATTACTACTTATGACAACTGCACATGCCACAGCAATAGGTGTGAGGAATGCAAGGGTGGGAGAGGGGAAAGGAGCTTAACCCCTTCCCGACCCATGACGCCTATATGGCGTCATGGAATGATCGCGTCCCTGCAGATCGGGTGAAGGGGTTAACTCCTATTTTACCCGATCTGCAGGGAGAGGGGGAGTGGTACTTCAGCCCAGGGGGGGTGGCTTCACCCCCCCGTGGCTACGATCGCTCTGATTGGCTGTTGAAAGTGAAACTGCCAATCAGAGCGATTTGTAATATTTCACCTAAAAAACTGGTGAAATATTACAATCCAGCCATGGCCGATGCTGCAATACCATCGGCCATGGCTGGAAAACCTGAAGTGACCCCCCCCCCACCCCACCGATCGCCCCCCCAGTGCTCCGTTATGGGGTCCGGTCCCCTCCGTCCTGTGCTCCGCTCCCCCGTCCTCCTGCCCGCTCCCCCCCTGCTCCTATGTCACCCCCCGGTGCTCCGACGCCCCCCCGTGCCCCGATCTCCCCCCCCTTATACTTACCGAGGCTCCCGGTGTCGGTCCGTCTCCTCGCTGGGCGCCGCCATCTTCCAAAATGGCGGGCGCATGCTCAGTGCGCCCGCCGAATCTGCCGGCTGGCTGATTCATTACAGGTACATTTTGATCAAAATAAAAAAATAATAAATAAACCCCCCCCTTTATCACCCCCATAGGTAGGGACAATAATAAAATAAAGAAAATATATTTTTTTCTTTTTCCACTAGGGTTAGGGTTAGAACTAGGGTTAGAACTAGGGGTAGGGTTAGGGGTAGGGTTAGGGTTACGGGTAGGGTTAGGGTTAGGGGTAGGGTTATGGCATGTGCACACAGAGCGGATCGGCCGCGGATCCGCAGCGGATCGGCCGCGGATCCGCAGTGGATTGGCAGCGGATCCGCAGCGGATCCGCAGCGGATCGGCCGCGGATCCACAGCGGATTGGCCGCTGCGAATTCGAAGCAGTTTTCCATCAGGTTTACAGTACCATGTACACCTAAGGAAAACCAAATCCGCTGTGCCCATGGTGCGGAAAATTCCGTGCAGAAACGCTGCATTGTATTTTCCGCAGCATGTCAATTCTTTGTGCGGATTCCGCAGCGTTTTACACCTGTTCCTCAATAGGAATCCGCAGGTGAAATCCGCACAAAAAAACACTGGAAATCTGCTGTAAATCCGCAGGTAAAACGCAGTGCCTTTTACCTGCAGATTTTTCAAAAATCGTGCGGAAAGATCTCACACGAATCCGCAACGTGGGCACATAGCCTTAGGGTTAGGGTTGGAATTAGGGCTAGGGTTTGAAATAGGGTTAAGATTAGGCTTGTGGTTAGGGTTACGGATAGGGTTAGGGGTGTGTTGGGGTTACAGTTGTGGTTAGGGTTGGGATTAGGGTTACGGTTGGGATTAGGGTTAGGATTAGGGTTGGAATTAGGGTTACGGGTGTGTTGCGGTTAGGGTTGTGGTTAGGGGTGTGTTGGGGTTAGGGTTGTGATTAGGGTTATGGCTACAGTTGGGATTAGGATTAGGGGTGTGTTGGGGTTAGTGTTGAAGTTAGAATTGAGGGGTTTCCACTGTTTAGGCACATCAGGGGTCTCCAAACGCAACATGGCGCCACCATTGATTCCAGCCAATCTTGCATTCAAAAAGTCAAATGGTGCTCCCGCCCTTCCAAGCCCCGACGTGCGCCCAAACAGTGGTTTACCCCCACATTTGGGGTACCAGCATACTCAGGACAAACTGGGCAACAACTGTTGGGGTCCAATTTCTCCTGTTACCCTTGCAAAAATAAAAAATTACTTGCTAAAACATAATTTTTGAGGAAAGAACAATTATTTTTTATTTTCACGGCTCTGCGTTATAAACTTCTGTGAAGCACTTGGGGGTTGAACGTGCTCACCACACATCTAGATAAGTTCCTTCTGGGGTCTAGTTTCCAAAATGGGGTCACTTGTGGGGTGTTTCTACTGTTTAGGCACATCAGGGGCTCTGCAAATGCAATGTGACGCCCGCAGACCATTCCATCAAAGTCTGCATTTCAAATGTCACTACTTCCCTTCCGAGCCCTGACGTGTGCCCAAACAGTGGTTTACCCCCACATATGGGGTATCAGCGTATTCACAACAAACTGGGCAACAAATTTTGGGGTCCAAATTCTCCTGTTACCCTTGTGAAAATAAAAAATTGCTTGCTAAAACATCTTTTTTGAGGAAAGAAAAATGATTTTTTATTTTCACGGCTCTGCGTTGTAAACTTCTGTGAAGCACTTGGGGGTTGAACGTGCTCACCACACATCTAGATAAGTTCCTTGGGGGGTCTAGTTTCCAAAATGGGGTCACTTGTGGGGGGTTTCTACTGTTTAGGCATATCAGGGGCTCTGCAAACGTAACATGATGCCCGCCGACCATTCCATCAAAGTCTGCATTCCAAAACGTCACTACTTCCCTTCCGAGCCCCGGCATGTGCCCAAACAGTGGTTTACCCCCACATATGGGGTATCAGCGTACTCAGGAGAAACTGGACAACAACTTTTGGGGTCCAATTTCTCCTGTTACTCTTGCAAAAATAAAAAATTCTGGGCTAAAAAAATATTTTTGAGGAAAGGAAACACATTTATTATTTTCACGGCTCTGCGTTATAAACTTCTGTGAAGCACTTGGGGGTTCAAAGTGCTCACCACACATCTAGATAAGTTCCCTTGGGGGTCTAGTGTCCAAAATGGAGTCACTTGTGGGGAGTTCCTACTGTTTAGGCACATCAGGGACTCTGCAAACGCAACCTGATGCCCGCAGAGCATTCCATCAAAGTCTGCATTTCAAAACGTCACTACTTCCCTTCCGAACCCCGACGTGTGCCAAAACAGTGGTTTACCCCCACATATGGGGTATCAGCGTACTCAGGAGAAACTGGACAACAACTTTTGGGGTCCAATTTCTCCTGTTACTCTTGCAGAAATAAAAAAATTCTGGGCTAAAAAAATATTTTTGAGGAAAGGAAACACATTTTTTATTTTCACGGCTCTGCGTTATAAACTTCTGTGAAGCACTTGGGGGTTCAAAGTGCTCACTACACATCTAGATAAGTTCCCTTGGGGGTCTAGTTTCCAAAATGGAGTCAATTGTGGGGAGTTCCTACTGTTTAGGCACATCAGGGGCTCTGCAAACGCAACGTGACGCCCGCAGAGCATTCCATCAAAAGTCTGCATTTCAAAACGTCACTACTTTCCTTCCGAACCCCGACGTGTGCCAAAACAGTGGTTTACCCCCACATATGGGGTATCAGTGTACTCAGTAGAAACTGGACAACAACTTTTGGGGTCCAATTTCTCCTGTTACCCTTGGGAAAATAAAAAATTGTGGGCTAAAAAATCATTTTTGAGAAAAGAAAAATTATTTTTTATTTTCATGGCTCTGCGTTATAAACTTCTGTGAAGCACTTGGGGGTTCAAAGTGCTCACCACACATCTAGATTAGTTCCTTGGGAGGTCTAGTTTCCAAAATGGGGTCACTTGTAGGGGAGCTCCAATGTTTAGGCACACAGGGGCTCTCCAAACGCGACATGGTGTCCGCTAACGATTGGAGCTAATTTTCCATTCAAAAAGTCAAATGGCACGCCTCCCCTTCCGAGCCTTGCCGTGCACCCAAACAGTGGTTTACCCCCACATATGAGGTATCGGCATACTCAGGAGAAATTGCCCAACTAATTTTAGGATCCATTTTATCCTGTTGCCCATGTGAAAATGAAAGAATTGAGGCTAAAAGAAATTTTGTGTGAAAAAAAAGTACTTTTTCATTTTTGCGGATCAATTTGTGAAGCACCTGGGGGTTTAAAGTGCTCACTATGCCTCTAGATGAGTTCCTTGGGGGGTCTAGTTTCCAAAATGGGGTCACTTGTGGAGGAGCTCCAATGTTTAGGCACACAGGGGCTTTCCAAACGCGACATGGTGTCCGCTAACGATGGAGATAATTTTTCATTCAAAAAGTCAAATGGCGCTCCTTCCCTTCCGAGCCTTACCATGTGCCCAAATAGTGGTTTACCCCCACATGTGAGGTATCGGTGTACTCAGGAGAAATTGCCCAACAAAATTTAGGATCCATTTTATCCTGTTGCCCATGTGAAAATGAAAAAATTGAGGCTAAAATAATTTTTTTGTGAAAAAAAAGTACTTTTTCATTTTTACGGATCAATTTGTGAAGCACCTGGGGGTTTAAAGTGCTCACTATGCTTCTAGATAAGTTCCTTGGGGGGTCTTGTTTCCAAAATGGGGTCACTTGTGGGGGAGCTCCAATGTTTAGGCACACGGAGGCTCTCCAAAAGCGACATGGTGTCCGCTAAAGATTGGAGCCAATTTTTCATTGAAAAAGTCAAATGGCGCTCCTTCCCTTCCGAGCCCTGCCGTGCGCCCAAACAGTGGTTTACCCCCACATATGAGGTATCAGCATACTCAGGACAAATTGTACAACAACGTCCGTGGTCCAGTTTCTCCTTTTACCCTTGGGAAAATAAAAAAATTGTTGCTAAAAGATCATTTTTGTGACTAAAAAGTTAAATGTTCATTTTTTACTTCCATGTTTCTTCTGCTGCTGTGAAACACCTGAAGGGTTAATAAACTTCTTGAATGTGGTTTTGAGCACCTTGAGGGGTGCAGTTTTTAGAATGGTGTCACTTTTGGGTATTTTCAGCCATATAGAACCCTCAAACTGACTTCAAATGTGAGGTGGTCCCTAAAAAAATGGTTTTGTAAATTTTGTTGTAAAAATGAGAAATCACTGGTCAAATTTTAACCCTTATAACTTCCTAGCAAAAAAAAAATTTGTTTCCAAAATTGTGCTGATGTAAAGTAGACATGTGGGAAATGTTATTTATTAACTATTTTGTGTCACATAACTCTCTGGTTTAACAGAATAAAAATTCAAAATGTGAAAATTGCGAAATTTTCAAAATTTTTGCCAAATTTCCGTTTTTTTCACAAATAAACTCAGAAATTATCGACCTAAATTTACCACTATCATGAAGCCCAATATGTCATGAAAAAACAATCTCAGAATCGCTAGGATCCGTTGAAGCGTTCCTGAGTTATTACCTCATAAAGGGACACTGGTCAGAATTGCAAAAAACGGCAAGGTCATGAAGGGGTTAAGGGTATGTGCACACGTAGTTTTGAGCTCTGCGGATTTTTCTGCAGCGGATTTGAGAAATCCGCAGCTAAAAGGCACTGCATTTTACCTGCAGCATTTTAAAAAAAAAACGCATGTGGTGAAAAAACGCATGTAAACGTGGCAAAACGCCGCGTTTTTTAGACGCATGCGTTTTTGCATGCAGAAAAAAAACGCGGCATTTTGCGGCGTTTACATGCATTTTTTCCTGTGTTTGCGTTTTTTAAATGCATGCAGAGAAGTGTGTGACAGCTGCCAATCATCAAAATCAACTAGAAAACCCACTAAAACCAGAAATAGCTAGGGTTAGGGTTAGGGTTAGGATCCCTAGTAACCCTAGGGATCCTAACCCTAACCCTAGGGATCCTAACCCTAACCCTAACCCTAACCCTAGGGATCCTAACCCTAACCCTAACCCTAAGGGTTAGGATCGTAACCCTAACCCTAAGGGTTAGGGTTAGGATCTCTAGGGTTAGGGTTAGGATCCCTAGGGTTACTAGGGATCCTAACCTTAGGATTAGGGTTAGGGTTAGAGTTAGGATCCCTAGTAACCCTAGGGTTAGGGTTAGGGTTAGGATTTTCTTGTTTTTTCTTGTGTTTAGGGTTAGGGTTAGGGTTTTCTTGTTTTTTCTTGTGTTTAGGGTTAGGGTTAGGGTTTTCTTGTTTTTTCTTGTGTTTTTCTTTAAAAACGCATGTGTTTTTAACGCAAGCAAACGCATGTGCTTAAAAAAGCATGCGTTTACATAGACAGCAATGCATTTTTTTGCCGTGAAAAAACGCATGCGTTTTTTGCGGCAAAAAAACGCCGCTAGAAATTACTACAGGTTGCATTTCTGCAAATGAACGCACGCATCAAAAAACACATGCGTTGCCGAAAACGCGTCAAAACGCATGCGTTTTTTAATGTTAAGTATAGAAAAAAAAACGCATGCGTTTTTTAGCGCAAAAACGCTGCAGATCAAAACGTAAGTGTGAAACCAGCCTTACTGCGGATTTACCGCAGATTTGGTGTGGGTTCCACCTGCGGTTTTACACCTGCGGATTCCTATTATGGAGCAATTATGTCAATTCTTTGTGCGGATTCAGCAGCGGTTTACACCTGCTCCATAATAGGAATCTGCAGGTGTGAAAGCGCAGGTGGAATCAGCACAAAATCTGCAAAAAAATCGTGGTAATTCAGCGGTAATTCCGCAGGAAATCCGCAGTGCTGTTTACCTGCGGAATTACCAAAATTAATGTGGAAAAATCCGCACCACTTTCCGCAACGTGTGCACGTGGCCTAAGACATTTGCTACCCTGAGGCAACAGTCTGCCAAGTCAGTGATAACGATGATAAGTGTGTGGTGAACAGGAATTGGGAAACTTATCTGGGTGCTTGGGTAGATGATGTCAAGGAGGAGGGTGGTGGCATTGGCCATAAAGAGCTCTGCTGACGTCCGGTACAACCAAAAGATCTTTGAGCTCATTCAGATGTCTGATTTTTGCGTACAATTGATTTTCACAGATTTATCTCGTACCTGTGATAGACTATGGGGTCATTCACATGTCCATGATTTTTCCGATTGTCTGATCTTGATCTGAGAGACAGATCAAAATTGGCAATACTAATCATTGGTTCCATTAAAAAATTAGACCGCACTCAGATACCATACAAGTGCGGTCTGATTTTCACAGACTGTTAAGAGTGAAGAAAGTTGCAAATTTTTTTTATTTCTTCACTTATGAGAAAATTGGATGACACTCAGTCCACACTCTGATGAAACTCTGATAATCTGTCTGTTTTGCTTGCACATGGAAAAATTGGATGTCTGAATGAGCCTTTATCGGTGCAGATCTGCCTCTTCTCTGGTCAGCTGGGGTGTAGATGTTGCTATTGTGCTCTGTGAGAGATTTGTGTATATATGGAAGAACAGCAATAGGTATATATAAGGTTATTAGTTTTTAGCCAGCCTTCAAATCATGACTTTGACTTTTGGAAGTACAAATGAGAACAGGTTTTACAAACTTTTTTGAAAGAAAATACATTTTGTGAAAAGGATTGTTCAGCAATTCTAAGAGTTTATAATATCACAGCATATGATGGATTAGTCTTCCAAATATCTTGGCAGGTTACTACAAAAAAAACATTGTGACCCACGTCTCTCTGTCGTCTGCTCACATTTCAAGGAGTGAAGTGCGCTCTTTTTTTCTCTTATTGGTTTCAATTATTTCCTTTCTTATGAGGCACAGAATGTACCTTTAGTGATGCTAAATCAAACCAAAATCATCCTGATTTCAACCTCGAAAGATCAGCAAGGTACAAAATAATGATTTCTTTATGCAGAAAACAGAAGTAGGTTTGGCAGAGCCAACTAACATTATTCAATGAACCTTTTTCAAGGGTGTATCTAGAGTAGAGGGGCACAGCACAAAAAAAACCCCTCCATAACAAATCAAAGTTTTCTCTACTGTTCCACATTTAGCCACAGACTGGTCTTGATTCATCCATCACCCCATACAATGTAGGGCTTTGTAGATCTTAAATTGCCTCCTTATTTCTATGATATTCTTGCATTATCTGTGAATAGGGTAAGTCTGGGTAAGTGGCAAATATAGAGCTGTGAAAAGTTTTTTTTATTATTCACAATTTTTTCTATTTATTTGCATATTTATCACAGATAAATATTTCAGATTACCAAACAAATTTTACCATTAGAACAGGGGGTGTTGAAACTTGGATGAAAAAACATTGATAATACTTTGTTTTCTTCATATGTGCAAAATCTGTGAAGTCTGAATGAGGCCTTAGATGGAGAATAAAAGTGTGCTCTACTGTTTGGTATGCTTCAGTAAACCACAAAAAAGATATGAAACCCACCAATGCAGCATTGTATCTTGTCCCCCCATACATTACAGCATTTTTATAATTCAATGCTGCAAACTCCATGTAACCATAAACTCAGATAGAAACCAACCCTTCAATATTAGGGCTCTTGCACACCACCATAAAAATCAGACAAGCACTCTCTGATTGTCCATTCATGTCTATGCGCCTGTGGAAAAAAAATCGGACTGCACTTGGATGACATCTGACTCTGAGTGCTGTCCAATTTTCATGGACTGATAAAATGGAAAAGATTGAGATATTTTTTTTGCTCTCCACAGCCAAGCCTTACATAGACTCGGATACCTGTTGACACCTCCTCCAGCATTATACGCCCTCCACAAAATGACAGAATTTGCTTTCAAATTAAGGGCTTGGGACTCCAGTACAAAAACTGTAGGGCAGCACAGTGGCTCAGTGATTAGCACTATGGATGAGCGAGCACTAAAATGCTTGGATGCTCTTTACTTGAACCAAGCAATTCCTAATGCTTGAATGCTCGTTTTGTGTAATGTGCGTAATGAGAGTTGTGAAGACACAGGGGGTCGGAGGGCACCCCAAATTTCAGGAAAGAACAATCCAAATCTAATTTGTCTAAAAAAGAAAAAAAAGCATTGAAAGAACTTTCGGATAATAAGGACATGGTGATATGAAGAGCAAATAAGGGGGGATCAGTAGTAATTTTGAATGCAGGACTTTATGAAAAATTAAATATGGATATGTTGTTAGACAGTCAAATGTATCAAAGCTTGACCTTTGAGCCTACTACTAAGTTCCTAAAGGCTTTGAAAAATTTATTACAGGAGGGTGATGAAATGGAAGTATTGACAGATAAATTGTCAGAAGATTTATTAGTACATTTTCCAGTTACCCCTATTTTTCACTCCCTCCCTAAAATTCATAAGGGTCAATTTCCTCCCCCTCAACATCCCATTGTAGCAGGGATAGGTAGTTTAGGAGAAAAACTTAGTTCATGGTTAGATATGTATCTTCAGCCCTTGGTAAAAAAATATTCCTAGTTACTTAAGAGACACCAAACAAGTAATTTCATCCCCGGATGGTTCCCGTTGGCCAGAACATTGTATATGTCATCATGAAATGTCATTGCCATGGCCTAAATCCCAGTGTTCCACATACCTTGGCGATTAAATCTTTGGCTCTTTTTTTTTAATTATATAGGAATTATCTTGTGTCCATAAAATAATTTATCTTAAGAGCTACAGAATTTTTGTTATCACACAATTATTTTTCATTTAATGGTATATTTACATTTAGAAACAAGGAGCCCCAATGGGCGCCGGCTTTTCACCGTCTGTAGCGAATATTTACATGGCAATTCGGGAGGAGGCATTTATTTTCTTGGCTGCATCTGAGCTCCACTCCCATATCAGGTGGTATGGCCTTTATTTTGACCACCTCATCCAGATATGGGAGAGGACGGAGGAGGCAGCCATGGAATTTGTAACATGGATGAACCATAATGATGTGAATTTGGGTTTTACATTTAGCATACAACCTACAAACATGGATTTCCTTAATATTTCTTTGAATTTTTCACCAGAGGGACTTATAGTTACCCCATTTAGGAAAAGTGGAACCACGAATTCCACACTTTATGTTACATCTTGCCACTCAAACCAAACAATAAAAAATATCCCACTGGGCAAATCTATCCTCACTAGAAGAAATACTTCTCAGGATGTCACCTTCGATGAGGAAGCTCTTAAAGTGAACAACAGACTTAGAGAACGAGGATGCGCCCAGTGGATGATGGACAGGGCAAGAACTGTAGTAATCCATAGCAATAGAGACAATATGTTGAAAGAGAAACATAAAACTACAAAAGAAAATGACTCTGTTCACCATCTGGTTTTATTTGTTACACAATACAGCCCACAGTTCTCAGAAATTAAGGCGATTATTCAAAAATACATCCCCATTTTATATCAAAATGACAAATTAAAGAAAATACTTAATAATCTGGTCAGATATTCCACCAGAAGGGCCCCTACTCTGGGAAATCCTATCCCCTAGTCTATGTTTAAACAAACAGATGTGGATAAAACTTGGCTGCACACGATGGGTTCATATAAGTGTGGACATAGAGTATGTACCTGCTGCAATCATATGGAAAATGCTACGGAATTTTATTCTACAGTTACAAATAAACTCTTATCTCATCGTTACAGGGTCCCCTCTAAACTCCTTTCACCTTTGTTGTAATGCAAAATAGATACTGGCACACTAATTCCCATATTCTCAACTTGCCAACTAATGGAGATAAGTTAGATGAATCAAATGTAAACTTATTAATTACATCTGCATTTTCTGTCAGTCTTGTTTCTTCCTTACCTAAGTGATATCTCAATCTATACCTATGATTTTGTGATCAATGATATGTCTAATGGTCCCCCCAATTCCAGTGCTAAAGACCCAATAACAGATCATACTTTCAGGATATTTCCATCACCTGTGCAATACTAAGGAAATCCTGAAATATGATTTGTTAGTGGCTCTTAGAGACTCGAGATAGGGAACCCTGCCCTACCGAACTTCAACCTGTAATTGCATGATGGCTTGTACAGTGCACTACAATACTGTAGTATTGCTCTTTATTCTAATAGTACCTATTTGCTTTGAAGTTCAGCTACAGGAAAAGTAAGTACACCAACTAAGAGGATTTGTCTGTTTCTTTAACAACCTAGATATTTTTTGTTGAGGCACTCATATGCATGTATGGCTAAAATACGGTGGGTCCAAAAGATGATGAAGACTTCTATCCCATTTTTAAAACACAAACTTTATATCAGCTTTATTATAGCTCAATATGTGACTAATGTGACTGCCGTAAGGTCTGGGTTCCATAGGTTATATTGGGCCTCTCACTCTATTTTATACTCTTTGATTTTATTTAGTTAGGTTGTATTTGACTTCTCCTCTGACTGCCTATTGCATTACTCAATATCAAAGCCTGTGTGTCCTAAAACAAGGGGATGTCGAAAGATCCTTTTAGGCCAAGATCATCTATATATATATAAAAATGAGTGTATATGTGTGTATCGACGATGATGTCATAATGGTTGTCATCGCGATGATGACGTCATAATAGGTTGCAATGGTGATGGTTATGTCATAATGGTTGCCATGGCAATGATGATGTCATAATAGGTTGTGATGGTTTGAGAGGAGTGGTGAGATATCCCTCACCATTAAATCATCAATCTGAGCTATCACATCTGGACTATTTGCGGTCTATAGCAGATGAGTATTATCTCATTTTGTACTTATACATGAACTTCTATTGTGCACTATGAGGGTCTGCAAAGTATCTGTTCCAGCTGTGTGTGGTACCATCTGAGCAATTATGTGGCATATGTACCTTTGCATGTTTTTTATTGTTGGTCAGTTATAATCAGGTTGTATCTAGATGGTGTCCTCAGCGTTGGTAATTTAATTTTTTTTTTCCCCTGGTTTTTTCTTTTTTTCTGGCTTGTCCTTTTGTTGCCCTCCATTTCAAATGGTGGATGTGTGTGTATATAATTAATTCTATTCTTGGGCCTCACAGCACATTGGAAGGGAGGGCCTGTGACGCTGTTTAAGGGATATTACACATATCTATCTGTACAAGTTATCTACAGCCATCTGGCATTCTGTTTCACATTCTATCCCTTATAGGGAGTAGCCAGGAGACCAGGGAAAGTCATCGTACGAGCGGGGGCGCCATTTCTCGTTTTCTTTAAGGGTGCCAACCTCCGCATCTAGGTAGTCTTATCTTTAGGACTGATTCCTAGCCCGTAGGGATACCTTATATATTTTTCTGTACACCCTTTTAGTTTTAGTATATACCACGTGTGTTATTAACACTTTCTAACCTGATATACTTGTTGCAGGGGTTATTTAGGGATTGATAACCCTCCCTGTACATTGTAGCTGACCTATTAGATAGGGCATTTTTTGTTTTGTGTTGGTTATTTAATAAAGTATTGGATTTTATCAGGGGTTTTTTTTCTTTTTGTTATACTGTGATGGTTATGTCATAATGGTTGCCATGGTGATGATGATGTTATAATAGGTTGCCATGGCGACGATGATGTCAGAATGGGTGCCATGGCGAAGATGATGTCATAATGATTATATGGGCATGGAACTATGGGATGGAGGATGTGTGATGGGTATATGGGCATGGGACTATGGGATGCAGGCTGTGTGATGGGTATATGGGCACGGGACTATGGGATGCAGGCAGTGTGATGGGTATATGGGCATGGGACTATGGGATGGAGGATATGTATGATGGGAATATGGGCACAGGACTATGGGATAGAGGATGTGTGATGGGTATATGAGCATGGGACTATGGGATGGAGGATATGTATGATGGGTATATGTGCACGGGTCTATGGGATGGAGGATGCGTATGATGGGTATATGGGCACGGGACCATGGGATGGAGGATGTGTATGATGGGTGCATTAGCACAGGACTATGAGATGGAGGTTATGTATGATGGGTATATGGGCACAGGACTATGGGATGGAAGTTATGTATGATGGGTATATGGGTCTATCCTTTATTTTTATTTAATCATCTTTAAATATTGTCTTATATCAAATATGGTTAATAAAATTATATTTCTTTTTAAACAGTTTTCTGTTTTTATGTGTAGTCAGTAAAGCTGTGTCATTCATAAAGGTCTGGACCAGATGGAGAAGAAAATGGAAAGAGAATGCCTCCAAATAAAGATATCACTTGTGAGTTTCAAGATATAAATGTTTATTATGTCTCGACTCTCAATGTTATTTCAGTACTATGTTCCCTTGTAAGGTACACCACTTTATGGCAACCAGTAGAGCACCTGGGTGGACCTAGAATCTACATGGTCACTAAATGATGGCGTTATTGGCACTATTGGTGCTTGTATAGTGGTGAAGTGCACTTATACTTCTCTAAAAAATATAATACCTGTCCTTGTCTGTCATCAATTGATCTTATGTTCCAAGTTTGTAGAGTAGCTCTTTTTCAATGACCTGATATTGTTTGTGGGGCTGGGGAGGTTTGGGTGCTTTGGCAGCTTTTTGGTCCCAGCTTGGTCCTGTTCTTGGGAATCACTGTTGAGAATTTCATGCAATATTTATTTATATTAATAGAACTATTAGTCCTCAACTTATGGTAATAATGAAAGAGTAAAAAAATCAGAATACAAAATAATAATGTTATTAGTGAATCCAAAGCTAAAATATTGAGTGCTTGGGCTTTTGTTTAAGGACTTGGGCAGGCATGATTTGCTGACAGTCATTAAGGTTGGCTTGGTGCTACATGCAGTCTTCACCACAAGTGGTTAATTCTCAATAGAATCAATGCATTTTTCTAAATATGTTATTTTGATTGGAGGAGCTAGTTTCCTCCACTCTGATTTTTAATGCTGGTTGTTTTCTTGGTAAGTTGTTTGTGTATTCAGATTTACCCTTCTATAAATAATGATGTGCTGCTCGGATATTTTAATGCCAGAATACAGAATACACAGCTAAAAGTAAACTTATCATCTGGAAGAGCTGCTCCCGCCTGCAGGCGGGAGAGAGGTCTAAAACCTGCAATAACATGTATTTGTGTTGGAAACAGTTATTTAAGAGAACTTTCACATAATGTTACCGCACTGTATATATTTCCTTCACTAAAATGCTATTTGAATAGTTTAGCTATTTTGTCTTCTGTTCAAGAAACCCTTCGAGTATATATAGAGAATCCAGAAGGAAATCCCCAGGCTTAGTGGAAATCCAGTGTTCGTATTATTACGTGTGCCGCAACTGGGGCTCGAAAATAGGAGAAATCCATGGAAATTACTGATATCACAAAAATGAAACTGCCGAGCTATTTTCCTTTTCCACAACATACAGAATTTACCTGGAAAAACATGAGATAGATACAGTAGATAGATAGATAGATAGATAGATAGATAGATAGATAGATAGATAGATAGATATTCAGAAAAAAGGCAGCACTCCAGTATTTTCAAAAATACAAAAGGGACTTTAACAGCCCTGGTGGCGTGGTGACGTTTCGGCTACAATGAGTCTTTCTCAAGCTATGAAAGTCCCTTTTGTATTGTTTGAAAATACTGGAGTGCTGCCTCTTTTTTCTGAATTTATATCCTTTTTGCACAGAGGAGATTCCTTGCTAAGAGGCCCTTCACCCATAGTACTTTTATATGGGTGCTGTTCCAATTTTTTGCGATAGATAGATAGATAGATAGATAGATAGATAGATAGATAGATAGATAGATAGATAGATAGATAGACAGGAGAATTGATTCACAGGACTCTGGTCCATCAGTCAGGTCAGTAATCTGCGTACGCTGGACAGTAGGTTTGCAAATCTCCTTACCTTCCAGCATTCACGGCTATTCTTTTGATTATCCAGTCAGGTGCTGTTTTGGGAGGTTTCCCAGGTGTGGAGATTGGTTTAAATGTCCAATTTTGGCCCCTGAAAATGAAAAATATAAACACCTACACTAGCACAATGGTTGACTATGGAGGAGAGACCAATGCAAACTTAACTGCTTCCTGACCAATGAGGTATATTTACGTCATCAACCGTGTCCCTGCCACTGATGTGTACTCCAGCCCTGAGCCCACATCTTTCCCCACACTTGCTGGCTGATTTAATCATTTATCAAGAGCCTCTAACAGTTGCGGGCAGATCTGCGTTCCACAAGTGGCTAATAACAAGTTAAATGCATCTGTCAATCACTGACAGCAACATTTAACACGCGTCACAAGTCGCGCCCATTGGTGCCCCTGTCATGGGTTGTATTGACAGCTGTAGGTCTGCAGAAGACCCCGTGCCTGTTAATACGATACTTTTGTGAACCTCGGGCCTTTGCTGGTGTTCATAGGAGATCGTGATTTTTTCTACAGATAGCAGTGCGGACGCTCAGGCCATCGGATGATCACTGCTTCAAGTCTCTTAAGGGAACTATTAAATAAAGTAAAAAGGGAAAAAAGAAGTTTTACATGTTTGGCATCTGCTTACTCATAGGAAATTGGAGAATCATATTACCTGGTTGATCTGGACAATCACATTACCAGCTGAGTTGAGCCAATTTTCTGATTACAATCGTCGGCGAATATTGTTTTTGCATTATTTGCCGAATACAGCCGAACATCATTGGAGTTAATGGAAGTAGAAATGATCAAATATGTTTGTCAATTTTGCCATATAGACAGTATGGAAATGAAAATAACAAAATACAATTGTGGAATTGCACTTTTTTGCAATTTCACCGCACTTGAAATTTTTATTTCCATTTTCCAGGACACTATGTGGAAAAAAATCAACGGTGTCATTCACAAGTAATACTTATCTTGCAAAAAACGACCCATCGTACTACCATATTGACAGAAAAAAAAAAGTTATGGCTCTTGGAAAAAGGGAAGGAAAAACGAAAACAGTAAGTGACAATCTCCTGGGGATAAGGGGTTAATGCCTTATTTATGCTATTAAATTAAATGAATGTATATTAGGTAAATCATTTCTTGGCTTCTAAAAACTGGTACAAGTACAGAACGGATGTTCTGTACTTAAAATTTGGAGAGCAAGGGGACTATGTGCTATTATTAAACAGAGTTTCTATCATCTATCTATATATGTGTTATCTATTATCTATCTATCCATATAATGTGGGGGAAATTAGTATTTGAACCCTTAGTGATTTTGTAAGTTTGCCCACTGACAAAGACATGAACAGTCTATAATTTTAAGGGTAGGTTAATTTTAACATTAAGGCTATGTGCACACGTTGCGGATTGTATACGTTTTTGCTGCGTTTTTTCGCCGAGAAAACGCATACACAACACAACCCATTGAATTCAATGGGATTCCACAATGCTGTGCTAATGCTGCATATTTTTCCACGGTGGAATCACATCACGGAAAAATACACAGCATGCTCATTTTTTGTGCGGAATCGCATTGATCCTCTTAATTCCCGCATGGGGCTATGCCCACCATGCGCAAAGTAAGTGGATCATGTGGATGGTACCCAGGGTGGAGAAGAGGAGACTCTCCTCCAGGCCCTAAAAAAAGAATTAAAGTAAAAAATAGTTATATACTCACCTTCTGGAGGCCCCCGGATCCAGTTCAGGCCCTAGCGATGCTCCTGGCAGCTCCCGTTCCCAGTGATGCTTTGCGACAATAACCTGTGATGATGTAGCGGTCTTGCCTGATGCTGCATCACCTGGGGTCATTGTTGCAAGGCATTTCTGGGAAAGGGAGTTGCCGGGAGCATCGCGAGGATCGAGAAGTTTGCAGGGGCCACCGTATGGTGAGAATCTCACGATTTTTTTTAAATTATTTTTAACATTATATCTTTTTACTATTGATTCTGCATAGGCAGCATCAATAGTAAAAAAGTTGGTCACACTTGTCAAACACTATGTTTGACAAGTGTGACCAACCTGTCAATCTGTTTTCCAAGCAATGCTACAGATCGCTTGGAAAACGCTAGCATTCTGCAAGCTAATTACTCTTGCTAAATGCTAGTGTTTACCGGGAAAATGCATGCCAATTCCGCATTCGTTTTACTCGCGGCAGGGAGTTGCGGAATTGCTGCTCAAATTTCCGCAGCAATTCAGCAATGTGTGCACATAGCCTAAGAGAGAGAATATCAAAAATAACATCCAGAAAATCACATTGTACAAATTATACACATTTATTTGCATTTTGCAGTGAGAAATAAGAATTTGATCCCTCTGGAAAACAAGACTTAATACTTGGTGGCAAAACCCTTGCTGACAAGCACATCCATCAGACAGTTTTTGCAGTTGCTGACAAGGTTTGTGCACATGTCAGGAGGAATTTTGAGCCACTCCTCTTTTCAGATTATTTCTAAATCATTAAGGTTTAGAGGTTGTCACTTGGCAACTCGGAGCTTCAACTCCCTCCATAAGTTTTCTATGGGACTAAGGTCTGGAGACTGGCTAGGCCACTCCATGACCTTAATGTGCTTCTTTTTGAGCCACTCCTTCATTGCCTTGGCTGTATGTTTTGGGTTATTGTCTTGCTGGAAGTCCCAGCCACCACCCATTTTATGGTACATAGCTCCATCCATTCTCCCAGTGATGTGGTGAAGTAGTCCTGTGCCCTTAGCAGAGAAACACCCCCAAAACATAATGTTTTCACCTCCATGCTTGACAGTGGGGATGGTGTTCTTTGGGTCATAGGCAGCATTTCTCTTCCTCCAAACATGGTGAGATGAGTTAATGCCAGAGAGCTCAATTTTTGTCTCATCTGACCACAGCACCTTCTACCAATCACTTACAGAATCATCCAGGTGTTCATTGGCAATCTTCAGGCGAGCCTGCACATGTGGCTTCTTTAGCAGAGGGACCTTGCAGGCATATATTTATAGCATAATTAATTTTTGTGTGCATCCTTGTATTTTTGCATTTATGGTTAAAACTAGAGGAAAAGATTTTAATTTGGCTTAAAAAATAAAATCTGGCCCTGTAATTGAGCTCCAACAATATAATATAGTGGTTTGTGTTTCAGTTCTTTGTGGTGTTACTATTCTTAAGTACCTTATTTGTGCCTATAATGCTCATCCTGCACAATATATGTCTCGGCTGTGTGAAGGTAACCGGTGGACTTAACCCCTTAGTGACAGAGCCAATTTGGTACTTAATGACCAAGCCCATTTTTAAAATTCTGACCACTGTCACTTTATGAGGTTTATGAGGTTCCCAGCCGTAAATACGGCCCTCATGGCCATACGGCGTACGGCGCTTTGTGGAATTATCGCGGCCCGTTTTTGTGACCCCATAGAAATCTATTGGGACCGCAAAAATGGGACGCAAAACCACGGTAAGTGTAAAAGAAGCCTTACCCAATCCTAACCGTAACCCTAATTTTAGCCCCAACCCTAACCCTAATTTTAGCCCCAACACTAACCTTAATCCTAACTTTAGCCCAACTCTAACCCTAATGGGAAAATGGAAATAAATATATTTTCTTTATTTTATTATTTTACCCTAACTAAAGGGGTGATAAAAGGGGGTTTATTTACTATTTTTTTTATTTTGATCACTGTGATAGGGTTTATCACAGTGACCAAAATGAACCAATAGGAAAATGTTTCCTATTGTTGCCGTGTGCCGACCGGCAGATCTCGGCGGGCGCACTGCGCATGCGCCCACCATTTTTTTCCATTATCAAGATGGCGGTGCCCACCGGAGGAAGCAGGAGGGACGAGGAGCACCGAGAGACACTGGTAAGTATGGAGGGGTATCGAGGACCCTATTTCTCTCTCCCCTGATGTGCGATCACATAGGAGGAGAGAGAAATTAACTGACATATCTGTCTTTTTTTTTGCGGCCTCCACTACACGGTTGGTAGCGGCGATCGCAAAACCGGGGTCGGTAAAAACCGACCTCAATTATGTTCTCTGGGGTCTTGGCTACCCCCGGCAGCTGAGACCCCAAGATCTGCTGGGTACCGGTCAGGAGATCTTGTCGGGCTCACTACGCACGCGCCCCCCATTTTTTCCCAAGAAAAGATGGTGGCATCCATGGGGGGAGCAGGAGGGCTGAGGAGCACCGTGAGGTACCGGGTGGATCAGGGAGCCTATTTCTCTCTCCTCTGATGTGCAATCACATCAGAGGAAAGAGAAGTTAAATGGCACAACGGACTTTTTTTGCGGTCTTTGGTAAACGGTTAATACCGTTTGCGATCAAAATCATGTTCTCTGGGGTCTTGACTACCTCCAGCAGCTGAGACCACAGAAAAAATCCAACTCAGGGGGGCGCTATACACTTTTTCCACAGCACCATTAATTAACGCCGATCTGGTTTAAGTACCCTTAACTACCGCCATTAAAAGGCGTATCGGCAGTCGTTAAGGGGTTAAAGGATCATATGTTGGCTTAAGAAAGAATCTTGCACAATTGTGACATACAAGATCTGTGCACTTGACATCCATTATCTTCATGAACAATATGTATTGAACATCCAATTTTTCATTGTCATGATTGAATGAAAAGCTTGGCTGTATTCAAGGCAAGTGTGAAGGCAGTGCTCGAATAACAGGGAAATATTGCTATTTTCTGATCTGTAAACCTTTCACCTCTCTTGACATTTCATGTTTTTTAATAACATATTTTTATTGAAGATTTCTCATTTTACAAAACACACCATTACTTCCTCCTCAGGCACTCTACACCCAAAGTCCAAAACTAATGCACAGTATCTCAAAATAAAGTTAATGATCATCACATCTGTACAAGAATTTGAATATAGCAAGTCCAATACGGAAATATACCGTAATATGTTTTGTATGATCAATGTCACATCGTAATCCCAGCTGGAAGCAGTAGCTTGAGGTCTTCAAGTAGGTGTTATCATGGTAGATATTATTGTAGTTGAACAGACTATAAGACGCCGAGTTTCATTATGATATCTTGGAATTTAACTATCAATTAGGAGTTAAATTAACCCCAACCTAAACCTCATTAATTCACTCTAATGAGGCATAAGAAAAGGGATTCTTTCCAGGTTTTAAAATGACAGCTATGGTAGCCTACGGCATTGACCGTGGAAGTAAGTGAGCTCTCACCACACCTGTAGCAGCATAGACATTAACATTTCCCCATTTTTTATTTTTTTGTATATCTCCAACAGGATTAGATCAAAATCCATTGAATCGTTGTTGGACACCAATGCTGCCGCTTCCCCTTCCTCTGACTCCTCAAATTGAATTGGATGATTCAAATTTCCTTGCCTTCTGAAAAAGGTCATTTTATCCATGATAAAGGCCAATGGTCTTTACTGTAGCTAATTTTGGATTTATATATAATTCACAAAAAGACTGGAAAAGCATGAGAATTTTGTGATATCAGAAACTATTTTCCCGGCTGATTCATGAACGGGCTATTTTCCGCTTTTTCATTTTTGTTTTTTTAGATCCATAGCTTTTTTCATTTTTCCAACCACATAACTGTATAAGGCCTTGTTTTTTGCAGTGTCAATTGTACTTTTGAAAAACACCATAATTTTATCATACAATGATTCCAGTGATACAATGGAAAGCCAGAAAAAAAAATTCCAAGTATGGCAAAATTGTCAAACAAGTGCAATTCCAAACTTTTTTCTTTTTTATTTACCATGTTCACTATGCAATAAATGTAAGCTGGCAATATGATTCTCCAGTTCAGTACGATAACGCAGATACCAAACATAAAGCAAAAACAAAAGAAATGAACTGGAGTTGATATATATGCATTGTGTAGGAACATGGTCACACTGGCCATTAAACAGCCAAGAGTCCAAGACCTAAGATAGAAACAAACACAACATATACCCTACTATAAGTAAAAAATCAATAATGCATATAAATAACGTAAGGTACACAGTAAACACTAACCATCCCGGCTGGGTACACCTTGGCGCTGGTGTGATGGCTTTTACGCTTTTTTGATAAAAAAGTGTTTACGTACCCTATGTTATTTATGCACTATTGCTTTTTACTTAATTATAACAGGGTATATGTTCATTTTTTATATTTTAAATACCAAACAAGTATAGATTTTTATAAAGTAAGGAGATACTGCACTACACCCCTGGATTTCAGGTATATGTCCTGTATGAAAATCCCTGATAAAGAAGGACGGTGTCCTTTGAAACGCATCGGTTTTTTTTGTCTTCTCGCTCAACCATCACTGAGTTCTGGTGACATCACCCAGGCCACGCCCCCCACCAACCTCTATACTATACGGCATTGCTTCCGGCCAGAGAGCACCACTGGCTCCTGAACTCTGACACGCGAAGGGCACCTGCTGCTACGGGAGGACGCTTCCCAGGCCTTTTAATAATAATAATAATAATAATAATAATTTTTATTTATATAGCGCCAACATATTCCGCAGCACTTTACAATTAAGCGGGGACATGTACAAACAATAAATTCAATGCAGGTTAAGACAATTTAAACAGTGACATTAGGAGTGAGGTCCCTGCTCGCGAGCTTACAATCTACAAGGAAATGGGGGGACACAATAGGTGAAAAGTGCTTGTTATTTCAGGTCTGGCAATTATAATACATAGGGATTTTCATACAAAGCTGCATGATCCGGTCATCAGCCCGTGTGTTTAAGTGCAATAGTCAAGTATCAAGTGCAGTTATCGTGTGCATGGAGGGTGTGGAGACAGATGAATAGTAGGGTGCAGATTCAGAGTAATATTTGGAAGGAGGGAACAGGGCAAAGTTAGTTTCCTGAGTAGTTGGTGTAGTAGGCTTGTTTGAATAGATGGGTTTTTAAAGCTCGCTTGAATAGGTCGGGGCTAGGTATCAGTCTGATCGTCTGGGGAAGTGCATTCCAGAGAGCTGGCGCAGCACGAGAGAAGTCTTGGAGACGGAGGTGTGAGGTTCGGATTATGGGGGATGCTAGTCTTAGGTCGTTTGTAGAACGGAGGGCACGTGTAGGGCGATAGACAGAGATGAGAGAGGAGATATAAGGCGGTGCAGAACTGTGGAGAGCTTTGTGAGTGAGAGAGATGAGTTTATACTGGACCCTGTAGCGAATGGGTAGCCAGTGTAATGATTGGCACAAGATGGAGGCATCGGTGAAGCGGCTGGACAGAAATATGACTCTGGCTGCAGCATTCAAGATGGATTGGAGAGGAGAAAGTTTGGTAAGAGGGAGACCGATTAGAAGAGAATTGCAGTAGTCCAGACGAGAATGAATAAGAGCGACAGTAAGAGTCTTAGCAGTTTCAATGGTGAGAAAAGGTCGGATTCTGGAGATGTTTTTAAGATGCAGATGAGAAGAGCGAGTGAGTGATCGGATGTAGGGAGTAAAGGAAAGTTCGGAGTCGAATATGACCCCAAGACAGCGGGCATGCTGCTTGGGAGTTATGGTTGAACCCTCCAGGGTAATTTCGATGTTGGGTAGAGTGAGGTTAGTAGAAGGGAGAAACACAAGAAGTTCCGTTTTGGAGAGATTTAGTTTCAGGTAGAGGGAGGACATGATGTTAGAGACAGCAGACAGACAATCCTTGGTATTTTGAATTAGGGTAGGGGTGATTACAGGGGAAGAAGTGTATAATTGGGTGTCATCAGCATAGAGATGATACTGGAACCCAAATCTGCTGATTGTTTGTCCAATAGGGGCCGTGTAAAGAGAGAAGAGGAGGGGACCTAGGACTGAGCCTTGCGGAACCCCGATAGTAAGGGGATGAGGAGAGGAAGAGGAGCCGGCAAAAGATACAGTGAAGGAGCGGTCAGATAGGTAGGAGGAGAACCAGGAGAGGGCTGTGTCCTTGAGGCCTATGGAGCGGAGCATAGTGAGAAGGAGCTGGTGATCCACAGTGTCGAATGCGGCAGATAGATACAGGAGAATCAGCAGAGAGCAATGACCTTTGGATTTAGCTGTTATTAGATCATTAGAGACTTTAGTGAGGGCAGTTTCAGTGGAGTGTAAAGAGCGGAAACCAGATTGTAAGGGGTCGAGAAGAGAGTTATCTGAGAGATAGCGGATTAGACGGGAGTGAACCAAGCGTTCCAGGAGTTTAGAGATGAAGGAAAGGTTAGAGACAGGTCTGTAGTTAGCAGTGCAGTTCTGGTCCAGGGATGGCTTTTTAAGTAAAGGGGTTATGATGGCATGTTTAAATGAGGAGGGAAAGATACCTGAAGAAAGAGAGAGGTTAAATATTTTAGTCAGGTAAGTGGTGACCACTGGTGAGAGAGACTGCAGGAGAGGTGAGGGAATGGGGTCACTGTTGCAGGTTGTAGGCTGAGCAGAAGCGAGGAGCTTGGAGACTTCTTCTGAAACAGGCTCGAAGATGTCTAGTGAGCTTGAGGTGGGGCAGGGAAGGGGATCCAGGCACTGAGGAGATTGCGCTGAGATATCCTGATGGATGAGGTTGATTTTTTCTAAGAAATAAGTGGCCAGATCCTCACCGCTGAGGTTGGTGATGGGGGGCCTGCACTTTAGGTTTCAGGAGGGAGTTTAAGGTTTCAAAAAGAGCCTCCAGAAGAAGCGAAAGCGAAACACGCGTCGGGGCAGAGGGACGCCGAGGATCTTGCTCTAGGCTTATCAGGCAAGGTAATATACCCTTCATATTTGACATTACATTGGCTGTATACCATTTGGGAAGTCTGGTTTTAGGACTATTATTTTGTACGCATGTTTTCCCTATTAGGGGAGTCAGCTTTACCTGTACTTCCTATAATGTGTTACTATTATGAATATATTGATTAATATATAGCCTATATCTACTGAAAGCATTATCCTCAGGCTTATGGTCCCTCTTATGGATTTATACCATTGTTGACATGTAGTAATTCTATTTTACCTTTTTTTAAAAATTGTGCTTTAATAAAATTGGTTGTTTTAAATCAGTACCAGAGTGGAGATCAATTTACTTATAGATCACACTTAATGTGTAAGCCTGTAGGAGTGTCAAAACTAACCGAGGTCAGAAGCCAGAGAACAGCACAGTAAAAAAATGGGGAATGAATAAAGTGGTCAGAGACAAGCCAGGGTCAGAATTCAAAAGACGGAGCAGTACCAGAAGGACAAGTAAGAGGGAAGTCAGGGGACGTAGCTGAGGTAAAAACCAAGAGCGTAGCGGACAGTACAGAGTACAGAGTCAACTGGCAGATAGCAAACGAGGAACAGACCGGGTCATTCACAGGCAAACAAACAAAGACAGGCAATGCGCAAATAAATACCGGGGTCAGCTGCCCAGCCGAGATCGGATGTATAACTGACCACCAGCACAGCACAGGGGCGGGTAGATAGAGCCCTCCCCCCAACCAAAGAGAGACCACATAGTATTAACTCTAAAAGTACTGTCAAATAACTCCTGGGCAAATCATGACTAATTCTCAACAACTTTGTCCCTGACTTGTTTGGAGATCTCCTTGGTCTTCATGGTTTTGTTTGGTTAGTGGTGCCTCTTGATTAATGGCGTTGAAGCCTCTGTGGCATTTCAGAAAAAAGTGGTTATACTGACAGACCATGCAAAATTTAGATTGCACACAGGTGGACCACCTTTCACTAAGCATGTGACTTATGAAAGTAATTGCTTGCACTAGAAATATTTAGGGGCTTCATAGCAAAAGGGGTGAATACATATGCACATGCCAGTTTTCAGTTATTTGATCCCATAAATTTATTTTTTGTCTAGATTTTTCTCACTTCACTTCACCAACTTAGATAATTTAGTGCTGATGCATCACATACAAATCGGTTTACAAAAACATTTAAACACAGGTCAGATTGTAGCAATATGGGTAAAAATGCCAAGGGGGGTAGGGGGAATAATTTTGCAGGCCACAGTATGATGAAACTGTATATCATATGTCGGGAATTTGCTAAAAGAGTAAGATATAAAGAACTGTGTTAAGCCCATGTAATTAGAGCTAATATGTGACCTGCTTTTGTTGCTGAAAAAGTTCCTAATGATAGATTCCTCCATGACTTGAGAAGTATACACCGCCTGCTGTTCATGCAAAGTCAGAACACTAGCACTATTCCTTCAAAGTCTTGTCCTATGACTTGCACTTTCCTCTGTAGAAATACACCAATTGGTTTTGAATAGGGTTCCTCTTGGGCATACCGTTATGGTATCCTACAGCACACACCACGATAACATTGGCAGCATTGTCACAAAAATAATTTTGCATTGTTATTTCAATGAAACTGACATGACCAAGATGCTGATCGGTGATGAAGCATAAACATCTCTTCTCTTTCTACAGAATAGCCCACTAATCATAATTGAAGAGGAGGCTTTGCAGGCAGAGCAAGTTGACATTGAGTAAAAAACTATGCATGTTGGTGCCACACAGTCCAGCTTCATCTCATCTTCTCAACACGAATTGGATGATAATGAGGAGGAGGAGGAACCGGAGCTGGTTGCCTGCGCTATAGAAGGTAGTACCCACACCACCTTCATCCTGACTGTTCAGCATGCAAGGCCTAAAACGAGGAGGAGAGGTAGGATGAGGAGAACAAGGAGGACAACATGGACAGTTGTCCTCTTGGTGGGGACAGGGAAGTCTTGCCTGATGGCAGTCTGGCACACATGTCTACGTTCCGCTGCCTTTACCGTGACCCTCGCATTGTGTGCATTTTGGCCAACACTAATTACTAGTTGATCATCCTTCTAGACTCATGCTACAAGGAGAACTTTACACCCCTCTTTCTGATAGCGGTAAAAGTCTAATAAAATATTGCAAAACCAGAAGGTCCTAGTTGAAGAATTATTTTAAAAATTCATTCACTAGATACAGCAGAGGAAGGGGAACACTCTGAAATGTCTGGGACAGTTTCCTTAGACCCTTCCATCACCCATGCCCTGATGTGTGGGGTACTTTGGCATGGAGGGAAAAGTTTTGGAAGATGAAGGTGTACCTTTCCAACCATATTAGCTACAGATGGTAGTATCCACACCACCTTCATCCCATCTGTTCAGCGTGGATAGTGTGAAGTCGAGGAGTAGAGGAAGGACAAGAAGGAGGATGAGTTGGACAGCATATACAGTCATCCTCTTGGTGGGACCAGGGAAGTATTGGCTGTTGGCAGTCTGGTACACATGGTTAAGTTTATGTTCCGCTGCCTTTCCCATGAACCTCGTGTTGTATGCATTTTGGTCAACACTAATTACTGGTTGGTCACCCTTCTAGACCCACGCAAAAAAGGAGAACTTTACATCTCTCCTTCCCGTGGCAGAGAGATCTAATAAAATGTTGAAGTACCAGAAGGCCCTAGTTGAAGGATTATTAAACAAAATCCTATCTGATAACACTGGCCGCAGAGGTCACAGTTCCTTGGACAACCAAGGAGTGGAGATGAGGGAGACACACACCAGATGTATCCGAATCAGGGGAACACTCTCAAAGGTCTAGGACAGTTTTCTCAGACCCTCCCATCGCCCAGGCCCTGATGCGTGGGGTACTATAAGAAGGAGGGAAAAGTCTTGGAAGATACTGAAGGAGTGAGTTAATTGCCAATCGTACTTGCGTCCTCCATGATTTCTCTGTGCCTTAAAACTATTGGGCATCCAAGCTAGACACGTGGCATGAACTGTCTCTTTACACCTTGAAGGTTCTGGCCTGCCCTGCTCAAGGGTTTTGTTGGAGCGGGCTTTTAGTGCCACAGGGGGTATTTTAACTGATAGGCACATATGCCTGTCAACTGAAAATGCTGGCAGGCTGACTCTTATCAAAATGAACAAGTGTTAGATTGGCCCAGACTTCTCAACACCATTGGATGACAGCAGCAGAACATAAACACAAAGGCGGAGGTTTTTTTTATCTATTCCCAAATACACCCTCCCACCCAAACATGGGCATGCGCTTCAGCATTTCACCTTTTTTGTGTTGTCCTCCTCCACAACCATATCAACAGGGTGATCATGCTACCCTAACTATAAATGTTTTAAGACTGTTTATGGTGTCTTCATTAACAATTGTTGGAGGCCTACCTCAAATATGCTTTGATATATATGTATACCCCCCAGGGGTAAATATTTTTAAGCACATTCACTTGATGCATGTGCATTACTAGTCTATGATACTCCATAATAATGAGAAAAAATGTTTTCTGAGGCCCTTCACAACGTCTCTTCAAAAGGGTACTGGAGTGCCTCCTTTTAATTTTTGGCATCCCTTGCACTTAGTGCATACACTTTACAAGTCTATGGGACCAGCTCCTTAGTAATGGGAGAAAAGGCTTTATTGAGGCTCCATCATTTAGTTGAGGAAACATTCTTGGAAACAAATGAGCTGGTGAGTTTTATTAGTTTGCGATCCAGTGTCTTGTTGTGGGCTGTCAGGTGGTCATCACTTAGGGAGTTCTCACACTGGATACAAGATTTCACAGTCAGGACAGTAGACTTTGTACAGTATGCACAAAAGATCCTGGTCTCCTCTATATCAGGCTGAGTAGATGCTAAATGCTGCACTATGTTCCCCAGTAGGATTGATGAAATGATAAACCTTGATTCTGCTATGTTAAGCTAATAGCAGTGCAAATTCAAAAATATTCTATTCTCTAATAATACCGCTATTATGTGCAATTCATGTAGGGTGATCTCTTGCAGTATGGATAGCATATTACAGACATCTAGTCAGTATTGTTGAGCGATACCTTCCGATATTTGAAAGTATCGGTATCGGATTGTATCGGCCGATATCCGAAAAATATCGGATATCGCCGATACCGATACCCGATACCAATACAAGTCAATGTGACACAAATATCGGAAGTGATCCTGGATGGTTCTCAGGGTCTGAAGGAGAGGAAACTCTCCTTCAGGCCCTGGGATCCATATTCATGTGTAAAATAAAGAATAAAAATAAAAAATAGGGATATACTCACCCTCGGACGCGCCCTGGTTGTAACCGCTGCAACCGGCAGCCTCCGTTCCTAAGAATGAGCGAGTGAAGGACCTTCGATGACGTCGCGGTCATGTGAGCGGTCACGTGAGCGGTCACGTGAGTGGTTACGCGACCAATCACAAGACCGCGATGTCATCGCAGGTCCTTCACTCGCTCATTCTTAGGAACGGAGGCTGCCGGTTGCAGCGGTTACAACCAGGGCGCGTCCGAGGGTGAGTATATCCCTATTTTTTATTTTTATTCTTTATTTTACACATGAATATGCATCCCGATCCCGATTCCCGATATCGCAAAAATATCGGAACTCGGTATCGGAATTCCGATACCGCAAATATCGGCCGATACCCGATACTTGCGGTATCGGAATGCTCAACACTACTAGTCAGTGATTATTGCCTCATAGTCCTTGTTGCTGCAACCTAACAAAGTAAAATATCAAGGTAACATTTATTCTATTCCTTATTAATAATGCTGTTAGCTGCATTTGATGTAGGTATAAGTGCTAGGTAACATTTGCTGGAAATGAATGTTAATTCTGGTCACAGACATCTCTAAACAGTCCCTAACTTGATTGCTTTTTTGATCTATACTAAGAAATTCATCAAATCTGACAGTGTTGCTTTTGTTCCTCCAGAGTTTGTTGCTGCCATGTACAAGAAAAAAACTTTTCAGGGTCAGTTCAAATCCCTTCTATAATGTACAGTAATAATGCCTCTTGCCTGCAATTCATCTACAGTGAGCTGTCACAGTAGGGATAGAGTGTTACAAGCACCTAGTCAGGGATTATTGCCTCATAATTTATAATCCTTGTTGCTGTTTTTTTTCCATACACTCATTGACAGATTCATGTTTTTTATGGTGATTTGTACTGAGAAATTCGTCACTGCTGGCAGTGTTGCTACTGTTCCTCTAGACTTTGTTGCTGCAACGTACAAGAAAAAATCTTTTCAGGATCGGTTCAAATCCCTTCTACGAGTATGTTCTGATCTGTGCTCAGGAATTCAACAAAGCAGGCAAAATTAACTGATTTACTGTGTCTATTCGCAATTTCACTGCTGCTGCTGTATGTAAGAAGATGTGATGGGAGACTTTACGTTATTGAAAATGGAATTACCACTTTTGAACTCTCCAGCGCTTTTCTTCCATCCATCTCTGGGTGCTTCTTGAAGTATGTTTGGGGTCATTGTTCTGTTGGAAGACCAATGACCTAGGATGCAAACACAGCTTTCTAACACTTGACACTACATTGCGATCCTAAATCCTTTGGGATTTCATGATGCTTTTGCAGTGAAGGAACCTAGTGCCAGAGGCAGTAAAATAATCCCAAAATATCTTTGAACCTCCACCATATTTGACTGTAACTACTGTGCTCTTTTATTTGTAGGCCTCATTCCATTTACAGTATACAGTAAAAGAAACCGAATATAGGTCGAGAAGCAGTCACAATAAAGGATAAAGAAAATAGGTTGAAAATAAAACACCTTTATTTAAGACATTGGTGAAGTGGTGGTGGCACAACTAACAGGAGTGCCTGTCCATACAAGCAGCATCAAACTATATGGACATACAGTGGGTACAGAAAGTATTCAGACCCCTTAAAAATTTTCACTCTTTGTTTCATTGCAGCCATTTAGTAAATTCAAAAAATATTTTTTCACATTAACATACAGTCTGCACCCAATCTTGACGGACAAAAACTGAAATGTAGAAATTTTTGCAAATGTAATCGTTAGGGCTAGCGGAACGCACCGAGTAAATAGAGATGTTTTTATTGATATTGGTGCGTTCGCAGCCCGAGGTCCACTGTGCAGGAAAGCCTGCTGCTAGCAAACGGCGGCACTATATGGTGGTATGGACTAACTCAGTTAATTCACCAAGTAGCCATGAAAGCAAAGCACTGTGCCCTGTTAGACTTCACAGAGGCACAGGCTAACTGCCCAAACAGAGAGCAGTCAGTGGTCACGCATGCACACAAAACTCCTTGCCGGAGGTGCCAGCATTCTAGGGGCTTATTTCAGCCAGGTCCCTGAATACATACAAACACAAACTCCTCGCTGGAGGTGCCAGCATTCTAGGGGCTAAGTTCAGCCGGGTCCCTGAACACACTCTCATGTAACCACACTGGCGCAAAGCACATAACAAAGAACTATACTAGCGCATGGCCGTGCGGCCATGCAAGCCTTAAATAGTTGCAGCACGTACAGGACCTTCCCAGAAGGCCCAATGAGAGGCTGCCACAGAGAGTGAGCACCTACAGGATCTTCCTGAAGGACCAATGGCCTTAGCTGCAGTATCTGATCATGTGACCCTCGATCTCCACTGAGAGATCTTACTCTGGGCATGCTCAGAACGAGAAAAGCAGGACTTAGTCCCAGAAGCATCTGCTCGCCGCTGCCCAGCACTGACTTCAATGGCAGAAGCAGGAAAGGCAGCAGTAACTCTTTGTACAGAGTCAGACTGAGCGAGACGCTGGGACCGACGTCTCTGCTGAGCAGACTCCACTGCGGCAGGAGAAGAATGGGAGACTGCAGCGGAGATGGCCCGAGATTCCCCCTGTGCAGAGGCGGGAACTCGACCCCTAACAGTAATAAAAAATAAAAACTGAAATATCACATGGTCATAAGAATTCAGACCCTTTACTCAGACACTCATGTTTAAGTCACATGCTGTCCATTTCTTTGTGATCCTCCTTGAGATGGTTCTACTCCTTCATTGGAGTACAGCTGTGTTTAAATAAAGTGATATGACTTGATTTGGAAAGGAACAGACCTGTCTATATAAGATCTCACAGCTCACAGTGCATGTCAGACCAAATGAGAATTATGAGGTCAAAGGAACTGGCCAAGGAGCTCAGAGACAGAATTGTGGCAAGGCACTGATCTGGCCAAGATTACAACAGAATTTCTGCAGTACTCAAGTTTCCTAAGACCACAGTGGCCTCCATAATTCTTAAATGGAAGAATTTTGGGACCAGCAGAAGTCTTCCAATACCTGGCCGTCCAGCAAATCTGAGCAATCGTAGGAGAAGATAGGTAGAGAGTAGGTGAGAGAGGTAAAGAAGAACCCCAAGATCACTGTTGCTGAGCTCCAGAGATGCAGTAGAGAGATGGAAGAAAGTTCCACAAAGTCAACTATCACTGCAGCCCTCCACCAGTCAGGCCTTTATGGCAGAGTGACCCATTGGAAGCCTCTCCTCAGTGCAAGACATATGAAAGCCTGTGTAGAGTTTGCCAAAAAACACATGAAGGAGTCCCAAACTATGAGAAATAAGATTCTCTGGTCTGATGAGATGAAGATATACCTTTTTGTTGATAATTCTAAGTGGTTTGTGTGGAGAAAACCAGGCACTGCTCATCACCTGCCCAATACAATCCCGACAGTGAAACATGGCGGTGGCAGCATCATGCAATGGGGGTGATTTTTCAGCTTGAGGGACAGGACGACTGGTTGTCACTGAAGAAACCATGAATGCAGCCAAGAACAGAGACATTTTTGGATGAAAACCTCTTCTAGAGTGCTCTGAACCTCATACTTGGCCAAAGGTTCACCTTCCAACAAAACAGTGTAACATGTAGTATAGTGCTGCACACATAAATAGGGTCAGTGAACGCATAATTCAAGATGTAGTGGCATAATTACCTGAAGAGCCCTTCCTTCTGACTTCCCAGCCCTCCACCTCTAAAACCAACTCTCCACTCTACTCTCAAGATCACATCTCACCACCTGTGCACTTGACCCGCTCCCATCCCACTTCATCCCAAACCTCACCACAGTCTTCATCCCAACCCTAACCCATCTCTTCAACCTATCACTAACAACTGGTGTTTTCCCCTCAAGCTTTAAACATGCCTCCATCACACCTATCCTCAAAAAGCCCTCTCTTGACCCATCCTCTGTATCTAGCTATCGTCCTATATCACTTCTCCCTTATGCCTCCAAACTACTGGAACAACACGTCTACCTTGAACTGTCCTCCCATCACTCTTCTTGCTCCCTCTTTGACCGCTTACAATCTGGCTTCCGGTCACACCATTCCACTGAAACTGCCCTAACTAAGGTCACCAGTGACCTCTTAACCACCAAGAGCAAGCGACACTACTCTGTCCTCCTCCTCCTCGACCTGTCGGCTGCCTTTGATGCAGTGGACCATTCCCTATTATTACAGACCCTCTTATCCCTTGGCATCACAGACTTGGCCCTATCCTGGATCTTATCATACCTAACAGACCGGACCTTCAGCATCTCCCACTCACACACCACCTCCTCACCTCGCCCCCTATCTGTCGGAGTCCCACAAGGTTCAGTCCTTGGGCCCCTGCTCTTCTCCCTTTACAGCTTTGGCCTGGGACAACTCATAGAATCTCATGGCTTTCAGTATCACCTCTATGCTGATGACGCACCGATCTACATCTCTGGACCAGATATCACCTCCCTACTAACCAGAATCCCTCAATGTCTGTCCACTATTTCATCCTTCTTCTCCGCTAGATTTCTGAAACTTAACATGGACAAAACAGAATTCATCTTTCCCCCATCTCACGCGACCCCCCCAACGAACCTATCCATTACAGTACATGGCTGCCCACTCTCCCCAGTCCCACAAGCTCGCTGCCTTGGGGTAATCCTTGACGCTGATCTCTCCTTCAAACCACATATCCAAGCCCTTTCCACTTCCTGCCAACTTCAACTCAAAAATATTTCACGAATCCGTACATTACTCAACCAAGAATCTGCAAAAACCCTAGTCCATGCCCTCATCATCTCTCGCCTTGACTACTGCAACCTCCTGCTCTGTGGCCTCCCCTCTAACACTCTCGCACCCCTCCAATCTATTCTAAACTCTGCTGCCCGACTAATCCACCTGTCCCCCCGCTATTCCCCAGCCTCTCCCCTCTGTCAATCCCTTCACTGGCTCCCCATTGCCCAGAGACTCCAGTACAAAACCCTAACCATGACGTACAAAGTCATCCACAACCTGTCTCCTCCATACATCTGTGATCTCGTCTCCCGGTGCTTAACTACACGCAACCTCCGATCCTCACAAGATCTCCTTCTCTACTCCCCTCTTATCTCTTCTTCCCACAATCGTATACAAGATTTCTCTCGCATATAACCTCTACTCTGGAACCCTCTCCCACAACACATCAGACTCTCGTCTACCATCGAAACCTTCAAAAAGAGCCTGAAGACCCACCTCTTCCGACAAGCCTACAACCTGCAGTAACCACCGATCGACCAAACCGCTGCATGACCAGCTCTATCCTCACCTACTGTATTCTCACCCATCCCTTGTAGATTGTGAGCCTTCGCGGGCAGGGTCCTCTCTCCTCCTGTACCAGTTATGACTTGTATTGTTTAAGATTATTGTACTTGTTTTTATTATGTATACCCCTCCTCACATGTAAAGCACCATGGAATAAATGGCGCTATAACAATAAATAATAATAATAATAATAGTATGCTGTGTAGGTCCGGCACATACCCTGAGGCGCATTTCGGACCACGTCCTTCGTCAGATAGGTAGATTTGAGAAAGGTTCTGTGCAATTGAAATATCACTACGCCATATGAGCTAATAAATGTCCACTTTTTTTTTGCTATTTTTGGAGTAATGCCTGATTTTTATGCATAGATTCAGTTGAAACCAGAAGTTTCTATACACTATATAGAAAGAGACATATGCATGTTTTTCTCAATATGTGACATGAAATCAGAATTAACCATTCCCATTTTAGGTCAGTTAGGATTACCATAATTATTAATATTTGCCAAATGATAGAATAATGAGAGAGAGAGAGAATATTTTAAGGCATTTTTATTACTTACTGCAAAGTCAAATGTTTACATACACTAAGATTATGATGCCTTTAAACAATTCTGGACTGCCCAAATTATGATTTCATGTGTTTGGAAGCTTCTGATAGGGTATATGGCAACATCTGAGTTAATTAGAGACACACCTGTGGATGTATATTAATACACTCTTGAAACTCACTGCTTCTTTGTGCAGCATCATGAGAAAGTCTAAAGAAATCAGCCAAGATCTCAGGAAGAGAATTGTGGACTTGCATAAGTCTGGCTCATCCTTGGGTACAATGTCAAGATACCTGAATGTGTCTCTTTCATTTGTACAAGCAATTATACGCAAGTAAAACAAGATGGGAATGTTCAGTCATCATAGCGCATAGAAAGGAGACGGGTTCTGTGTCCCAGAGATGAACGTGCTTTGGTCCAACATGTGCATATCAACCCAAGGACAAAAGCAAAAAACCTTGTGAAGATGATGGTGGAAGCTGATAAGATTGTGTCAATATCCACAGTGAAACAAGTACTGTATCAACATGGGCTGAAAGGCCACTCTGCCAGGAAGAAGCCATTACTCCAAACGAAGCGTAAAAAAGCCAGATTAATGTTTGCAAATGCATCCAGGAACAAAGACTTTAATTTTTGTAGACATGTCATGCAGTCTGATGAAACTAAAATTGAAATTTTGGGGCATAATGACCATCGTTACATTTGCAGGAAAAAGGGAGAAGCTTGGAAGCCTAAGAACACAATCCCAACTGTGAAACTCAGTGGTAGGAGCATCAGCTTGGGCGGAAATAGGTCTTCCAAATAGACAATGACCTGCAGTATACTGCCAAAATAGTAACAAAATGGCTTAAGGATAACAAAGTCAATGTTTTGGAGCAGCCATCACAAAGCCCTGATCTCAATGCTATTGAAAATATTTGGACAAAGCTGAGAAGAAGGGCAACTGTTCCCCAGAGTGCCCACACATGTAGAGTTCCCAGGCCTAGTGCTAGGTGTTCCTCATTGTTTCACTTTTTTAAAGAAAGCATAGATGATAAGCTAATGATTATTTGCAACCTGTGCCATACTAAGATCAGCAGGGTCCTGATCACTACCAGCTTGACCACCATCAGCATGCTCAGGCACATGTCATCCAAGCACCCATCTTGATGGGTTGAACTCCTGGGTGCACAATCAGTGTCTGTGGGGGACACCACTGCCTCCTCCCCTGTGCCATGTGCTTGCCAATCCCCTATCTAGGGCACAGGTGTGGATTCTTCCCGCCCTGCACCTGTCATTGCACATCATCAAGCACCTTCAGCAACCACGTCCACTTCCTTGTCCCTGTGGCAGAGAGGGCTAGTAAAATTGTGCAATACCAGAAGGCCCTAGTTGAGCAATTAGTCAACAAATTCTCATCTGTCAACAGAGGTCAGAGTTCTTTGGACAACCAAGGAGACAAGGAGAGACATTCCAGGTCCAACAGAGGCAGGGGAACACTATCAAAGGTCCGGGACAGTTTCATTAGACCCTTCCAATACCCAAGCCCTGATGCGAGGGGTACTCTGATAAGGAGGGAATAGTTTTGGAAGATCGTGAAGGAGTACCTAGCCAACTGTACCAGCATTTTCTGTGATTCCACTGTGCCATACAACTGTTAGATATCTAAGTTGGACACGTGGCATGAACTGTCCCTCAACGCTTTGGAGGTGCTTGCCAGCTCTGCCACTAGCATTTTGTCTGAGCAGGTTTTTAATGCCAAGCATAATAACTGATCTGCTTGTCAACTGAAAATGCTGTTAGGCTGACTCTTATCAAAAAAAACAAAGCATGGATTGACCCAGACTTCCTAACCCCACCGGTTTACAGCAGATGAACATAAAGTCAACTAAAATGTTCCTTTTTTGGTGTATTCCTGTTTACCCCTTCCCACCCAAACAAGATCATGCGGGTCTTGTTTTTTAATTTTTCGTGTCCTCCTGCTCCACCATATCCACCATATCCACAGGGTCATGATCCGATCCTCGCTTTTTCAATTTTGTGTATGATGCCCTACTATATCATTTTTACAGGATGTGTGTGACGCCTTCCTCAACAATTCTCTTACACATACTGTATATATGTATACCCCCCACAGGTAAGTGTTTGTCAGCCTTTGCAGATTTTAATTTTAACACAATTTATCTAATTTAAAATACGCAAGGTGTACGGTAAGGGAAAGGGATGTGGACATCCTGCTGATGGTGGTGCATGAAGAGGACGTGGCCATGAGCCATGGCAAACTGTGCCTGCTGTGGCAGCGGGTCTAGAATTCCAAACCTTTTTAAAATTGTTAAAAAAAAAATTTCTGAGGACCTCCTCTACATCTCTTCCAGAGTGTATTGCAACCCCTCTTTTATATTTTTGCTAGGCCTTGCACTAAAGGAATAGGCTTTAGCAGTGTAGGAGTCCATTTATTTTTTTAAATTCTCACTCTAGACATGAGTCTCTGAGAAAACATCCACAGACAGTGACTCACTATGCATTTCCTGAATGCATAGGTCCTCCTCTTCTAGGGCCGGTTCCCTGATGCGTTGCCTGTCACTCTCTTCAACTGAACTGCTCTGACCTTCTACTCTTCACTAGTTACAGTAAATGTGGCCTTCTCTATCCCATTGTTGTTTTGGGGTGTTTCTTCAATTTTTAATACAGCAATGGTGGTAAGATCTTCACTTTCCACATATTCTTCCCTCAGCACGTTAACACCCTTAGTTTCATTTAAGCAAAGTTCTTGCTTTTTCCCATATTGTTCTTCTTCTTGCCTCATGTTATTATGATCTGATGAAAATGAGTGTTCCTTCTTGTCACATAAATATCTTCCACCGCCACAACATGATAGCTTGTTTCTTTGTAATTTTTTTTATATTCTAACAAAATTTATTCTGAGGCCATTCTTTTTGGTGGCTTCCAAGGTCTATTGCAGTCCTTCCTTATAATTGTTGCTAGGCCTTTCACTTAGTGCTTAAGCTTTACCAGTGTTGGAGTCGCACTCCTTAATAACGGGTAAAAAATGTTTTCTGAGACCCTCCTCTGTGAGTCTTTCAGGGTATATTGGAGTCCCTGCTTCAAATGTTTGTCAGCCCTTGCACTTAATTCATAGGCTATATGAGTCTAGGAGTCTCACTACCTAACAATTTTAGCAGAATGTTTATGAGGCTCTCCTTTATGTCTAATACAGGGTGTCGGAGTCCTTCTTCCTTCTAATTTTTGGTAGTTCTTGCATTGTCCGCATAGGCTTTTTGAGTTTCAGAACTCCTTCTTCATAAATTAAACAGGATATGTTTGACCATGTCACAAACACCACATAACAATGATAAAATGCAAATTGCAGCAAAAACGCTACGTGTGAACATAACCTAAGGGATGGGGGAGGCGTTTTTTTTCTCTTTTTAATCTAACTTATATACAAGTCACTATACGGAAAAGATTGTTTCCTAACATTTTTTCCTGTAAAATCCATTTTATCTTCAGTTTTGTAGGCTTTATTGTCAGTCTATTAAATGTGGCGTAATACTCTGACAACGTTTTTCCCAGCAATGACCTGGGAGTCAGAGATGCATCCAAGGGTCTTTTCCAGGCTGCTCCCATTCCATTTGATCTCTGTTTCCATCCATTTCAGCAATTTTCCTACTTCCTCCAGACCTTCTGGTAAGGTCTGCTGGAAAAGTGCTTGAGTTTCCCATTGACTCCCATTATACTCATTACTCGATCGATCCTGACCTGCTCGATTCGAGTAAGGAGCACTCCCGCATTTTAGTGCTTACTCATCACTACTTAACACCTACACTTCACCAATCCAAGGGAAGCAGTATTGCACCAGTACTTTTTCTTAGGTAAAGAAACAATCTAGTTTGGGCATTTATACTGATAATTCGGTATCACTGCTGTTCATATGTCATATATAGGGTGAATGATTGTACCTAGGTTATTATTGATATCACTAAGAATCATTTGTCCTGTACACTACTTATGAGGTTTTAGTTACTGCGTCTCCTTTTGGCATGAGGCACCTTACCCTATTTCAATGTTTGCATTATGGTAATTGAATAATAAAGATTTGCATTTTTTGCAAAATCCTTCTAGTTTTCACTTCTTTGATCCTGGGATGGACTTTCCAGGTTCATGTTTTTATTTATCCTTATCATAGTAAAATTCCTAACTAATACACTCACACATGATGTCATTGAGGGTTATTTCCACATTTTGCTGCTAAATAAAAGGGGAGTGTGAGGGGCTCTGCAAGCATATGTAATGTCAATTCCTGTATATCTGACAAAGCAATGCAATAAAAGAGGAAAATAGGTTTTCAGATGAGGAATAGTCACAATTCATCACATTAGAAAGTCCACCTGCATGTTTTTCTGCCAACTGAGATTACTATTCATTCCCCACTGGCCTCCTTCATACCGTCTGAATAAGTCTGAAACGTTCCAGGCAGGAAAGTAGTTACGCTGCAATGTAATCGTGAGCTACAACTCCAAAGTGTATTGAAATGACAATAAACAAAATAGCAGCCTGTGAATGAGTACATTAAACACACATGCAGCATGGCCCATTTCACAGCTAATGCCCCATTTCCCGTACGATCCTACCGTCACCAGGTGGCTGCTGCTTCTGAAAATCCCTCCTTTTCAATCGCTGAATACCAGTTGATACAATTGCATTCTTGGAGAGAATGGCTACTACTATTCACATACTTTTACGCTGGGGTTGCCATGGCTTGCAGTGTCACTAAGGAGATTAATGCCTAGGTACAAATACATCAGAATGAAGCATTTGAAAATTATACCACAAGTCTGTTTCTTACCATACTAAATATTTGACATTGGCTTATTGATATTATTTGCCATTTTCAATTCATTGTCGAAGTCAAACTTATTGAATGCAAATCCAACAAACATTTCTATACTCTGAGGTTTTTGCACAGTGGAGTTCTGATTAGGAAGCACCTTTAAGATGTTGAAATACCGTAAAGAAGCCCTCCCATGAAGTTTTTTATTTACTATATCTGTGTATATGTGTATGTAACATAGTGTGAGTGTATTTATATACTCAACTACTACAAAATTGTCTGGTATCCAGCACCGTTCTGCTTCTCTTCTCAGTGACGTCACCGCTCTTCAGACTCTCCTGGTCACACCGGGCTCTGCGTGACCCAGAAGTGGCTTTTATAATGTTAGTGTATGACGCATCAGAACGAGGCCCCATAGACTTACATTGTAAAAGAGACTTTTGGTTCACAAATAGAGCTTACAGTGACCCGGATTGTCTGAAGAGCGGATAGTCTGACATCACTGAGCAGAGGAGCAGAACGGTGCTAGATCCTGGAGAATGCAACAGTAGGTGAGTATATTAAACCACTGACACTACTCTACATACACATTTCCACAGATTTAGCAAATAAAAGATTGGTCAATTGGTGGTTACTGCAGGCTGTAGGCTTGTCGGAAGAGGTGGGTCTTCAGGTTCTTTTTGAAGGTTTTGATGGTAGGCGAGAGTCTGATGTGTTGTGGTAGAGAGTTCCAGAGTAGGGGTGATATGGAGGAGAAATCTTGTATGCGATTGTGGGAAGAGGAGATAAGAGGGGAGTAGAGAAGGAGATCTTGTGAGTAGTGTTGAGCATTCCGATACTGCAAGTATCGGGTATCGGCCGATATTTGCTGTATCGGAATTCCGATACCGAGTTCCGATATTTTTGCGATATCGGAAATCGGAATCAGAAGTGTGCGGTGCGTATGGTTCCCAGGGTCTGAAGGAGAGGAGACTCTCCTTCAGGCCCTGGGATCCATATTCATGTAAAAAATAAATAATAAAAATAAAAAATATTGATATACTCACCTCTCCGGCGGACCCTGGACCTTAGCGATGTAACCGGCAGCCTCCGTTCCTAAGAATGAGTGAGTGTAGGGCCTGCGATGACGTCGCAGCTTGTGATTGGTCGCGTGAGCGGTCACATGAGCGGTCACGCGACCAATCACAAGCCGCGACGTCATCGAAGGTCCTTCACTCTGCATTCTTAGGGAACGGAGGCAGACGCTTGGACCGGTGAGAGCCGGGGCCGTCAGAGGGGTGAGTATATCAATATTTTTTATTTTTATTCTTTATTTTATACATGAATATGGGTCTCAGGGCCTGAAGGAGAGTTTCCGGGAGTACCGGGAGGCGAGGCCACAGATGTATGGAGGAGATAGGTTGTGGATGGCTTTGCATGTCATGGTTAGGGTTTAGAAGTGGAGTCTTTGGGTAATGGAGAGCTAGTGCACGGATTGACAGTGGGGAGAGGTGGGGGGACATGTGAATTAGTCAGGCAGCACATCAGATTCTCCCTTATTTCCTGGCTGCAGAATGCTGTGTGAGTTGGCTGGGTTCCATTCAGCAGAGCTCACTGTTTCTGTGCATGCAGTTGTAGACACAGCGCTCCCATCTCCCTGCACACGTCTTCCAGATCTGCTCTTGTTTCTGCCTGAAAATGAGTCCCTCGCCAGGGCTGTGGGGTACTCAGTACCGGGTCCGTTACTTAAAGGGATGTGTAACATCGGCGGCAACCCAGTCCGTGGCCCTGGGTGCCCATGTTAAAGGGAAGGTCTTTAAAGGGGTTTTTGAAATAAAGGAATGTTCCTGACGCCACCTGTGATATTCAGTCAAGGGTGACCGACGCTGCTTTAAGTCCTCTGGGGTGATGTTATGGCAGCCGGATGGTATAACTTCCCACAGGTGAAGTAGGTCCCCAGGGCTCCCGGTGAATAGATGGAGGATGGTGAGTGGTGCAGTAAAGAATGAAGGACACAGTTGTGCAGTCTTTTTAGCTGGTTTACTGATGGTAGCAGGTAGTCACAGTCCAGGGCACTGGATCACTGGTACAGGCAGAGTCCAGCTAGTTTGAAAGCGAGTTCAGAATCCAGCTTTAACAAGTGTAGTTAAAAACCTTCCTTCTAGCGCTGTGGTGTAGTTCCTTACTGCCTTTGGCTTCTTAGCAAGGTCCACTCAGTTATATCTGTCCTTTATTGAAGTGGGACACAAACCCATATGACAGGTGACCTTTTTACAAGGTCTCTATCATGACCCGGGCTCTATGTGTCACTGTGTTTCCTGGGTGTTAGCCTAGCTGTCCTACTGGTTTCTGCTGTGCCTCATAGAGTATGACACAACTTCGGTCTCCCGGTTACTGATATCTGCACTCTGTCAGGGCGGTAGCCCGGTCGCCGCTATTCTCCCCTGTTGTTACTCTCCTGTGCTACAAGCTGTTCTTCCTTCTGTATCTCGCTATCTAAGGGCTACAGCACCTCAGGCTGTATGGGCCCTCACCCTTTCTTCTGCCTCAGACTGCTCCAGTCTCCTGTCAGGCACCAACTGACAAACTCTTCCTAACTGCCTAGCAACTGCCCAGCGACTAACTCCTCCTCCCGACCAAAGAGAGAGCAGCTCCCTTGAAGTCAGGTGTAGAGCTCCCCCTTCTGGCCTGAAGTCAGAATGGTGTTGTATGTGCTAATTACCTGTTAAAAGGAATCCTCCATCGCTTCCAAGCATGACTTCACTCTCCCCACTAGGAAAGCAATACTATTGTGACAACCAGGACCCTGGGGCGTCACACTTACATCAGTGTAACTATACTGTAACAATTCTATGAACTTGTGATTGATATGAGATATCACAAGAACCATTTCTATTTAACCCCTTTCTGCCATCGGATGTAATAGTACATCCGATGGCAGATCTCTGCTTTGATGCGGGCTCCGGCGGTGAGTCTGCATCAAAGCCGGAACATGTCAGCTGTTTTGTACAGCTCACATGTGCCTGCAATAGCGGCAGGTGGAAACGCGATCCATCTGCCATTATTAAATAGTTAAATGCCGCTGTCAAACTCTGACTCCTATGTAGCAGAGCCGATCAGGCTTTGACTTCCTGATTGAGAGAGAGAGAGAGATTTTTTTTCCAATGCCAGAATCGAAAAATCGAAATCGAAAATGCTCAATGTGTAAAAACAGATTCGGTAGCCGGAACCGTTCATTCACACATCCGTTCCATGCGTTTATTGCTGGAAACGTCCCTTCAGGCTTTTTCGCCGCACAGAAAAAACTTTGCAGTCAACGTTTTTTGTGTCTGGCAAAAAAGCCTGAAGGGACAGATCCAGCACAAAACGGATGAAACGCATGTGCTTCAGGCACAATCCGGCGCTACTACAACTCTATGGGAAAAAAACGGATCCGGCGTAAAAAAAAAACGGATCCGTTTTTTTCAAAAACTGCCAGATTGTGCCTGAAACAAAAAACCTGATGTGTGAAAGCGGCCTAATTAGAACATTTGAGGGCCGAGTTTTTCGTGCACTCAAAATAGATGAGTGGGAATGAATGCTCACATATCCCCACCCCGGGTACATGGTTTTGCAAATAAAATGGAGACCCAGCTTCACATTCAGTGTCTTTGACTGGAGGTGTGGAGGCCTCCAGTGTGTTTGCTGAAAGACAATGACCGGAACGGGGGGACCCGCAGGAACAGATGGGCTGTGTATTTTTCCTTTGTTTTCACTTTGTGCAGGAGAAGGCCATCTTTTGCTTGCTTATGCTTCAGCAGGTTTACGAAGTTTAAAGGTACCTTCACACTAAACAACTTTCCAACGAGAACGACAACGATCCGTGACGTTGCAGCGTCCTGGATAGCGATCTCGTTGTGTTTGACACGCAGCAGCGATCTGGATCCCGCTGTGATATCGCTGGTCGGAGCTAGAAGTCCAGAACTTTATTTGGTCGTCAGATCGGCGTGTATCGTCGTGTTTGACAGCAAAAGCAACGATGTCAGCAATGTTAAACATGGAGCTAACGACCTGTGAGAACGATAAGTGAGTTACCGCTACGTCACTGGATCGCTCCTGCATCGTTGTGGAGCTGCTGTGTTTGACATCTCTACAGCGACCTAAACAGCGACGCTGCAGCGATCGGCTCGTTGTCTATATTGCTGCAGCGTCGCTGAGTGTGACGGTACCTTTAGAAATCTGACTAGACATTTTTATGTAACAGCTTCCAGTGCCGACCTCAAACCGCAGCTGAGTGAGTAACCCTACAGGGGTTATTTAGGGCATTATCCTTAGGCATTTTTGGCAAAACCAGTCCCTTAATTTGGGCAGTGCACAACCTCTTTGATAGCTCATGTGCACTAATGTGTTGCATGTGGTTACTATCCCTTATTATTACATGAAGGACTTGACTACTCATGAAATCCAGAAATATTTCAAGATTTTATTCCAGCATCACAATGAATATGTGACTGACTCTTTAGATTTACTGAGTGTCTGTTTAATTGGAAACTTTGGACGAAGATTGCAAGTATTTACACAGAAGAAGGCAGGCATTGGTATCAGATGGAGAATACAACAATAGGTCGAGCAGTGAAGTCATAGCTGCCGGCAGCTCTCGGGAGGTGTGAGGAAGGACTAATTGCTGCCATAAACTTCTGTGTCCCAATGGGAAAATAAAAATGGGGTTTTATTCTTTACACTGTGATACTAACAAAGTTTGACCCACAGTTGCCTTTTTTTTATCTCAACACTCCAAGAAGGTCAGATGAATGTAATTGAGAGAGCTCTGAAGAAGGTCACGATTCCATGTAGATCTTCCCACAAGCTGCTGCGTACTTCTGTACTAGGCTTACATTTAAAAAAAAAGGGAGCGAACAAGAAAACTGTGACATCCAATTTACCGGACGGCAGCTCGGGAGACTGTAATTAAATTTCTGATCTTGTTATCCAATTTCTCTAGTCGCTGCCCCCAAACTAGAGGAAGAGAGAGGGAAGGGGTGCAGAATCAGGGAAGTGGGCACTATTATCCTCCTTCCCTAAGAAACAGCAGCAGGGGAAATTACTTTTTCATGCATTATTGCGTTAGTTCCACTAGTCACTTTTTAATCTGTATGGCTATTTATTTCCCAGAAATCTCCAAGGCTAGAGATTTGATTTGCACTCTTTCTTTCTCTGTCTGTCTCATCTTTGCATCCTAATTAAATTGGAGTTTGTGCTGACGGGAGATGGGCAAAGAGCGAAATTAGAGACAAAACATTTCTGCTTATTTAGTGTATTAATTTCCTTTCTTTTTAAATCCCCTTAATATCCCAGAACCATAAGACTTCTGATTAGACTGTGAGCTGTTCTTAGATGTGTCCATTTGATGTCTCGTGTAGGATAACATTTTACTAAGCTGGATGTAAAAACCTCTTCTGAGAACCATGTGAAAAATTCACATACTGTATAAGGATGAGGAATTGCAATTTTCCAACATATAAAACTGTGATTGAGCTCCTGTTGACACTAGTGTTATGGCTTCTGTTATAAATGAATGGCGGTTTCTTTGTATGCATCTGTGTCATTCTCCTATGTAGATCCTTGGAGGTCTTACCATGACATTCCTTTATAAATAAGTCTCTTTATACTATATGGAGAACTTGTTGTGGCCATAATACAGTACGGAGGACTATGTGGGGCCATTATACTATATGGAGCACTTTTTGTGGCCAATAGTGTTGAGCGATACCTTCCGATATGCATTGGTATCGGTATCGGATAGTATCGGCCGATACCGGCAAAATATCGGATCTCGCCGATACCGATACCCGATACCAATGCATTTCAATGGGAGGCAAAGTATCGGAATGGTTCCCAGGGTCTGAAGGAGAGGAACCATATATCCATATTTTTTATTTTAATTCTTTATTTTACACATGAATATGGTTCCGATACCGATTCCCGATATCACAAAAGTATCGGAACTCGGTATCAGGATTCCGATACCGCAAGTATCGGCCGATACCCGATACTTGCGGTATCGGAATGCTCAACACTAGTGGCCATTGAACCTTATGAATAACTATGTGGGGCCTTTCTACTATATGGAGCAGTATAAGGGACCCATTATACTGTATGAAGCAAAGTTTGGATTCATTATACTGTATGGAGAACTATGTAGGGTCCATTATACTGCAAGGAACACAATGTAGGCCACTATACTGTATGGACCACTATGTGAGGCCATTATACTGTATGGAGCACTCTTTGTGGCTGATATACTGTATGGAGAACTATGTGGCGCTTTTATACTGTATTAAGAAATTTGTAGGAACATTGTTCTGTATGGAGAACTATGTGGAGCCATTATGATGCATGGAGAACTATGTTGGGCCATTATTGTACTGTATGGGGCATTCTGTGGAGCCATTATACTGTACGGAGCACTTTTTGTGGCAATTATACTATAAGGAGGGCTGTGTGAGGATCACAGTTCGAGAATCATACTGTGAGGGGGGGTAACTATTCTTTGTCGGGACAATTGTGGAAGGGTGGGTACAGTAGGGTCATCGTACCATGTGTGTGGAGGAATTCACTGTGGGGTATCTTACTGTGTTTGGTAGCAGTTTTGTTGGCATCATATTTTTTATCCTTTGTTATTACATATCTAAATTAGGCCATTGGGCCATATGTTTTCAATGCTCTTAACCCTTTTCCTCCCCAAGGCTGTTTCACGTTAATGACCAGGCCATTTTTAACAATTCTGACCAGTGTCTCTTTATGAGGAAATAACTCTGTAATGCTTAATCGAATACCACTGATTCTGAAACAGTATTTTATGACATATTGTGCTTCATGATAGTGGTAACATTTCTTTGACATGACTTAAGCTTATTTGTGAAAAAAAATGGAAATTTGTCAAAAATGTTGAATATTTAGCAACTTTCAAATTTTATTTTTTATACACTTAAATCAGAGCGTTATATCACACAAAATAGTTAATAAATAACACTTACCAACATATCAACTTTATATCACCTTAATTTTTAAAACATATTTTTTATTGTTAGGAAGTTATAAGGGTTAAAAGTTGAACAGCGATTTCTAATTTTTCCCAAAAAATTTACAAAACCATTTTTTAGGGACCACATCACATTTGAAGTGACTTTGAGGGGCCTATATGAAACAAAGTACCCAAAAGAGACCCTTTAAAAAATTGCATCCCTCATGATGCTCAAAGCCACAATAAAGAAGTCTATTAATCCTTCAGGTACATCACAGGAATTTTTCGAATGGGGAAGGAAAAAATGAACATAGTAACATAGTTATTAAGGTTTAAGGAAGACTTTAAGTCCATCTAGTTCAACCCATAGCCTAACCTAACATGCCCTAACATGTTGATCCAGAGGAAGGCAAAAAAAACCCCATGTGGCAAAAAGTAAGCTCCACATTGGGGAAAAAAATTCCTTCCCGACTCCACATACAGCAATCAGACTAGTTCCCTGGATCAACACCCAATCAAGGAATCTAGTGTATATACCCTGTAACATTATACTTTTCAAGAAAGGCATCCAGTCCCCTCTTAAATTTAAGTAATGAATCACTCATTACAACATCATACGGCAGAGAGTTCCATAGTCTCGCTGCTCTTACAGTAAAGAATCCGCGTCTGTTATTATGCTTAAACCTTCTTTCCTCCAGACGTAGAGTCCCTTGTCCCTGTCTCAGGTCTATGATTAAAAAGATCATCCGAAAGGTCTTTGTACTGTCCCCTCATATATTTATACATTAAAATAAGATCACCCCTTAGCCTTCGTTTTTCCAAACTAAACAGCCCCAAGTGTAATAACCTATCTTGGTATGGCAGACCCCCCAGTCCTCTAATAACCTTGGTCGCTCTTCTCTGCACCCGCTCTAGTTCAGCTATGTCTTTCTTATACACCGGAGACCAGAACTGTGCACAGTATTCTAAGTGTGGTCGCACTAGTGACTTGTACAGAGGTAAAATTATGTTCTCCTCATGAGCGTCTATGCCTCTTTTAATGCATCCTATTATTTTATTTGCCTTTGTAGCAGCTGCCTGACATTGGCCACTAAATGTGAGTTTGTCATCCACCCATACACCCAGGTCTTTTTCATTGACGGTTTTGCCCAGAGTTTTAGAATTTAGCACATAGTTATACATCTTAATACTTCTACCCAAGTGCATGTACATTAAAGCTAATTTGCCATTTATCAGCCCAAGCTTCTAGTTTACATAAATCATCCTGTAATATAAAATTGTCCTCCCCTGTATTGATTACCCTGCAGAGTTTAGTGTCATCTGCAAATATTAAAATTCTGCTCTGTATGCCCCCTACAAGGTCATTAATAAATATGTTAAAAAGAAGAGGGCCCAATACTGACCCCTGTGGTACCCCACTGCTAACCGCGACCCAGTCCGAGTGTGCTCCATTAATAACCACCCTTTGTTTCCTATCCCTGAGCCAGCTCTTAACCCACTTACACAAATTTTCCCCTATTCCCATTATTCTCATTTTATGTATCAAACTTTTGTGTGGCACCTTATCAAAAGCTTTTGAAAAGTCCATATACACTACGTCCACTGGGTTCCCTTGGTCCAGTCCAGAATTTATCTCCTCATAGAAATTGATCAGATTTGTCCGACAGTAACGGTCCCTAGTAAACCCGTGCTGATATTGGGTCATGAGGTTATTCCTCTTCAGATACTCCAGCATAGCATCCCTTAGAATGCCCTCCAGGATTTTACCCACAGTAGAGGTTAAGCTTACTGGCCTATAATTTCCAAGTTCAGTTTTTGTCCCCTTTTTGAATATTGGCACCACATTTGCTATACGCCAGTCCTGTGGTACAGACCCTGTTATTATGGAGTCTTTAAAGATTAAAAATAATGGTCTATCAATGACTGTACTTAATTCCTGCAGTACTCGGGGGTGTATCCCAGAGATTTGTCAATTTTTGTGATTTTTAGACGCCGCCGTACTTCCTGCTGGGTTAAGCAGGTGACATTTAATGGGGAATTTTTGTTATGACTGATCATATTGTCTGCAATGTAATTTTCTTGTGTAAATACTGATGAAAAAAAGTCATTTAGCATATTGGCTTTTTCCTCATCCTCATCCACCATTTCACCCAGACTATTTTTAAGGGGGCCAACACTATCATTTTTTAGTTTCCTACTATTTACATAGTTAAAGAATATTTTGGGATTATTTTTACTCTCTCTGGCAATGAGTCTCTCTGTCTCAATCTTAGCTGCCTTGATTTGCTTTTTACAGAATTTATTTAATTTTCTGTATTAATTTAATGCCTCATCACTACCTACTTCCTTTAATTCTCTAAATGCTTTCTTTTTGTCCCTTATTGCGCCCCTTACAGCTCTATTTAGCCATATTGGTTTCCTCCTATTTCTAGTATGTTTATTCCCATACGGTATATACTGTGCACAGGTCCTATCCAGGATGCTAATAAATGTCTCCCATTTTCTTTGTGTATTTTATGTCTCAGGATATCGTCCCAGTTAATTGCACCAAGATCATCTCTCATCCGTTGGAAACTTGCCCTCCTGAAGTTTAGTGTCCTTGTAACCCCTCTACTACACATCTTATTAAAGAATACATGAAAACTTATTATTTTGTGATCACTAGGGTTGAGTGACTTTTATTTTTATAGGATCGGGTTTCACGAAACCCGACTTTCTCAAAAGTCGGGTCGAGTGAAATCGGCCGATCCTATAAAAAAGTCGGGGTCGGCCGAAACGCGAAACCCAATGCAGTGCAATGGGATACTATGGTTCCCAGGGTCTGAAGGAGAGGAAACTCTCCTTCAGGCCCTGGGATCCATATTTAAGTGTAAAATAAAGAATTAAAATAAAAAATATTGATATACTCACCCTCTGACGAGCCCTGGTAGTAATCGGCATCTTCCGTTCCTAAGAATGAGCGCGTTCAGGGCCTTAGATGACGTCACGGCTTTGTGATTGGTCGCGGCGGCCTACGTGACCGCTCAGCGACCAATCACAAGCCGTGACGTAATTCTCATGGCCTAAATTCCTAGAATGAGGAATTTAGGACCTGAGAGAATTACATCACGGCTTGTGATTGGTCGCTGAGCGGTCACGTGGGCCGCCGCGACCAATCACAAAGCCGTGACGTCTTCTAAGGCCCTGAACGCGCTCATTCTTAGGAACGGAAGATGCCGGTTACCAGCGGCGATGTCCAGGCTGCGTCGGAGAGGTGAGTATATCAATATTTTTTATTTTAATTCTTTATTTTACACTTAAATGTGGATTCCGATACCGATTTCCGATATCGCAAACATATCGGAACTCGGTATCGGAATTCCGATACCAGATTCAGAAGATCGCCGACCTCATGGCCGACCCCACACAGCGGTCGAGTCGGGTTTCATGAAACCCTACTTTGCCAAAAGTCGGCGACTTCTGAAAATGGTCGACCCGTTTCGCTCAACCCTAGTGATCACTATTCCCCAAGTGACCCCCAACCCTTATATTTGATATGCGGTCTGGCCTGTTGGTTAATATTAGGTCTAGCAGTGCCCCTCTTCTTGTTGGGTCCTGAACCAGCTGTGAAAGGTAATTGTCTCTCATAGTTGTCAAAAACCGATTACCTTTTCTGGAACTGCAGGTTTCTGTTCCCCAATCTATTTCAGGGTAGTTGAAGTCCCCCATAATAATGACTTCTCCTTGAGTCGCAGCTTCATCTATTTGCTTTATGAAGATATTCTCCATTGCTTCCATTATTTTTGGAGATATATAACTAACTCCTATCAGTAATTTATTATTTTTTTCCCCTCCCCTTATCTCCACCCACAGGGACTCTACATTTTCATTAGATTCACCTATATTATCACGCCGGATGGGTTTTAAGGATGATTTTACATATAGACACACACCTCCCCCTCGCTTAGCCATTCGCTCATTTCTGAACAGACTATAGCCCTGCAAGTTAATAGCCCAGTCATGGCTCTCATCCAGCCATGTTTCAGTTATCCCCACCATGTCATAATTATGCTCCAACAACATTAATTCTAATTCGTCAATTTTGATGGTGAGGCTTCTGACATTAGTATACATGCACTTGATGTTCCTCTCTGTACCTCTATTCTTTCTTAAATTATTAATTGTTCTAAGCCCACCCCCCATGCCACCGCCACCCCCAACTTTCTTATTTAAGCCCAGGTCTCTATCTGTACCATCTTCCCCTCCTATAAAATGAATACCCTCCCCCCAAACCCTAGTTTAAACACTCCTCCAACCTTCTAGCCATTTTCTCCCCCAGCACAGCTGCACCTTCCCCATTGAGGTGCAGCCCGTCCCTAGCGTAGAACCTGTAGCCAACTGAGATGTCGGCCCAGGTCTGCAGGAACCCAAACCCCTCCTTCCTACACCAATTATTAACCTTATTAACCTTCCTAATCTCTCGTTGCCTCTCTGGAGTGGCACGTGGTACAGGCAGTATTTCAGAAAATTCCACCTTGGAGGTCCTTGCTTTCAGCTTGCAGACTAATTCCCTGAAATGGTTTTTAAGGACCTTCCACCCTCCTCTAACTTTGTCATTTGTGCCAATGTGCACCATGACAGCTGGGTCCTCACCAGCCCCTCCCAGTAATCTGTCAACCCGATCAGCAATGTGTCGGACTCGAGCGCCAGGTAGGCAGCACACCGTTCGACGATCCCTGTCTTTGTGACAGATTGCCCTATCTGTTCCCCTAATAACTGAGTCCCCCACTACCAGCACCTGTCTGGTCTGCCCTGCTCTCCTGTTTCCCTCCTTACTGGAGCAGTCACTCCTCCGGCTTTCAGAGGACATGCCTGGCTGCAGCAGTGCTACCCTTGTACTGACACCCCCTCATCTGCCAACTTAGCAAACTTATTGGGGTGTGCCAGATCAGGACTAGCCTCCCTGGCACTCTTCCCTCTACCCGGCCTTCTAACTGTCACCCAGCTTGCTGCCTCACTGTCCTGCAGCTTCATCCTACCATCCCCCCCATCTATCTCACTGAGTGTCTGCTCAGTGAGCAGAAGACTCCTTTCCATATTGTCATTGGATCTCAGTGTTGCCAGCTGCACATTTAGATCCAGAATCTGGGCTTCCAAATGCACAACGTGCTCACATCTCGCACAGCAGTATGCACCCTCGACCGGCTGATCAAGGACTTCATACATGTGGCAAGATGTGCACTGGATGGCATTATCAATTATGGAGCACATTTCCTAATGGGGATTGCACCAGACAGAAAAGTTAAATAAAAAATAAATGCAAAGTATTAATAAAATACAGATAGCAATTGAGTACCGTAATTCCTCCCTTGGAAACTCCCTGAATCCAAAGTCACTGAATCTCAAGTCACACACTTATCGCAGTTCACACTTACACTCAGGTCACACTCAGCTCATTCACACTCGCTAAGGGTGGTTTCACACTTGCGTTTTTTTCTGCAGCGTTTTTTGCACAAAAAAACGCATGCATTTTTTTCCCTATATTTAACATTGAAAACGCATGCGTTTTTTTGTACGCGTTTGGTCGCGTTTTCAAACGCATGCGTTTTTTTTCTGCATGTGTTCATTTTCAGAAATGCAACCTGCAGTATTTTCTTGCGGCGTTTTTTTGCCGCGAAAAAACGCATGCGTTTTTTCGCGGAAAAAAAATGCATTGCTGTCTATGTAAACGCATGCGTTTTTAAGCACATGTGTTTGCGTTAAAAACGCATGCGTTTTTATAGAAAAAAAAACAGAAAACACACTGAAAAGCCACCCACCACCATCAAGGTGATAAAGGGATCCAAACCCTAACCCTAACTCTACCCCTAACCTCACCCCTAACCGTTTAATGAACATTTTCTGACAGTCATAGTGCCACATATTTAAGTGCCTTTTTCCTTTTTCTTTTTCCCCTCAGCAGCAATCCACCTTGCTGTTCAATGCACTTCCAAAAGGAACATTTAACTCTTTGTGACAAAATAATTATTTTAGACACTTTTTTTTTATTTTTGCAATGATAAAATAAAAAATGGACACCAAAATTTGTTGTGCAATTTATCCTGGGCATACTGATACCCCATATGTGGGGAAAAACAACTGTTTGGGTACAAGGCAGGAATTGGAAGGCAAGGAGAGTATTTTGACTTTTTAAATGCAAAATGTGTTGGAATAACTATCGGATGCCATGTCGCGTTTGGAGACCCCCTGATGTGCCTAAACAGTGGAAATCCCTCACATGTGACACCATTGTGGAAACTAGATCACTCAGGGACTTACATAGATGTGTGGTGAGCACCTTGAATCTCCAGGTGCTCCACAGAAGTTTATAACATTCAGCCATGAAAATAAAAAAATCACATTTTCCCCAAAAAATGTTTTTTAGCCCCACAAGGGGCAATTTCACAAGAGTAACAGGAGAAATTGCACCATACAATTTATTGAGCAATTTCTCCTGAGTACACCAATACCCCATATGTTGGGGAAAACTGCTGTTTGGGAGCACAGCAGGGCTTGGAAGGGAAGGAGGGTCATTTAACTATTTGAATGCAAAATATGCTGGAATAATTAGCTGCTGCAATGTCGCATTTGGAGAGCCCCTGATGTGTCTAAACAGTAGAAACTCCCCACAATTGACCCAATTTTTGAAACTAGACCCCTCAGGGAACTTATCTAGATGTGTGTTGAGCACTTTGAACCCCAAGGTGATTCACAGAAGTTTTAAACTTTGAACCATGAAAATAAAAAAAAAAAAACACATTTTCCCCACAAAAATGCTTTCTAGCCCAAAATTTTCCATTTTTACAAGGGTAACAGGAGAAACGTTATCATAAAACTTGTTCTGTAATTTATCCTGAGTATCCAACCAGGCAACCCCCACATGTACTTATGCTGGCTAACAGATGTAAATCATTCAGCTGCGGCGATGAAAGCTAAATCTCCGAGCACTAAAAAATACTCGGAGGACACCCGAGCGTGCTCCGGAAATCTCGAGTAACGAGTATATTCGCTCATCACTAATACTGACATTACAGCAGGAGATCGCAGTGGATACATTTTGTGAGGTAAAATATTGTTTAAAAACAGTCAGTGAAATATTTTACCTGACAAAAGAAATTCTCTGCGATCTCCTGCTGTAATGTCAGTATTGTCTTTTGCTTCCTCCCCTGCCAAGGAGATGTGGTATACTCCGTACATGGTCAGACACAGACAATTTTTTTAAATGAACTTTCGTTCGTGGGAATATCCCTTTAATGTGACCGGCTTCCTCTGAGGCTGCGTACGGCGTATAAAGTGTGTGGTGCGTACGGCGTATATAGTGTGTGTGTGTTGCATACGGCATATACAGTGTGTGTTTGTGTGTGTGATGCATACGACATACACAGTGTGTGTGTATGTGTGGTGCATACGTAGTATACAGTGTGTGTGTGTGTGTGTGGTGCAACGGTGTTCCGCTGGTGGTGCCTCGCAAAAGGCTTGCACCACCTGCAGTTTCCATATTGAGAAACCCATCACTTGTCTGTCCCAATATGGAGATCGGTGAACTTCCGCCACTTGGAATTCTGGGATCCGGACACATCTGGAAGGAACAGGATGAGAAGACATTACAAGGTAAGTATATATTAAGGTAACAGTAAAGTTTTTTATATTTTATGTGTAATGTGGATATAACATTAATTCTGAGAACATTGTGTAGAATGATTGAAAAGATATATACAATTTAATGTGATTTGTGCAGTATCTCTATAAATCATTTTCTAATTCAATTTGCTAATTAGGTGTTATATAATGTGATTGTTAAAATGAATAATAAAATAATAATTGTATGGGAGTTAATGTCCCTTTTTCTGTTTCATATTGTGAGCCCTATTTGATTTCAAGGAAACGCTCCATTTTTTTGTCATTCGATTTGTGACTTGTCAATGACTAGTAGGATGAATTGTACCCTCAAGCTAAGAGATAGTTCAGTAAAGACTCAGAATCAAAGGACCCAGTGGAATCTGAGACCCAACTTGTTTATGTGCAAAGTCAACATTATCAACCACAGAACTGATAAGACCCATCCATCAATGCCCCTACTTACATAGCAGGACGACATGTGCCAATACCTACCGTGGCTCGAATGGAGTGTTTGCTTTGCAGGATGTAACATTTTGATGAGTGATGACTCAATTATAGGTGCTATCAGTGCACATGAAGACACACGGGAGGGTGTGATAGATTGCTAATAATCTAAAAAATCATTTACAAAGAAATCCCCCAGGGTCACCCGTCAGCCCTCCCTTACTAGAAACATCAGCAATGGAATGGCCACAGGATGGCTCATCCCACGGGAAACAAGTCATAACATTTGATTGAACTTCAATTGTAATGGAGCAATAAAAACCTTGTTTAGCCCACTTGACCTTCAGTACTATGTCTCTTTTTCTTTTTTATTATGCAATTTATTTAGGTTTATTGTTCAGAAACTAATTATTAAATGCAAATTTTGCATGTTATCGCATTGATTTTAAAGGATTTACCTTAGATAGTCTAAGGTTTCTTAGTATTATTTCATTCACAGTACACCTATTGTCTTTTCTTAAGTTGGCCAAATAGATCACAACACTATATAAACAGATACATCTCTGTATGTATCACTGACACTCCTTTATGTTTAGGGGATGGGGACTGTATTACTCTATTGACATTAACTCATCTTTATTGCAGCTGCAATAAATCATACATACCCTATAGGACTGTCTGTATGGAAAATGCAAGAAGAAAACAAATAGCTCAAATAATGACATTCTGGTAAAAATGTAAAAATGAAAAAAAAAATAGATTTAACATTAATAAAAAGAATACACGTATTGGAGCAAATGCACTAATCCGGTCTAATCTATATTGTAGATAGCATAAATTTATATAAGATATAGGTTGGCTTCACTTGCCCCAATGATATGTGCCAAAGCTTTTAAACAATTTGGGTCCATTGTGTTGCCTTTATTGAACCAAACTTCTCCGCAATTAAGCTATAACCATTTCAATATTGAGCACAAAATGTTCTCAAAAGTTTCACAAGGGCACTGTGCATAGTAACCAGGCAGTTCCTAAATGGACTTCCACGGATAACCTAAATGCTAGCAATTTTACCTACAAGATCCCAAGGGTTGCTTTGGTCTCACACTTTACCCCTGTACAAGGATCTGGACTTACACAGGTCCCCGGGTTGCATACGCAGAGTATTGGCTTGCCAATGGAGTAGACTGGCAAAGGATGGTTAGATAGCTATGTTAATATCAAGAGGTAAAGGATAGCAGTAGAAATGTCAGGTAGAAGAATGGTCAAAATATGGGCTATAAATCTCACGTAAACCGGGTCAAGCAAAATGTATAACTGGCAGAAGGAGACAGGGATTTAGAAGTATAAACATCTAGCAGTCATTCCCAGGGCTAGGGGCAACTAATTCATTACTAGTACTATTTCAGTCCTGCAGCATTGCAGCCTACAATGAAGGCATGGTGCTTTCTGGAACCAAACAAGAAGGCGCAGTCAGCAATAGATATGTAACTAAGAGGTAAAAATGTGCTGTTACACTTAGGCTATGTTCACACATTGCTTTTTTGCTGCATTTTTTCTGCTGACAAAACCTGATCTTTTGGCAGTAAAAACCTGATGAGAAAACACGGGTTTTGCTGCTTTTTTGCTGCTTTCCTTGCTGTTTTCTGCTGCATTTTTCAGGATCATTAAGTTCAGTCTTGCTTCCACCTTGCCAGCATAAAGATTTCAAGATGTTAGGCCACCAATGTAAGAAGATAGGTTGGCTGGTGAAGTGGCGTGTGTAACCCCGGAAGACTGTAGATAGCAATTTACCGCACACTTCTTTGGGAATGCAAATATGTTATTTTGCACTCAGGAAATTAAATGAGTGCATAGATGTGATGGGTGCAGGAATATGTGACATAAATCGTTAACAATTTAACCCTTCCTTATTTATAATATCACTGTTAAGAAAAAGCACTATGTAAATGTCAATAAACATATACACAAATATATGCCCACTATATATAATATAATATATACTGTACATGGATCATAAGTTACAAACGGAAAGTTCATACAGGCTTCAACCTGATCAGCATATGAGACAAGCGTCCTTTAAGGTATTTATTGGTGGCATGCAGGTTTAGGTAAGTGTTTTGGCCGGAGAGTGTAATACTGGTGTAGTACCAGTAAAATTGCCCAAGTGAACCAGATGGGACAGAAGAATGGCACAGGGGGAAGAAGAAGCAGACAGCGATATCACACAGAAAAAAAATGGATACTTGACTGTAAAATAGTTAGCTTTCTTAAATATCTATAGACATATGTAGAAGCAGGCAGCAAATGTCACAGATAGAAAAGGATCGCATAGACACAGTGCTGTAATGTTCATATGGATAGAAGGTAGAGGGGCCTTAAATACTCTGAAGATATACAGTCCATGTATAACGGCCATTTACAACTAGTGCAATGCAAAGATCAGCAGGGGCCCAACCACTAAGAACTTAATCACCACCAGCATGATCAAGCACATGTCATCTAAGCACCCCACTCAGTGGGCAGAGCAATTAGTGCCATCGGGTAACACCACTTCCTCTTCTCCTGCGCTAGCTGCTTCCCAATCCCCTGTTGAAAACACTGGCACACCTGCCTCGTGCTCTTCACCTATCCTTGCACATTCTGACTTACCATCATCAGAAACTTCCAAATCATTGTCCTAGCAAAGTCTTCTGCTGTCCCTACCTAGAACAAAAAAGAAAGTTCCCAGCCACCCACAGGCCCAAATGCTACATGGGCACATTTCCAGGCTGCTTGCCTTGGAAATGTTGCCATTGCGGCTGGTAGACATGGAGGATTTCTGCTGACTCAATACGGCAGTCATCCCTCGGTCCCCAACAGTCACTTTTTTTCCCGGTGTGCCCTTACCAACACACTTACTTGCTTTGTCCACTTAACAAACAACAGATGGTCAGAAACTTGTGTCCAGGAATGCTACATTTCCCTGAAAGTACACTTGGTAAACATTACCAACCGGGAAACTCGAAAATACCGACCACACATCTACAATGTTAAATATCAAATAATGTAAAGTTTATTAATACTTCAGGTAAGTTATAATGGAAAAAGTCAGTGTACAAATATTAAGAATAATAAATAGAATATTACAATTAAAAACAAAAGAGCGCTACATCCAGTTATAGAAATAAATGTTAATATGCACCCACATAATGTATATTGATCCTTACGTTAAATAACTGAATAAATAGCAAGCATGTAACACCAAAGTTGCAACATATTGAAACAAAAATTACTCAGGGTGTGCAATCTCTACTTCATGAGGTGGAGAAGTTTTCCTTGTCCAACCAACGAGGAGAGTTGAGGTAGAGACACCAGGTTGAGGTAGAGAAACAGCAGAGGCAGGAGTACACTGTCAAAGACCTGGGCCATGACAATCTCCCAGCATCCATGCCCTCATGACCAGGTATTTTTGACAAGGAGGGAAAAGTTTTAAAGGATGGTCAAGCAATAACTGGCCAACCAAACCAGCAGACTCCCTAATTACTTTGCAACCTTCAGCTATTGGGTTTCAAAGCTGATTACATGGCATGAGCTGTCCCTCTATGCCTTGGAGGTGTTGTGTTGCCCTGCCACCAGCACTTGTCTGAGCGGACTTTAGTGCCACAGGTGGGTCATAACAGAAAGTGCTGACAGGCTAACTTCGATAACAATGAACAAAGCCTGGTTTAGACCTAACTTTTACATACCACCAGATGTTAGCAGCACATAAAGTGTTTTTAATGTTCTATATTTGAATGAGACCCGCCAGTTGTTGCCTTCTATGGTCTTATGGTCTATGGCCCTTATGTTTAATACCGGGTGTAGGAGTCCATTTGAGTCCCTAATTTTTGGCAATTCTTGCTTTCTTCATAAATTACACTGAACTTTCATATTGAAATAAAAGTAAAATTTTGCTGTGCTGAAATTTTAATTTTCTTTAATTGCTATATACAGGCCACCAATGCAAGATGTATGTGAAACCATAAAACATTTTAGTAAAAATGGCAACTTGATAAAATTATTTTTTGGGGAAAAGTTTTTAATATCTCTGAAATAGTGACTATTCTGAGCAAAATAGCTGGATTCACGCATAAAGTGCATTCATGAACTAAGATTAAATGAGTTCATAAAAAATACATGTCAGGATCTCACTCAGTCAGAGCAGCCTTTGGAAGTGGGGAATCACCAGAAATAATACACAAGACACGTCTTGTATAGTGTATCACTGGGAAGTCTCTGAAGCACGCCTGCCTTCAAGGTGCTATCCCTTCTTTATATAGTTGTATCGGTAGGTTCAGTGGTTATACAAGTTTTGCATGTTTAAACAAAGAGACAAAACAGGAAAGAAAGAAAAAACAGTTTCGTGGGCGGCAGTTTCACAACAAACAGTACAAAGGCAATTCCACAGACAAGAAAAACAGGATTTCATACTATAGCTAAAATGTCCTTGAATGGACAGGTCAATATTTATCACAAATTCTTTTTTGTGGTTCATTGAGGTAACCATTTTTGTTCTGCTCTTCACAATCCCCCCTTTGACATATTCCATTCAAAACCTTGTCATATAGACGATCATTTTAGTCATTCTTTTTGTGATATTACAACAAAAAAAACAAAAAAAAACAACTTTATATTCTCGCATCCATTACACAAAATGTATTTGTGCATACCGAGATACCCTTGAGTACAACCTTGAATAATACATATAATTACAATAACCATAACTGTATGTATTAGGCTTTGCATAATCCCGGTAACCCACCCACCGATCCCTCTGAACCAATTGGCCGGGTTAAGAAAAGAAAAGGTATCTGACCACCAGCTATCCTTATTTTGGTCATTGTCTTTGTCATACTGATCCCTGAGTCGTTGTACGTCTTCTAATTTAAATCTCATACTCATAGTACTATTCGGGTCTATATAATGACAGCAGGTGGGTCCGATGATTTGACACATACCCCCTTGTGAGGCAGTTAGGTAATCCAATACCAGGGTATGTTGGTTAGTGACTATTATAAGCTGATTCTGTACAGCTATACTAGTATTTAATATGTCCAATATATCCCAAATCTGATCATCTAGATAATCCGTGGCTCTAACTAATTTATCCCACATCTGTGTTAACATAGGATAAATAAAAATGGTACTAGCAATTTTGTTGGGAATTCCCATTTGTACTATATGCGGCCTCCCCGAGGGACGTGGTGAGTTATCTGCAGCTCTTTTATACAATGTGTGCTTGGGCACGGCTTGCATATTCACTTGTTTATTTGAAATTATGAAAGTAGCCGGGGTTAGGCGTCCTAATGTACAAGTACCCTTTATACCTACGGGAAGCCATTTATATGCTCCTTCTCCGCATATCCAAAATGTACCCTCAGGCAGATCCCACAAAGCTGAGTGCTGCAATACCAATCTGTGAGCCAAATCCACAAAACTAGATACATTCTGACGCATACACCAAGAGGGTTTTTGTCCCAAGGGGCTACAGTACCCGGCTGCGGGATTCCCACATACATGCATTCCGTTGACATACTCATTGGATTCATTACAAACCAGGTTCCCCGGCTTACTTGTACAACTGTTTGCATCACCTTGGGGGAACAACTCGGAATGTTCCCATTTTCTATTATGTATGTATCTTTCCAATACTGTAGGTTTGAAAGCATCAGAGGAAGGGGTGGTTGTACTGAAACTGAGCTGTAGATTTTCAGTGGGGACCTGTCCTAAATCAGTTAATCCAGTCTTATTCCTAGGTACCCATTTTCCTCCCTTGAATGCTAAATATTGTAAGTTGCCTATTTTTCCTGTAAGACTGCCCTGCCACCAAGGAAATTCTACCCATCCCACAACTGGTATGGCGATTGTAGTATTCCATAGTCTAGTATTGCCAGGTTGGTTGTTGGCCAGGTTGTCTGAACAATTAGGCCAAGCGAATATGTCTTCTGCTGACACGGGAACTGCTAGAAAAGGTATACTTGTGGCTGATACTGGTGAATGGGTACAGATCCAACAATCTGCCAGGGGTTGCGTATTATTTAACAAGTCATGCACTAATTTTCTATGATGTTGTACGAATCTATTGTTCAAAGGGGCTAGAGAATTCAGTCTTTCCCATGCCTCCGTTGAGGTTAACATTATTAACATCAATATCATGAGTCTTATACTGCTTTTTTGCAATGGCTTGCATGTATCCATGATGCCTTTCCTTCAAGCTTGACTGCTGTCGGAGTTGTTAACAGGACTTGGAAAGGTCCGTCAAACCTCGGTTCCAGAGTCTTTCTGGTGTGTCTTTTCACGTAGACTTGATCACCAGGTTCCAACTTGTGGCCTCCTTTGAGATTTTCTGGATCTGGAAGGGAAGCAAAAACTTGCGAATGCACTTTAGTTAAACGTTTTTGTAATTCTTGTACATAAGCAGTTAAAGTCTCAGTATTCAACATCAGTTGTTGTGGAAAATAACAACCCAAATTTGCTGCTCTACCAAAAAGAATCTCATGTGGTGACAGCTTAGCCTTCCCCCTTGGGGCGTTTCGGATGGAATACAGGGCAAGTGGTAGACACTCGGTCCAAGGCTTTCCTGTTTCTGCCATGGCCTTCTGGATTTTTAATTTTATTGTTCCATTTAATCTTTCCACTTTACCTGAACTCTGTGGGTGATAAAGAGTGTGAAACTGGTTTTCTACTCCCAACATTTTCATAACATTCTGGAATATTTCCCCAGTAAAATGGGTACCCCTATCTGACTCGATCACCTCAGGCATGCCGTAACGGGGTATCAGTTCATGTGCTATTTTAATGGCAGTAGTTTTTGCTGAGGCTTTACGAACTGGATAAGCCTCTGGCCACCCTGAGAACATGTCCACACACACAAGCACATATTCGTATCCATTGTACCTAGGAAGTTGGATGTAGTCGATCTGGAGTCTTTGAAAGGGATACAGTGGTCTTACATGATGCTTGGTTGGGGTTTTAATGGCCTGACCTGGATTGTGTGCCAGGCATATAGCGCATGCAGCACACATGTTCCGAGCAAAATTACCAAAGCCTGGAGCCAACCACCTTTCTTTTACCTTGAGCGTCATACCATTTGCCGACACATGCGTGGGTAGGTGGAGGTCACTTGCCACTGCGGGGTACCAGGCTCTGGGTAAACACAACAAAGTTCCTTTTTCCATAATCCTTGCTGATCTTCTGCCCCTTTTTTTCTGCCACTGCCCTCGTTCTTCGTCGTCTACCTGTTTCTGAGCTTCCTTCAATCTCTCCTCATCATCTTCAGAGCTATCTAGTGTGTGGGCATGATGTAAGGGTTTACTTGCTGCCTGTTTTGCTGCCTTGTCGGCTTTATCGTTACCCCTAGCTTCCTCGGTGTCGAGTCTCACATGTGCAGCTACCTTTATCACCGCTATTTCTTTAGTTTCTTGTGCTGCCTCCAGAATCTGTCTAATGAGGGAGGCATGTTTAACAGGTTGGCCTGAAGCAGTCATATAACCTCTGGCTCTCCATATTACGCCAAAATCGAAAATAATGCCATGTGCATATCTAGAATCAGTGTATATGTTTGCTGTCTGATCTTTGGCTATTTTTAGAGCTTCAACCAATGCCGTAAGTTCTGCTTCTTGTGCAGACTGATTAGCAGGGAGAGGTTCTGCTTTCAACACTTCATGCTGAGTTACTACCGCATAACCTGTATGAAATTGTCCATTCATATCTGCATATCTACTGCCATCTATGAAAAGTTCAAATGTAGCATTACAGAGTGGCTTGTCACGTACATTACATAAGCCCTGAGTCTCTTGTTCCATTAATTGTACACAATCATGCATTGACTTTGATGGGTCAAAGGAGTTGGAGAGTGCAGTTTCCTCAGGTATGGTACCCCCCTCAGACTCTAAAGGGAGCAAAGACGCGAGATTAAGAGTCTGAATCCTGGCAAAGGAAATGTTGGGCGGCAGTAGTAGGGAACATTGGAGACGGAGGTGTCTGGCCATTGAAATATGTTTAGGTTGGACCTGGTTAAGAATGCCATGTACATCATGAGTGGTCTGAACTAGAAGTGGGTGATCAAGAACAATCTCAGAAGCTTTATCTAATAACAGTGAAATTGCGGCTACTACTCTTACACAAGAAGGTGCGGCTCTAGCTACAGGGTCCAGATGAGCTGATATGTATGCCACCGGTCTCTGTTTGTTTCCATGTTTTTGTGTGAGCACCCCTGTAGCATGTGAGGATATCTCAGCTGCCATCAATTGAAAAGGTTTAGTGTAGTCTGGGAGTCCCAAAGCCGGAGCTGATACCAGTGCTGTTTTCAAAGAGGAAAATGACTGTTTAGCCTCTTCACTGAGTGAATATGGTGTGTTGGCAATACAGTCATATAAAGGCTGCATGAGTTGACTTGCATGTATGATCCACTGTCTACAGTGTGAAACAATACCTAGGAAAGCACGCAGCTGTTTGTGATTCCTGCGTTCAAGCATGTTACGTATGGCTTCCGTACGTTGAGGTGTGAGGTGTCTGATGCCCTGTGATATGCAGTGACCTAAAAACACGACTGTTTGTTGACAAGCCTGGAGTTTCTGTCTATTTACTTTACAGCCTTCTTGCGCTAGGAAAATTAAGAAATTAACAGTTGAGGTAACTGCCGTCTGCTCATCAGGGCAACAAATAAGTAAGTCATCTACATACTGTAGAATGACTACTCCTGGTTCTGGGATGAAATTTTTTAGCACGGTCTGCATTGCTTCAGAGTACAAAGTTGGTGAGTGTACCATACCTTGTGGCAATCTTGTCCATGCTAATTGTTTACCCTTGAATGTAAAGGCAAACAAATGCCAACAGTTCTTATGTAGTGGCACAGAAAAAAATGCGTTTGATAAGTCAATTACCGTAAAATATGCAGCAGTGCTGGGAATTTGAGACAGTAAGGTATGAGGATTCGGTACCACAGGGGTGACCGGTGCCAAAACCTTATTGATTTCCCGTAAGTCGTGCACCATGCGATATTTCACCATAGTTTCTTTGGAGGACACTTTCTTTTTAACAGGATATAAGGGTGTATTGGCGGGTGACCTGATTTCTACCAAAACACCTTGTAACACATAATCCTGAATTTGTTGAGAAATCGCCTGTTCTTGCTGGGCGCTGATGGGGTATTGCCTGAGCTGAGGTAAAATGGTTCCCGGGGCAGTTTCTAACAGTATAGGAGCTACTGATAAAAATCCTACATCAGTGTCTCCTTTTGCCCATAGGCTGTCAGGAACCCGAGACAAGTCAATTTTTGCTTGTTGAGTGTAAATTTCGGGAAAATCCTCCATTGCCTGTATTCTAACATATGGTTCCAGAGTTTCTGCATCTTCAGGGATGGTAAGCATAACTGTGCCATCTTCTCTAAAATGGATGTTTGCATGCATTTTACTTAAGACATCAGTACCCAACAAGCAGGTAGGTGCACCTTTAGCAAATAAAAATTTGGATACAAAAGTTTTAGGGCCAAAGCTCACATTTAAAGGTTTTGTAAAGGGCAACGCCTGAATTTTACCATCATACCCTTCTGCATATGTAACCTTTGAGGATATATTGTCAGGATATGGTAAAAAGTCCTGATTTAAAATGGAGGATGTTGCTCCCGTATCTATCAGAAAAGGTACATTTTTACCCTCAACCTCAACTTGTATTATTGGTCTTCTAGAAGGAAGAGAGACCTGCATAACCTTCAGTCATTCTGAGCTGTCTGTTTGATCAGGCGCTGGGTTATTTATCCTATTTTTGGGTACAAAGGTTCCTGAATCTATATCTGCTTTTCTCTTCCTACATTCCCTTTGGAAATGTCCTGGCTTCTTACAGTAATGACAAGTAAACTTTTGATTAGCAGAGCCAGTATTAGCCTGTGCAATTCTTACTGGCTTAGAACTTTCTCTTAAGTCCATTTCTATCCCTACAGCTTTCTGTCTAGCCAGGTGTGGGTCTTCCAAGGTTCTCCAATCAGGGGTTGCGGCCTTAAGCTTTTCCTTCACTTTTGGAGACAATCCATCTATAAAGGTTTTTGTAACTAACCTCATCATTCCTGGAGCGGTTAGATCCATGCCTTCATCTCTGAAATTATTTTCTACACTTAGATAATATTCGTCTACTGATTGTCCAGATTTCTGAGCCACCACTCCCGTTGTTCCTCTCTGCCTCTGTCTCTCCCTCATGAAAACCATTAAGTGATCTACAAATTGCGTACCTGATTCTATCGTTTGTAAGGCACCATCTCCTGCTTGGGGCCTATGTACCTGTAGATTTGCTAATAGCTCCTGGAAGAGTCCAGGAGTCATTTTCATTCTACATAATTCTTCTCCATCTGCCCAAACTCCTGCGTGAGTCTGCATAATTTGCTGTATATATTGTGCAAATCTAACTGGACACTGGGTGGGATCTGGTGCGTTATGCAAGAGAGACATGCCTTCAGCGGGGGACCAAGGGAAATATTGTCGAGTTTGGTGGTATCTAGTTCCCATTACTCCGTCAGCACCAGGTTCCCTAAAGGGTCTTGGTACTACCCTAACAGGGGCAAGTACAGCGCCATGTCTAGGTGTACCACAGGCTAGGCAATCATTTCTCCAGTCTGGATTTTGTTGTCCACAGTGCGGACATACCCATCCTCCTGGTCCGGCTAAACTTTGAGGTGGTGTTTGGAGAAAAGATGGGGCATGTGGGTTAAGGTATGGGGGTGGGATATTTTTAGATTCCACATTTTGTTTTTCTCCACAGCCTGCGGGTCTAATACACCACTTTTTACTCTGTTGATTATATGTCCATCCCTCATTTTCTGCTACCCTAGAGACATCAATCAATGCTTGGATCTGATCTATCCATTTCTTGTCTCTGATTATGCCTTTTTTTCTTTCCTGAATTCCTTCCCATAGTTTTCTACTAAAAGCTTCTGCCCTAGTAACTCCAAACTTACTAAAAATCTTTCTCAGCCCCTTAGTGGCATCTTCACCACTTCTCTCCTTTATGATAGTATAGATATCTAATTCTTCTGGTTCCGACTTTGTTTGCTTATTCCCCATTTTCTTATCCTGAGCTTTCTTGCCCTAGGTGGCGTTTGGGTATGAGAATACCTCGTTACCTTCTTCCTAAGGAGCTAGGATGTCTTTTCTTGCCCTAGGTGGCGTTTGGGTATGAGAATACCTCGTTACCTTCTTCCTAAGGAGCTAGGATGTTTAAACTGTGTTGATGTAAGAAAATCCTGATTCCTACACCTATAGCAAACAACACAAATGCAACCAGACAGAAAAAGAAAAAGAACATACAACGTATCTTGTCCCAGGCTAATTTATCTGTCCTGGGCTCATACTATCATACACAACGTATTCTTGTCCCAGGCTAATTTATCTGTCCTGGGCTCATACTATCATACACTTATCCGTCACCAGGTTTTTGTCAAAGACAGGGTCAGAGATTGAACCAAAGGCGCGGAGGTCTCCCCGAAAGGACGCAACCACGTTGCCCAGTGGGACAGTCACTTCTTCTGTTTCAACACCCTGGGCGGCTTATAGGGCTATTCCCAACTTCCACACACCTTCTATTCACATTCACTCTCATTCAATGCCGTACTCCGTGAGGTGATCAATTCCTAAATAGTTCAAGAACCCGAGCTATAGGTATCCTCCTCTACTAGAACTACCCGCTAAAGAACACGACACAGAAAATCTTACGGACAGTGCAGGGCAGATATAAGAGATCTAACAGTGTCTCTTACCTGGCCAGGTTTTTGTTCATCTGCCGTCCATTATCCCAGATTCTCTTTTCGTTCGTATTCTGCCGGTGTTCTTGAAGGAATACACAGACCTCGGGTCCCTGTTCAGGCGCCAGGAAATGTCAGGATCTCACTCAGTCGGAGCAGCCTTTGGAAGTGGGGAATCACCAGAAATAATACACAAGACACGTCTTGTATAGTGTATCACTGGGAAGTCTCTGAAGCACGCCTGCCTTTAAGGTGCTATCCCTTCTTTATATAGTTGTATCGGTAGGTTCAGTGGTTATACAAGTTTTGCATGTTTAAACAAAGAGACAAAACAGGAAAGAAAGAAAAAACAGTTTCGTGGGCGGCAGTTTCACAACAAACAGTACAAAGGCAATTCCACAGACAAGAAAAACAGGATTTCATACTATAGCTAAAATGTCCTTGAATGGACAGGTCAATATTTATCACAAATTCTTTTTTGTGGTTCATTGAGGTAACCATTTTTGTTCTGCTCTTCACATACACAATTTAAAGTGCAGAGGGAGAAGTTGAACTGGCTGGACATTGTTTACCGAAAACGTTGGTAGGGCATCATGTTTGTAAGACTTTACAAATATCACTAATTTAATTTTCTGTACTTGGAGTCCTGACAAATAAAATCACAAAAAATGCTGGAAAAACTGATAGAAGCATTTTTGCTGCATTCTTCCTGCGTTTTTGCTCTTACTTATTGCTTTCAATGGGTGAAAAAATGTTGCCAAAATGCTCAAAGAATTCACATGCTGCAGTTTTCAAAAAGATATTGCCAAAGCTACCTGATTAAAGCAACAATAAATTAATAATTTTTTTTGTTTGTTGAATTAATGAATAAAATCAAATAATAGATATAAAATGAAAGGGAAAACCTCAACAAGACACAGAAAATGCCTGAAGAACCAAAATGTTTTTGGAATATTTACGGTATTTGATGAAGTATCTAACATTAATCTTTGATTTAGCTTTGAAAAACACAATTGTTTTCCAATTCTGTCAAAAAAAACAAGCGTGTGCATGAGATTTATGAAATTTCGTAGCTTTAGCTTTAAATTGACAAAAAACGCAGCAAAACTCAGCAAAACACAACTTGTGAACATAACCTTACGGTGGTGCAAATAATTTGTCATTTTTTTAACGCAAAAATCCAGAGGACAGGTAAATAATCTTCTGTTATTCCTACTCTACATCTAATCAATGAGACTAATATTTAATATTATTATTATTTATTGTTATAGCATCATTTATTCCATGGTGCTTTACATGTGAGGAGGGATATACATAATAAAAACAAGTACAGTGATCTCAAACCATACAAGTCAAGACTGGTACAGGAGGAGGAGAGAGGACCCTGCCCGCGAGGGCTCACAATCTACAAAATGACATACTCTTTTTAAATTTGCCTGGTCTGAATTTACATTAGTTAATATTATATTAGAACTTCAATTTACTACTATAAACTGATCCGAATGCACACAGTGCCAGCCTATGGGAATATTAGCAATGCAGATCATGTAATTTATGAATATAAGACCAATTAGAAGCTAAGAATCCACCTTTCGCACTAGAAGCAATCTATAATCTGTAACAAATCATTTGTGTTTTATTCTGCAGAAATGTAATATATTAAAGTTTTCTACATTTAGCATTGTCAAGAGTCATAATGCTATTGCTGCTCGTTGTCACTCTAGGTGTATAATAGCAGCAGGAACTGATAAATAAACATAAAGGGCTCAATTTATTCATTGCATCCATTTTTGTCTTGTTTTTGGTGTTTTCTGCCTGGTTTTTATTTGCACTTTATTCTTTTACTTAATACATTTTTAAAGTCTAATTGTCAAGATGAAGCTTGCCCCCTGTCACTAGAGTTGTCTGATGGGAATGCTTTCAACATATTTTCCACAATGGTCTTCTGGTAGAGCACCATTTTAGAAGACTTCTCCACCTCACGAAGTAGAGATGCAAAGTTCTCCTTGTTGTGTGGGTCTAGCAAGGTGAGCAGGGCCGGCGTCAGCACCCGGCGTACTCAGGCAAGTGCCGGGGCCCTGGCGAGACAGGGGGGGCCCATTCAGGGCCGGCGTTAGGGGCAGGCAGCTGCCTAGGGCCCCCGCTCCCCCATGGGCCCTCAGCTAGTGGCACATCATGCAGCCGCTATGGAGCCTCTGTAAGGCAGGTGGCCCATCTGTCACCAGCGCCAACTCCCCCGTCGCCGCATTGAACTATACCGGCATCTGCCAGTAAAGTTCAAAGCAAATGATGGAAGAGAGAGCGTCACCTGACGCTCCCTCTCCCATCATTCCCCACTCTTCCTCTGACACTGCCGCTGCGGGTGCGCGATGACATCATTGCGCACTCGCTGTGTGTCAGGCAGTGCAGCGGAAGCCGCTGAGACCAAAGCAGGGAGCAGCACGGGCACATTGAGAGGTGAGGAGTGGTTTTTTTGTAACTATAACAGTGAGTACTGGACTATGGGGCCATTCTTGGGGGGAGGGGGCTGTGATGTATACTACATGTCTTTGCTATATACTACATGGCTGTGTTATATACTATGTGGGCTGTGCTATACACTATATGGGCTGTTATATGCTACGTGGGCTGTGCTATATACTACATGGCTGTTCTATATACTACGTGGGCCGTGTTATATACTATGTGGCTGTCCTATATACTATATGGGCTGTTATATGCTACATGGGCTGTGCTATATACTACATGGCTGTTCTATATACTACGTCGGCCGTGTTATATACTATGTGGCTGTGCTATATACTATATGGGCTGTTATATGCTACGTGGGCTGTGCTATATACTACTATATACTACATGGCTGTTCTATATACTACGTGGGCATGTTATATACTACGTGGGCCATGTTATATACTACGTGGGCTGTGTTATATAATATGTGGCTGTGCTTAATACTATATGGGCTGTTACATGCTACGTGGGCTGTGCTATATACTTTGTGGCTGTGTTATATGCTACGTGGGCTGTTATATACTACATGGCTGTGTTATATGCGATCATGAATTGTGGTATGTGTTAAAGGGGGGGCCCACTGAGACTCTTTCGCCCGGGGCCCTCAAAAACCTGGAGCCGACCCTGAAGGTGAGCAACCAGTTCTCCTTTTTGGCCAAGATGAATGTAACGCGAGGGTCATGGGAAAGGCAGCGGTACATAAAGTCTGCAATGTGTGCCAAGGTCCCTACAGCCAACACTTCCCTGTCTCCACCATGATGCTCTCCATGTTGACTTTTGAATTTTTACGTTTATTCTTTAGTTGGTCAAGAACCATTCACTGTTGTCATGTGAGTCTTAAAGTTTGATTTTTAATATTTTTGAATGGCTGATGTTTGCCTCTTATATCAGCTCCTAAAGGCCATCATCTGCTATCTTTCCAAGACAGTGATGCAGGGTCATTGAACAATGGATGTTTGTTTAATATATGTAAGGGGGTGTGGGCCCTGCATTCATGTGCATGCCTACCTAATTAAACCAGGAATGTTTTGTGTTTGCTGTGTGCCCTGTGTAGTTTATGATAGCTGACACTGTGTAATATGATAATGGCTGACACTGTTCTGATATCTGTGTGTTAGGGACAGAAATAGGGACAGTCAGTGGCAGTGGTAGGTCAGCATTGATAAGCGTTATGGCAGTGTAGTTGCGGGTTATTTTTAAGAGGGGAACTGTAGATTAGGAGATTAGATTGTGTTAAGAACTGGTTTCAGTCAGAGTAGTGACAGTTGAGAAAGGGGGCGGGACCAGTGTAGTGGCAGGAAGAGTGCTTGAGGTAATTTTCAGTTAGTGAGACTGAAGTTTGAAGGAAGAAGGTCTGGAGATGCTAGATCTTGGAGCACATGGGAAGCGAGACAGCCTGGAAGAATCAGTGACTAGTCTGTGAATTACCTCCCATGACGTCCGGGACTTACAGTCCAAGAAGGATAGGCAGCAACATCCTTTAGTTTCCCCCATGATGGAGAAAGTGGACGGGGAGCACTCAGTATCAGCTAGCTGGATGGTTCAGGGAAACCATGGTGCAGGAAGATAGGCTGAAGGAGCAGACCAGGGAAAGCGCAGGAGATGGAGTTCCCATATATTGTGAAAATGGATGGACTGTAAGTAACTGTCATGAAAAAGCCTGAGTTCAGTAAAGTTTCATTGGAAAAGAACAGGGTCTCTGATTATATTTGTATGTGTCTGAAAAGGACTGGAGCTCTGTATGCTGAAGAGATCCCTGACCCACAGGTGGGTGAAGTACATGATACACATAACACACCACAAAATGGACAATCTTTTATTAATGCAGCGGGGCGTCGGGGTGTGAGGGAAATAGAGAATTCCCTTGCCATGACTACCACCCTAGCCCCCGTTACATATGTTGAATGACCATTATGTGGGTCCTGTGGCTTGTTGACTTGCAAAACAGAGGAGAAAAAACTATGCACATTGATTACATAATCAAACAATGCAAGATACCCCTTCCCCTTAACCTGTGAATGATGGCTTTAAGAACAGTTGTGTACTATGAAAAGGGGATATGCCTATATAGTAAGTCATCAAAGGGATCCAGAGATCCAAAGAACTAGAGACTCTTTACAAAACCACAGCAAGGAACAGTCTACAGGATAGCTGCCAGATCATGGCTCCTTCACAAGGAACACAGATTTGACATTCTACAGCATGCCAGCTTAGGGGAACACGGTCCCAGCTGAAAGAATACAGACCTGCTCTATTGACCATTACTGAACCCATGGATAAGTTTGGGGAAATCAGGATGTGGACCCATCGGTCACCTGAGCCTTATGAATATGTTTGGATAAGCCAGGATAGGGACCCACCGGTCAACTGGCTCCATGGAGATGTTCAGAGAAGCCAAGTTGTGACCCTCTGGTCACCTGGCCCTGTACCTCAATGTACTGTCGGCTTCCTAAGCTTGCTGTTACCTCCTCTCTGTGCATGGCCACAGGTGGGGGTAGTTGGCCCTGGAAGCACTGAAGCCACACCTGCTCTTATTGTTGGGAGTGAGAGGAAGAGTGAGACTTTGTAATTTTGCACCATTTTGGGACTGTTCTATGTGTTTTTTTACCTGTTTAGTGGTTCAATAAAGTATTGCCACACTGTTTTACTCTCACCCTGTGTTGTCTGAGTAGTAGCATGCCCATGGCAAAAGAAGAGCGAGCATTCAGTGGGATGAGCCATAATCCATGCGGTTTCAGCTAGCGGTCAAGAGCCCCCGCTAACCCCATGTCTCCACAACTGTGTTTTTTTACTGTTTGTTATCATGGATGTTCGTTTGGGGATTTCCAGATTTTTTTGGCTGATTCATCAATTGCAGCTTTTTAAAAAGTAACAATTTTTTAAACACATGATTTCTACTTTACTACAATTACAGCAGTGTCCTCAAAGCTTACATGCAGTGAGAATAGCCTGCAGACATCTCTGTGCTGCCACTGAGAGACACTGCAGAAGGCCAGCCAGTAGAGAACCCTGACCTCATGTTGAAGGAAAAAAAAGCTAATTTTGTCTTGTATTTCTTTTTTATTAAGACATGAAAAATATCCATCTGAATGTTTTGTTACAATAGTCATCAGAACAAATGTTCTGCTTCTTGTTAAAAACAAACAAAATATGCACCATGTAATGATAAAATCTTCATCATGTGAAAATTAGGACTGTCTGGAGTTCGCTCTTTCCAGGCAGAGAACACTGAATTTTTTATTGGCTGCAAGATAATCTTTCACCATGACATCATACGCTTTCTAATAATCATCTTTACTAAGCCGCTGTGCCGTATATGAGCTTGTTAATTATTGAAACTCGCCAGCTGGATTCCTGTTCCTCACAGCAGCAGTGGTCACAAGGAATGTGATGGACCGGCCGGAGTTATCTTTTGTTTTGTATTGTTTGAAAGTGAAAAATAAAACTTTTGTCTCTATGAACCATGTAGTGCTGTAATTTTAGCACATTCATCTTCTGGCCTCTTACCCTATCATACATAACAGTAGCAGTTCACAAGTAAAGCTACACTCCTCAACATTAAAATGCTAAGAACAAGAAGGAAAAGTCATGGAATTATTAAAACCACAGAACTGAGAGAAAGCTACAATGTATAATGGGGCACACAAAGACTTCTTATAGAGCACAATTGTACCAATGTATGCCCAGCCAAGATGTGTTTGAATCATGATGTGCAAGGCATACCCCTCATATGGGGTATCGGCATACACAGGACACATTGTAAAACAACTTGGACTTTTGGGGTCCAATTTCTCCTATTACCCTGGGTAAAATAAAACAAATTGGATCTGAATAATTTTTTTGTGAAAAAAAGTTAAATGTTCATTTTTTTAAAACATTCCTAAAATTCCTGTGAAGCACCTGAAGGGTTAATAAACTTCTTAAATGTGGTTTTGAGCACCTTGAGGGGTGCAATTTTTAGAATGGTGTCACTTTTTGCTATTTTAGACCTTTCAAAGTGACTTCAAATGTGATGTGGTCCCTAAAAAAAAATGATGTTGTAAAAATGAGAAATTGCTGGTCAACTTTTAACCCTTATAACTCCCTAACAAAAAAAAATTGGTTCCATAATTGTGCCGATGTAAAGTAGACATGTGGGAAATGTTACTTATTAAGTATTTTGTGTAACATATCTCTGTGATTTAAGGGCATGAAATTCAAAGTTTGAAAATTGTGAAATATTAAAAATTTTCGCGAAATTTCCGTTTTTTACACAAATAAACGCAAGTAATATCAAAGAAATTTACCACTATCATGAAGTACAATATGTCATGAGAAAACGTCAGAATCACGGGGATCCATTGAAGCATTCCAGAGTTATAACCTCTTAAAGGACAGTGGTCAGAATTGTAAAAATTGGCCTGGTCATTAACGTGCAAACCACCCTTGGGGCTAAAGGGGTGAAGATCTAAGATTTAGTAGCACAATATGCAAGTCTTGATTTCCAACTATTAGAGGCTAATACGATCTGTATGCTTTATCACAAGAAATCTCTGAAATATTTCATCTACTCTAAGGCATCCCTCAACGAGAACATATGAAAGCTGGGAAATGGAAAGCAAATTAATGAAGCTCATTTTCAGCGCAGATTCATTGGGCTCACTCTGGCTGTCCACATTTGGCGGAAATGAATTATCTACACCCTATCATTAAAATGGAATCACACGTCAGCTTCATAAATAATGTCTGAGCCCCCAGGATACTAAGAAGAGAGAAGACAAAAATGTAGAAGCAATTACCCCGGCCCCCCTCTTATTTCTAACTAGAAAAAAATAGTTGTTTTATTTCTTTAAAGCTGTTTGTAATTTGTTATTTTACAGCTAATGTAGACATTTAACCTCTACGTTCAAGATATAAGAGTACAATGCATCTGACGTGGCGTATGGAAAAACCCATGTCTAATTATAACCCTGAAAATATAATGATAGTCCTTTATAGGAATAATTATGTAGGTCTCCTGATTTATCCATTATGCAGCCATATACTGCAATGTCAGCATTTAGTAGTATACATTTTTAATACTGTTTAATACTGTTTGTTTCATGTCACATTGTGGTTATTTAACTACATTGTTTGTTTTTTATGCTCTCCATTACTAGAGCTATGAATGTTATAGGGACAGATAAAAACATCTAATCTCCTTCAGCTTATTCTTCCATCTATGAAAAGTGAGAGCAAAGTGGTCATTTTGCTTTTTAATTTAAAGTTACACACCAGCTTTTGCCAAGAATATCTCATTGCTCATTACAGGCCCAAAATCTTCCATTTGTCAAGATCCCAGTTGGTCACCACATTGGACCTTCTCTATCCTGTGAGCATATATATGGCAGAAACAAATCTATTGGTACTGTCTTCTTGAGACCACCAACCTGGTTAAGGGAGACTTATAAAAAATGTGTAAAGATTAGCTTTCCTCCAAGAAGAAAATTGGCTTACTAGCACCACTTATTGAAGGTAGCCGTCTTATCAAAAACTCCCGATTTAAGTTGGTTAGGTCAACCACCAAATGGATGTGGGCAGATGATGTTGGGGGAGATAAAGATACTTTAGGTCCCCAGATAGATAATTCAATACCAAAGATTTACTGTACTCTCCACCATAGAGAATGTGGCTGAGTCAAATTTTCATGTGGGTGAGGAATTTAGGAAAAACGTTATTGTGTATAGGCACTTTATGTCGATGTGAGACCCTTTAATGCTCCTTGCCACATGACTTAAGATACTTAGCCAGAAATGAGTTTTCTCCAAAAGGAAACAATGCCATTTCCCAATCCCCTGAAGGAAAAGATAATAGGAAAATGAAAAACACACGAAGAGATGTTGCTACAACCCTTACTTTTGTTTGGTTTCAGGGCAACAAAGGGAAGACATAAAGACCCCAAACTGAAGGTGAGGGGTTTCAGTAGTCAGTGTTACACTAATTATATATAAGTCTATTGGAGGTTCATATGATGTAGATGCTTTATTCACTGCATGTGTAGTCCACCTCTTGAGGCAGAGGCACTTTGGCATAGTACAAGATGTAGAGGTGGGTCTTCCATTTTTTGCTCATGCTCTTCTGTTTTTAAAAATGTATGCAGGCATAAAATGGAAGCGGGATTTCAGTTGTGGATAGAAAAGGCATGACATTACCAATCCATACTTGCAAATGAAGAAAAACAAGTTCTAGTACCTATGTTGCTGACAGAATGCTTATAGAAAAGTACCTCCCATCTCTATCTTTTATGAGAAAGGTTAATAACACTTTTAGAGTTAGGCCGGAGTCACACTGAACATATCAAAAATTGGTCCGAGTCGCACAAGTCTTCTCTGTATGGTCATCCGTGTGTAATGCGCTTGCAATGCAATGATGCGATTTTTATCACACCTATGTATCAGTATGGCATCCGTGTGACATGCGTATGGTTTTACATTTCTCACTGATTTTCCTCATTGAATTAAATTGCTCAATGGGCTGAAATGAGGAAAATGTGTGTACATTTGTTGCAAGCTAGACGTATGGTCCGTGTTGTGTCTGAGTTTTTCTCGCACCCATAGACTTGCATTGGTGAGACTCGGACGAAATACGTGTACAATCGTATCATGCTGCAATTTCACAAGCACATCGAATACTGAGAAAAAATACGGTGATGTGAGCTGCCCCATAGATTAACACTGGTCCGGGTGCTATGCAATGTTTTCTCGCATAGCACTCATCCGTATTCTACACTAGTGTGACCCCGACCTAACACTTGTCTATGTACACTAGAAAAACCTCTGGATATTGAAGCTGAGAGATTTCTGTTGCTGATATGTTAAGGTTGTTGAGGAAAACCTGAAGTTAAATCAAACAGTAACCCAACAGGTGCACCTTCTCATTCATTACGACTGGTTTCCATTGCTATGGTCCGGTGTTTCGGGTGTAAACACATAGGGTAACGCTGCAGAAAAACAGTATAGCACGTGTAAATTTTGCAGAGGCAATCGTGAGTCAGATGTATTTCTTCCCCATGTCTATTTTTTAGGCATACATTTGGTTAGTATGTGTTGGTACACCTTTGCCTCAGCTGTATTAAAATGACATTTAATAGGAGTCAATGGCAGACACCTAGCTTCATATAGACTTAGGCTTGCACACATCTAGCATAGGATCGATGGACCATTTAGAACAGTACATAAATACAAAATGAGCCTAGTTTAATACGTACTAATATATTTATGAATGTGCTGCTATAGGTAAACCCTCATTATGACATTAGTGTTTGGAAAGTAAATAAAACCATTCTCTTCCATTTGGTTCTCGCTCTATAATCCCCAAATGAAATCTTGCTATTTAATGAGTGATCTGCCGTGCGAGTGGTGTTTATTCGGATGTACACAAGAACCTATTGACAATAATTGCTTAATTGCATTGTCTGATAAATGAATGTTTGCTGGGAAAGCCTTCCCTCACAGGACTTACAAAGAAACAAGATATCAAGTCAGAGAATGAACTACAGCAGAGGGGGATTTACTCAACAGAAATGTCAAGTAAAGAGGTCAAGTTCTGCTGCAAGGGACGACATGCAGAAGGAAATGATCCAAGGACTACAAATAATGGTCTTATGGCAGAAGATGTAATGTATAAACAGTGTGGGACTGCGTTGGCAAAAGCCCACTTGTAATATTGATTCTTGGGACCCACTGCAAGGCAACATGCAAAACTAACTCGACATTTAATAATGATCTTTTACTTCTATGGAAAATTAGTTTTGCTAGCTTGTTTAATGACTGATTATATTATACTTTTTTCTGCAAATTGGGAGTCAAGTGTAGGATCACTGCTCATTGGCATACTTTCACAGCGGTCTACCGGAGTATTCTGCTGTTTCTCTGTGAACCAGTCCAAGCCTGCGTAAAACCACTTTAGTGCCGGCATCACTCCGCTTACCCCCCAACAGGAACCCCAACTAAATCACTTCCCCAACCTCCATTTCGAGCCTCCTTTCTCTGCTCCTGCACCCCAGTGCCTGCACACAACAAGCAGGTCTCCTGACCACATGCTTCCTGTCTCTAAAAGAGACAGCATGAACTCTCCTAGACTGCGGCAACCCCAGCAAACACCCCCCATAGCTCCCTCTCTCCCTCCCCTCCGAAATCCCATTTAACAATAATAGAGAAAAACACAAGCAATTGATGGGTGAGGTAGGTCACAGCTTTAATTTCTTTTATATAAATATATATATAACAATAAAAGGAAGCACTTTAAACTTAACAAATGACCAGTTGCCAAATGCCCTGCAACATCTACAGGCAAGTCAGCCTACTTAGTGGCAACATTCCGGTGCTTCCTTTGTTGAAAACAGCCACTGTGACTTTTATTGTGAAACAAAACAAGTATTAAATTACCATAAACAAAAGGGAAGAGAGGGCGGAATGAACACCACCGGGACCCAAAGAGGAAAAGGAGGATCTAAGCTGCTGATGTTAATATATACCAGGTAAAAGAAGGGAAGGGAGATAAGATAGCCCAACGGGCTTTCATTGGCCAATTTCTTATTGGGCCAGACCACTGCACTCTTTACCGAAGGGGAAGGAGAGAGGAACCAGCAATACTACTGAGTGGACGGATGGGGGTAGGGGCACCGCAGTCAGTGGCACGTTCCTTAAACAGTGCCGTGCCATCCAATGTGTCCCCAGCCAATAGCTGGGAGTCACTTACTAGCTCAGTCAACTCACCCTTATGAGAACATCCCCATAATCCGAAAGAAAATCCGAGCACTGAGAAGCGTCTCTGCCCAACGCTGTAAACTTGTGTAAGGAGAAAAGGAGATGTCCAGCTCCGGAGATAAAAGCAAAAATCTTTATTATGACATCTTTAGAATGAAAAGGCCTTCTCGCTAGGGTTGAGCGACTTTCATTTTTTTAAGATCGAGTAGGGTTTTGGGAAACCCGATTTTGTCCAGAGTCGAGTCGAGTGCAGTCGGCCGATTATCGCTAAAAGTCGGGGATCGACCGAAACACGAAACCCAATGCAAGTCAATGGGGAAGCATAGTCGGCAGTGAGTGGAGGCCAGGAAAACACCTACAGTGCCCATTTTAATGCCAAAAACATCCATTCTTGTTTCTGAAGCTTGCCAATCTTAATTAACTGTATAATAATAGTTGGGCATAGGGAATTGGGGGAAGTTGTGGGGGGAGTAGGGCTGGCTCAAGTTTTTCGTGGGCCCAGGAAATGCGGACTACGTCACGGCGGTGTTGCAGGGAAAGGTAAGTATTTAAAAGTTGCAAGTGCTGTGATCCTGAGCAAGCAGGGGGGGGCCCACTCGTTCGCATTGCCACTGGCACAGGGCCCCTCAAAGTACGGCGGTGTGTTTGCATGGCGGGGGCGCCTCCCACCAGCAGCGACACTTTTGCGTACTCTGAGGGGCCCTGTGCCAGTGACGTCGCCAACGAGTATGCCCCCCCACCTGATGAAGGAACCTGCACTTTCATCTGCACCTTCCTCTTTGTCCCTGTGTAAGGTGGTATAACATGCGGGAAGGGGAACCTTACTTTCAGCAGGGACAGATTCTGGCTGTGTAGAGTACAAGGGGAATGTAGTGGTCTAGGTCAATGTACCAGCAGACTCATTTAGCAGTGGCTGGGCAATGGGCAGGATGAGGAGGAAACAGATATAGGGCCAAAGAATAAAGTAGGCTACATGCAGTTCAAAATTGGTAACAGGACTAAACAGGCGGCATTGCTTTGTTCAGTGGAGTAGCAAACCCAAGAGCAGCAGACACTGTTTCAAGGGCCTAACCACACTAGTAGGCCAAATGCAGTTTAATATCTGATAGTATAGGGCGAAAGCCAGAATGTGGAAGCTCAGCTTTGTTCAGTTGAGGACAACACCAGGGAGGGGCAGACACCTTTAGTAGGCCGGAAAAGCCTATTGCATTTTTCAAAATGGTAATTTGGAGCAGAAGGTTGAAGCTCAGCTTTATTTAGTTGAGGGCAACACCAGGGAGGGGCAGAAGCCGTTAGTAGGCCCTAACCAAAGTTGAAGGCCAAATGCAGTTTAATTTCTGATACTATAGGCCGAAAGCCAGAAGGTGGAAGCTCCGATTTAGACAGTGGAGGACAATTTGAATTAGGGACTGCAGACAGACTTAGTAGGCTGTCCCCTGTGGACCATGCATCCACCACATTAACCCATTGCGCCGTAATGGACACGTAATCTTCCGTGGCCATGCCTACAGGTCCATGCGTCTGTTGTCAGGTGCACCTTTGTACTCACAGATTGCCAGAGTGCATGGACAATGCGGTCTTCTACATGCTGGTGGAGGGTTGGGATGGCTTTTCTCGCAAAAGAAGTGTCGACTGGTTAGCTTGTAGCGTGGTACAGCGTAGTCCATCATGGCCTTATTAATAGTAAATAAAATATATAACTAGGCTCTATGAACTTTTAAATAGGTTCCAGGGGTACACGGGCAGCATTGGTGTGGTCAGTGGAGGAGTATTGCAAGTAGGGGCTGCAGACAGGCTATCAAAGGCCTAAAATAACAAACAGTAGGCAGTCATGGCAGTTTTACATCGGTTACATGGATACACAGGCAGGCACTCCAGGCAGCATTGTGGTCAGTGGAGGAGTATTGCAAGTAGGGGCCGCAGACAGGCTATCAAAGGCCTAAAATAACAAACAATAGGCTCATTGCAGTTTTACAGTGGTTACATGGATAGACGGGCAGGCAGCTTGGTGGTGAGTGGAGGAGTATTTAAAGTAGGGACCGCAGACAGGCTTAAAAGGCCTAACATAAGAAAATGGGCTGGCTGTAGGCACTTTATAATTGGTTCCAGGGGTACACGGGCAGCAGTGGTCTGGTCAGTGGAGGAGTATTTAAAGTAGGGACCGCAGACAGGCTATCAAAGGCCTAAAATAACAAACAATAGGCTTATGGCAGTTTTACAGCGGTTACATGGATACACGGGCAGGCAGCTTGGTGGTGAGTGGAGGAGTATTTAAAGTAGGGACCGCAGACAGGCTATCAAAGGCCTAAAATAACAAACAATAGGCTCATGGCAGCTTTACAGCGGTTACATGGATACACAGGCAGCTTGGTGGTGAGTGGAGGAGTATTTAAAGTAGGGACCGCAGACAGGCTATCAAAGGCCTAACATAACAAACAAAAGGCTCATGGCAGCTTTACAGCGGTTACATGGATACACAGGCAGCTTGGTGGTGAGTGGAGGAGTATTTAAAGTAGGGACCGCAGACAGGCTATCAAAGGCCTAACATAACAAACAATAGGCTCATGGCAGTTTTACAGCGGTTACATGGATACACGGGCAGGCAACTTGGTGGTGGTGAGTGGAGGAGTATTTAAAGTAGGGACCGCAGACAGGCTATCAAAGGCCTAAAATAACAAACAATAGGCTCATGGCAGTTTTACAGCGGTTACATGGATACACGGGCAGGCAGCTTGGTGGTGAGTGGAGGAGTATTTAAAGTAGGGACCGCAGACAGGCTTCAAAGGCCTAACATAAGAAAATGGGCTGGCTGTAGGCACTTAATAATTGGTTCCAGGGGTACACGGGCAGCAGTGGTCTGGTCAGTGGAGGACTAGTGGAAGGAGGGACCGCAGACAGGCTTCAAAGGCCTAAAATAACAAACAATAGGCTCATGGCAGTTTTACAGCGGTTACATGGATACACGGGCAGGCAGCTTGGTGGTGAGTGGAGGAGTATTTAAAGTAGGGACCGCAGACAGGCTTCAAAGGCCTAACATAACAAACAATAGGCTCATGGCAGTTTTACAGCGGTTACATGGATACACGGGCAGGCAGCTTGGTGGTCAGTGGAGGAGTATTTAAAGTAGGGACCGCAGACAGGCTATCAAAGGCCTAACATAACAAACAATAGGCTCATGGCAGTTTTACAGCGGTTACATGGATACACGGGCAGGCAGCTTGGTGGTCAGTGGAGGAGTATTTAAAGTAGGGACCGCAGACAGGCTTCAAAGGCCTAACATAAGAAAATGGGCTGGCTGTAGGCACTTTATAATTGGTTCCAGGGGTACACGGGCAGCAGTGGTCTGGTCAGTGGAGGAGTATTTAAAGTAGGGACCGCAGACAGGCTATCAAAGGCCTAAAATAACAAACAATAGGCTTATGGCAGTTTTACAGCGGTTACATGGATACACGGGCAGGCAGCTTGGTGGTCAGTGGAGGAGTATTTAAAGTAGGGACTGCAGACAGGCTATCAAAGGCCTAACATAACAAACAATAGGCTCATGGCAGTTTTACAGCGGTTACATGGATACACGGGCAGGCAGCTTGGTGGTGGTGAGTGGAGGAGTATTTAAAGTAGGGACCGCAGACAGGCTATCAAAGGCCTAAAATAACAAACAATAGGCTTATGGCAGTTTTACAGCGGTTACATGGATACACGGGCAGGCAGCTTGGTGGTGAGTGGAGGAGTATTTAAAGTAGGGACCGCAGACAGGCTATCAAAGGCCTAAAATAACAAACAATAGGCTTATGGCAGTTTTACAGCGGTTACATGGATACACGGGCAGGCAGCTTGGTGGTGAGTGGAGGAGTATTTAAAGTAGGGACCGCAGACAGGCTATCAAAGGCCTAAAATAACAAACAATAGGCTCATGGCAGCTTTACAGCGGTTACATGGATACACAGGCAGCTTGGTGGTGAGTGGAGGAGTATTTAAAGTAGGGACCGCAGACAGGCTATCAAAGGCCTAACATAACAAACAATAGGCTCATGGCAGCTTTACAGCGGTTACATGGATACACAGGCAGCTTGGTGGTGAGTGGAGGAGTATTTAAAGTAGGGACCGCAGACAGGCTATCAAAGGCCTAACATAACAAACAATAGGCTCATGGCAGTTTTACAGCGGTTACATGGATACACGGGCAGGCAGCTTGGTGGTGAGTGGAGGAGTATTTAAAGTAGGGACCGCAGACAGGCTATCAAAGGCCTAAAATAACAAACAATAGGCTCATGGCAGCTTTACAGCGGTTACATGGATACACAGGCAGCTTGGTGGTGAGTGGAGGAGTATTTAAAGTAGGGACCGCAGACAGGCTATCAAAGGCCTAACATAACAAACAATAGGCTCATGGCAGTTTTACAGCGGTTACATGGATACACGGGCAGGCAACTTGGTGGTGGTGAGTGGAGGAGTATTTAAAGTAGGGACCGCAGACAGGCTATCAAAGGCCTAAAATAACAAACAATAGGCTCATGGCAGTTTTACAGCGGTTACATGGATACACGGGCAGGCAGCTTGGTGGTCAGTGGAGGAGTATTTAAAGTAGGGACCGCAGACAGGCTTCAAAGGCCTAACATAAGAAAATGGGCTGGCTGTAGGCACTTAATAATTGGTTCCAGGGGTACACGGGCAGCAGTGGTCTGGTCAGTGGAGGAGTATTTAAAGTAGGGACCGCAGACAGGCTATCAAAGGCCTAAAATAACAAACAATAGGCTTATGGCAGTTTTACAGCGGTTACATGGATACACGGGCAGGCAGCTTGGTGGTCAGTGGAGGAGTATTTAAAGTAGGGACCGCAGACAGGCTATCAAAGGCCTAACATAACAAACAATAGGCTCATGGCAGTTTTACAGCGGTTACATGGATACACGGGCAGGCAGCTTGGTGGTGGTGAGTGGAGGAGTATTTAAAGTAGGGACCGCAGACAGGCTATCAAAGGCCTAAAATAACAAACAATAGGCTTATGGCAGTTTTACAGCGGTTACATGGATACACGGGCAGGCAGCTTGGTGGTGAGTGGAGGAGTATTTAAAGTAGGGACCGCAGACAGGCTATCAAAGGCCTAAAATAACAAACAATAGGCTTATGGCAGTTTTACAGCGGTTACATGGATACACGGGCAGGCAGCTTGGTGGTGAGTGGAGGAGTATTTAAAGTAGGGACCGCAGACAGGCTATCAAAGGCCTAAAATAACAAACAATAGGCTCATGGCAGCTTTACAGCGGTTACATGGATACACAGGCAGCTTGGTGGTGAGTGGAGGAGTATTTAAAGTAGGGACCGCAGACAGGCTATCAAAGGCCTAACATAACAAACAATAGGCTCATGGCAGCTTTACAGCGGTTACATGGATACACAGGCAGCTTGGTGGTGAGTGGAGGAGTATTTAAAGTAGGGACCGCAGACAGGCTATCAAAGGCCTAACATAACAAACAATAGGCTCATGGCAGTTTTACAGCGGTTACATGGATACACAGGCAGCTTGGTGGTGAGTGGAGGAGTAGTGCAAGGAGTGTCTGTCCCAGTACTCCCAAAATATAAATAGATGTTAATGTCTCGCAAAACAACCACAACAAAAAAAAAGGTGGCATACTTAGGTACAGGGGTGGGCTCATCTACTGAGTTTCTGACATAGTAATTTGGCAGTAACTATTTAATGGTGCCAATATAGGACACAGACACAGACTACTTTAAGTTGCATCATAGATGTCTACAAATTTGTATTGTCAGTGCCAGACATTGAATGATGTCAGCGAATAGACTAAAGATTGGTGGAGCTGTGCGACATAATTTTGGACGTGGTAGAGCACATTTTGAGCTGGGGTAGGGGGGAACTCTCTTGAGGCCGGCGGGACCGCCCCAGGGCCCCTCATGTTACAACGGTGTGTCTGACGTTGGGTGCGCACCACCACCGCCAGAGACACTACATTGTACTATGAGGGACCCAGTAGCAATGCCGTCAACCAAAAGCGAGCACACCCACCTCTTCAGACAAACAGCAGTCTCACGGGTGCTTGCGCCAAGTCGCGATACCACGGCCCCGTGTGGGGAGTTTTGCCATTTAGGGAGGTGTAAACATGTCGTATGCTGTACAATCAGCTGCAGCAAATTAGACATTAGAAAAGTAATTCACAGGCAAGAGCTTTTCATAGGAAAGCTAGGTGTCGGCCGGGCAAGGTGGGGCAAAAGATTTCGAAATCCAGTTGTGGTTCATTTTAATGAATGTTAGATCGTCAACATTTTGGGTAGCCAGACGAGTCCTTTTTTCGGTTAATATTGAACCTGCAGCACTGAATACTCTTTCTGATAGGACACTTGCTGCCGGGCAAGCAAGCTCCTGCAATGCATATTCTGCCAATTCTGGCCAGGTGTCTAATTTGGAGGCCCAGTAATCAAATGGGAATGACGGTTGAGGGAGAACATCGATAAGGGATGAAAAATAGTTAGTAACCATACTGGACAAATGTTGTCTCCTGTCACTTTCAATTGATGCAGCAGTACCTGTCCTGTCTGCGGTCATAGCAAAATCACTCCACAACCTGGTCAGAAAACCCCTCTGTCCAACGCCACTTCTGATGTGTGCACCCCTAACACTCCTAGTCTGCTGCCCCCTGGAGCTCGTGTGAGAACGATCACGTGCGCTGTGTGCTGGGAATGCCTGAAGCAAACGGTCAACAAGAGTTGATTGTTTGGTTGCTAATATTAGTTCCAAGTTCTCATGTGGCATAATATTTTGCAATTTGCCTTTATAGCGTGGATCAAGGAGGCAGGCCAACCAGTAATCGTCATCGTTCATCATTTTCGTAATGCGTGTGTCCCTTTTTAGGATACGTAAGGCATAATCCGCCATGTGGGCCAAAGTTCCAGTTGTCAAATCTCCGGTTGTGATTGGTTGAGGGGCAGTTGCAGGCAAATCTACGTCACTTGTGTCCCTCAAAAAACCAGAACCCGGCCGTGACACGCAACCAATTTCCTGTGCCCCCGGGAAAGGTTCGGCATTAAAAATATACTCATCCCCATCATCCTCCTCGTCCTCCACCTCCTCTTCGCCCGCTACCTCGTCCTGTACACTGCCCTGACCAGACAATGGCTGACTGTCATCAAGGCTTTCCTCTTCCTCTGGTGCAGACGCCTGCTCCTTTATGTGCGTCAAACTTTGCATCAGCAGACGCATTAGGGGGATGCTCATGCTTATTACGGCGTTGTCTGCACTAACCAGCCGTGTGCATTCCTCAAAACACTGAAGGACTTGACACATGTCTTGTATCTTAGACCACTGCACACCTGACAACTCCATGTCTGCCATCCTACTGCCTGCCCGTGTATCCTCCCACAAATAAATAACAGCACGCCTCTGTTCGCACAGTCTCTGAAGCATGTGCAGTGTTGAGTTCCACCTTGTTGCAACGTCTATGATTAGGCGATGCTGGGGAAGGTTCAAAGACCGCTGATAGGTCTGCATACGGCTGGCGTGTACAGGCGAACGTCGGATATGTGAGCAAAGTGCACGCACTTTGAGGAGCAGGTCGGAGAACCCAGGATAAGTTTTCAATAAGCACTGCACCACCAGGTTTAAGGTGTGAGCCAGGCAAGGAATGTGTTTCAGTTGGGAAAGGGAGATGGCAGCCATGAAATTCCTTCCGTTATCACTCACTACCTTGCCTGCCTCAAGATCTACTGTGCCCAGCCACGACTGTGTTTCTTGTTGCAAGAACTCGGACAGAACTTCCGCGGTGTGTCTGTTGTCGCCCACGCACTTCATAGCCAATACAGCCTGCTGACGCTTGGCAGTAGCTGGCCCATAATGGGACAACTGGTGTGCAACAGTGTCATCTGCCGATGGAGTGGTTGGCAGACTGCGTTCTGTGGAAGAGCTGTAGCTTCTGCAGGAGGACGAGGAGGAGGAGGAGGAGGGGGTGCGAACGCCTACAGCCAACTGTTTCCTAGACCGTGGGCTAGGCACAACTGTCCCTAAATTGATGTCGCCTGTGGACCCTGCATCCACCACATTCACCCAGTGTGCCGTTATGGACACATAACGTCCCTGGCCATGCCTACTGGTCCATGCATCTGTAGTCAGGTGCACCTTTGTACTCACAGATTGCCTGAGTGCATGGACGATGCGCTGTTTAACATGCTGGTGCAGGGCTGGGATGGCTTTTCTGGAAAAAAAGTGTCGACTGGGTAGCTCGTATCGTGGTTCAGCGTACTCCATCAGGGCTTTGAAAGCTTCGCTTTCAACTAACCGGTAGGGCATCATCTCTAACGAGATTAGTCTAGCTATGTGGGC